>NC_143551.1:123570000-123940000 GCF_054136105.1 Typopeltis vanoorti
TTTATTTTCAGCAATTCCTATTAATGAACAACTATTTGATGAGCCACTTTCCTAATAGAATGGGAAAGTTTCCCACGTAAATAATAATTATGAGAAACAACTCGAACGTCGTTTAAATTATAACAACGACAACAACAACAACAAAAAATTAATTGTAACAATTATAAAATACGCAAAGCGATGTGTAAAGATACTTTAGTACAGGGAGTGTTCAACCCGTCGATCGCGATCGACCGGTCGATCGCGGAGCGAATTTTGGTCGATCTTTTGTGTATTCCTCCTTACTTACAAATTTAATTAAAACTGAAAACATAATATTTTATTTATCATTATTTTGTATTATTTTTAATTCGTTTTAAGAGTATTGCAATTGTTTATTTATTTTTCGTTAAAATTATCAAATCAGTAATTTTCTTATAAGTCCGGGTAAATGAATTAATTTGGATCAATGGAAGTCAAACAGCGAGCCGAGTGAATACGATTATAAGCAAAGTGTAAAAACTCGATTGTAGCTTAAATATTAAATATTCCAAAGCACATTACTTCGATTTTTTACTTAGGTTAAGTCCCATGTGAATATTGTAAAAAAATAAACTTTGTTTGTCTCGGTATAGTTTGTATTAGATGTTTTTGTAAATAACTCTTTTGAAGCTAACTGTATATACTGCTTCAGTAAGAATATGTTAGAGTGTTAAAAACAAAGGAAATGTTTTTGTCGCCGAAGCTGGACATGGCGGCATTAGAAAGATTGTTATTGAAACTTGTATGAGAAAGGCTTGCAGGCTGAAAGTGTAAACATCTCCGAAGTCAGTCAGAAAGAGTTCAAACAACTTTCCGATGGCCGGCACTTACAATCAAAGAAAGCGGAGGAGAACAAATGGCGTGCCGAACTTGAAACTTAAGATGAAAGATTCATACCGATTCTTTGGAGGTTGCCAAACTTCATGCGAGGTCTTAGAGGAGGCCTAATAAAAAGGGACTGAAGCAAGCAGAAGGGGTCCCCGGTTCCAGAATTGCTGTCAGAGAGGAGGCCGCACGGTCAAGAGTCGCCGTCAGAGAGACTGCCCGGATCCACGTTGCTTGAGAGAGGAGTTTCCCGATTCCAGAAAGGAGCTTCTCGGTTCGAGATGTCGCTAGAGAGAGAAAGAGAGAGAGAGAGAGAGAGAGAGAGAGAGAGAGAGAGAGAGAGAGAGACTACTTCTAGGCCGCAGACAAGGTTTCAAATTGCCGAAAGGAAGAGTTCCAATTACCGGAGAAAAGTTTCCAGGCCAGATGTCAAACATTCACCAGTGTGTTGCGTTTTCATTACAATTTGATGAATCAAACAACTTCACTGATATTTGCTCAGTTAATGGTATTTATTCGCATGGTATTTCAAGATTATTTAAGTAAAGAAGAATTTTTGAAAATTATACCATTATTGGGAAGGACTAGGGAAGAAGACATTTTTTCGGCATTTGATGAATTTGTGAAACAATAGAAACTTCCGCTTTTTAAGTTTGTGTCTATTACTACTGATGGTGCTTCTGCAATGATAGGTAATAAATCAGGCTTCATTTCATTATGTAAAAACGATGACAAATATCCAGATTTTTTAACGTAAAAATCTGCTCCAACAATTATTCTCCAACAAGTACTGTGTAGTAAAAGATTAAACACAAAAGATGTTTTGGATATTACATTTAAAATTGTAAATTCTGTTCGAGGAAAAGCCCTGCAACGGCGGTTATTTAAATTACAGGCAGATGATGATAGGGAACTTCTGTTGTGCAATAATGTTCGCTGGCTGAGCAGAAGTCAATTTTTAGAAAGATTTCTTGTATTAATTAACGATATAAAATTTTTTCTTGATGAAAAAGGAGGTATTTATCCACAATTGAGTGACAAAAGATGGTTGTTACACTTATCATTTTTAGTAGATTTCTGCAGGAAATTAAGCAATTTAAATTTAGAGTTACAAGGTAGAGATAAGAATTTAATTGACATTTTAAGTTCAATAAAAACTTTCCAACAATACTTACTTTTATTAAAGAAAAATATAAATGACCGCAAATTTAGACATCTCCCATATTTATTAAAATTGTTTGAACAAAATCAAGAAATGCTTCGCTATGATTTAAAAGAATTTATTCGTGAAATAGAATTAGTTGAGGAAGAAATAAATTCAACATTTAAAGATTTTAATAAAACTGAAATGATTGTATCTTTTATCAATAATCCATTTCAAGAAAACTTGAACATCGCAGAAATTTCAAATAAAATTAGTGGGCTGTTTGATATAAACCAAGCTGAAGTAGAACTTGAGATAATAAACATTCAGAATAGTTTACATTTAAAATCAATAAACAATGAAGTCATTTGGAAGTATGCACATGAAAAATTCCCAATATTAACTGATATTGCGCGAAAAATTCTGTCGTGTTTCGGATCGGCATACTTGTCAGAATCCGCTTTTTCAAATATGACGTCATAAAAAAATCAATTAAGAACAAATTACAAATGATCATTTGGATGATTGTCTGTGATTGGCCACTTCTTCATATCAACTTGACTATGAAAATATTGCGAGGTCAAAACAATGCCAAATTTCACATTTAACTTTTTTTTAATCAACCAGCATTTCCTGTAACTTGTGAGTTTGTAATCAGTCTGTTGTTTTTTTCTAACTTTGGTTTTCCAAAATAGAGAAATAAATACTTTATTCCAATAGATTTTTTTTTGTATTAAAATAATTAAAAGTGATAAATAAATTTTTAAATACACAAATAAAGTTTTTAGTTGTGTATTTTTTTTAGTTGTTTATTTTTAGTTGTTTATTTGTGCGTAATCGGATATCTGGTTGGGGGGGGGGGGTGATCCATATAAGAGAGTAGATCGCCGATAACTTTTTATAGAAAAGTAGCTCGCGTAGTAAAAAAAGGTTGAACACCACTGCTTTTGTAGAATACAAGACAAGTATTTTAGGCTTGAATTCCGAAACAGGAATTTTGTAGAGTAAAATAAAATAATAATAATAATAATAAAAACTGTGAACTTTCTAAGCATGAATAAAAATTTCTCTTCTTTCATTAAGTTCTCTTCAAATTAGTATATCGTTTGGGCGACGAACTTAAAAATTCAGTATTGTATTGACTGGTGGGTCCATCTGACGACTGTTTGTGGTACTTACAACTGATTGTTCCTTATTGTATCGAACGGAGTTGGGTTTCTGATAACGCATGTTTTAGGTTTTATTTTCCGATCGGTTGTTCTGAGTACCTTCCTATCCCATGATTTTTTCCCCCTCAGTTTCTAACTCAGATTACTGATTTTCTTTCCCTGAATGGGGTTTCTGACATCTTAGTCCTTAACTCAGATCCTACCGAGACAATCGACAACAGATAAGGGTTACTGTTCTCAGGGCCTCGCCGTGCGGTTGTGCAGATTGTGCGCCGCACAAGGGCGCTTGATGATAGGGGCGCCATTTCACCACGGGAAATAATAAAAAAATATATACAAATTTTCTTATTCTTGAATTATATCGTACTATATAAATTACACAGTTACAAATGATAGTTAATGCAATAAAAATGAAATTTTAAATCAGTCAAATTATTATGAATTCTTAATAATCTAAGAACATTTTTAACTTAATACATCACCATTTTTTTATAATTTGTTTCAAGTGAAACGTTATCAATATTACCACAGATTTTATTTCACAGAGTAAGTATCGACTCAGCGAAAATTTTATAAATATTCTCGCTTGTTTATTATATTATGGAAAAGGTTCACAGACATTTGCAGACTGTGTAATATATTTCTCAACAAATAATGTAATTAAAGACAACTGGGAATATAAACACTAACTAATGAATCCCATCTTCCCTCTAACAGAAACTGCTATATACACTCAAGCAAACCACATGTTGCAGGTGCAACATATGGTTTTGCTTGACACTATCCCCCCCACGTCATGAACGTGTTAAACTAAGAAATATATAGTGAATGCATTTCAGATATTATGGAAATCGATTTAAGAGAATTAGCAATTGTCAGCTTGTTTTGTTTGGGTTGCGCGATCTTTTGTTAATTCCGCACCAATCATATGCACTTCTTAATAGTGGCTTTTTCTCTACTTCCCTACAATCGCCCACATCTTTCACTTCTCATTAGTAATTTGTCAAGGATTGTTCATTACGTATCTCAAGTCTTAAATTATTGGTAATTTTTGCTTGATATAATGGGAAAGAAGATGACTCTATTTGGGTAGATAACTTTGATTGCACACAAGGAAACCGCTCTGGAGGACAGAAGAAGTGATGGAGAATAGAAGCTTCTTGGTAAGTCATACCCATTTTCAGTTGTTGTTTTTTTCTGAAAATCCCCGCACGATTTTTAGATTTAATTTTAGGATAAAAGTGCGAGTTATATTCGAGTAAATACGGTAGTTTTTTTAGCTTTCAAATTGTGAAGTATGGATCATTGATTAAAGACTGGATTTATAAAAACTGCGCACAAAAGAGAGCAATATAGCAGATAAGTAACAAGGCAATTTCACTTCTCTCATTGATGATAAATTATTTATATTAAGTAAAATGTATAGTATCTTTATAAATTTTGTTCTATTAAAAATAAATCACATTTTCTTTTGTTTAAATGTACATCGAAATTCAAATAAAACAGACATTTACAACGAAATATATTTTTATTTATTTATTTATTATTATTGTTATTATTATTATTATTTTGAAAAGGTACACGTACTTGGTAATAATGAAAATTAAAGAGGGGTACACGGATATCTGAAATTTCAGAAACACTGATCTATCCAAATATATTTAGTCTAAAACATATTCGTTTTCTTAAGTTCCGCTTCGAATTTGGATAGACGAAATAGCGTCTGTCCAAATATGCACTTACATTTTTTCCAGCGTCATTTCAATTTTGAATGGGAAACATATTGAGTGTATTGTGTGTTCTGTGTTTAAGTGACTTTGGACAATTTTGGACTTTGATTTTAATTGTATACTTATTTTTGGATTTTTGATACACAAATAAAATTTTAAAGATAATAGTTTATAAATTATAAATATATTAATCAGCTAAGGGACCATAGCTAAAAATACCGTATATATGCGAGGTAGACTATCGGCGCGTCAGGCTGACGCGGCTCGAATTAAATTAATAAATATAGGTTATTTACGAGCTATAGAACTCTTTAGATAATCTAAGTTTGTTTACACATACTGCAATTGGCCCTTTCTCGATACTTTTTTGGTATATTTTTGCATCATTTCATTTTGTGCGTTACAGTAACAGTGTTACTGTGCAGTTGCCTTTTGTTTTATAAAAAAAAGATTTATTGTTGTTTAGTAAATTTTTTGTGAATTTGGATTATTATTCACGTAAAGTAAGTACACTATTATATTTTTGCTAAGTTTGAAAATCAGTTAATTTCATTTTAGTTAATTATCTTATTTTGAAAACAAAAGATTTTTATCTTATGTCGGTAGACGTCTAGAAAATAAATAATTTTCAATAAAAGATTTATTTATATATTTTTTCTTGTTCTGATTGGAAGACATTGGGGTTGGGGTCCTTTTACTAATTTCTTTAATAAATAATTTTAATATTCTAGAAATTTCTTAATTATTAAACAATTAACAATTACCAGAATATAAAAAATAATAAATAAATATCACCGAGAAATCAATCAGTGGCTAATATCTCTGCATGTTAATTTTCAAAAAATACCTAAAATGTAAGCATATTTATTATTCAAAACATCTGAAAAATCAAATTCTGTAATTAAAAAAAAAATAGTCAGTCTTGTGCCATTCACCTTAAAAATAATACTCGGTTAAGGGGTTAAAAAAATAAGTTTAAGGGAAAATTTCAGAAATTATTATTTATTTTGGTGGGCAACTTTTAACTCTCTTAAAGTCTAACCAAGTGTGTTAACCCCTAGATGTCGGGAAAAAGCCAAAGAAGTTATCGGGTGCACAAAACAGGAAAAGACAATTGCAACGGGTACAACTGGAACATAAATTGGCTGTATCGCTGAATAAATTTTTAACTTCAGGACCACATAAAAAACGAAGAACAGAAAGTTCTGACGAAGCAAGTACTCCTTGTAGCTCTACTACAGAAAAAGAGAGGACACAAGATAACTATGAAGAAACAAATGTTACATGCGAAAATGAAACTGGACTGTCTACAGAAGTTGCAGCAGAAGAAATATTGGAATTGTGATTCAGCGAAACACGAAACTTCAAATTTTACTTTAAATTTTAATGTTAATGATGCAGGTACTTGGCCGAATCATATAACTACCAAAGTTAGAGATTGTTTAGTTGAGCATTGCCCGCGTCAAGTAGTTAATAAAGAATTTCCCAAAGATGAATCTGGTCGCAAGTTTTCCGATTCCTACTATTATCGAACTTTAGCAAATGGAGAAAAACTTTTACGAAGTTATTTAGTTTATTCAGAATCGCGAAATTCGTTTTTCTGTTATTATTGCAAAATATTTGGTAGTCAAAATTCCCAACTTACTAACGAATATGGTTGTAACGATTGGCAACATTTGAGTCATATACTAAAAATACACAAGACAAGTTCCACGCACATTAAAAACTGTTCAAAATACAGCGAACTTAAAATGTCGTTGATTAAGAAATGCATTATTGATTGCACACAACAAAGATTATACGAAACTGAGAAAAAATATTGGCAATCTGTTATAGAACAGTTAATTTACATAATACAATATTTATCAAGACAGTGTATAGCTTTTTAGGTTCTTCACAAATACTTTTTGAAAATGATAACGGCAATTTTTTAAAGTTAGTAGAAACTGTCGCTAAATTTGATTCGGTAATGGCAGAACACTTGCATCGCATCCAAACATCACAAAAAAAGGAACACTGCTCATTATTTAGGTGATAAAATACAAAATGAAATCATCCGTATAATTTCTGAAGCTATAAAACAAAAAAGTTTAGAAATGGTTAAAGAGGCGAAATATTATTCATTAATTCTTGACACTACTCCGGATATAAGCCATACAGAACAATTATCTATTGTTATTAGATATGTTAATCAAAATAAAGATACAAATATAGCAGAAATTCATGAACGTTTTTTAGGTTTTCAATCTGTAGAAGATACCACTGGGCAAGGACTATTTGAATTTATAAAAAAATATTTAAAATTATTGAATATTAACATTTCAGATTTACGCGGCCAAGCTTATGATAACGGTTCAAATATGCGAGGCAAACATAATGGACTACAGAAAAAAATCCTTGAAATAAATTCAAGAGCTTTTTTTATTCCGTGTGCTGCTCATTCATTAAATTTGATAGTTAACGATGCAGATAAGATATCCTGTGAAACTATAAATTTTGGGGGATAATACAAGAATTATATAATTATTTTTCAATATCTGTGAAGTGTTCGGCTATATTAAAAAAAACATATTCGTGTTTTAAATTTGAAACCACTTTCTGCTACTTGGTGGGAAAGTAGTGTAGAAGCAATAAAGCCACTTAAAAATAATATCAAGGAAATTTACCAGGCTCTTTTTGATATTACGGAAGATGAAACTACAGATATTGATTCTAGAGTTCAGGCAGACAACTTAATTTCAACTATTTATTCGTTTAAATTTATTTGCTCTGTTCATGTTTGGTACGAAATCTTAAGCATCGTAAATGTTGCGAGCAAAATAATGCAGAATCCGACATTTGATATAGGAAAAATTACAGAAAATCTTGATTATGTTATACAAAATTACAAGAATTAAATACTCGCCGAACAGACCAATATTTTGAAAATATTATTAGAACTGCAAAAGAAGTAACAAACGATCTTAATATCGATCCTATTTTTCCAGACATTCGCAAAAGAACAAAAACAAAAATGTTTGGTTACGAAGTATCAGATGAGACAACGAAATCCTAAACAAAATTTTAAAATAAATTTTTTCTTCGCGATTTTCGACACGACAGTAACTTCAGTCACGGAAAGATTCATACTCTTAAAACAACATAGCGAGGACTTTAAAGTTATAAGAGACATTAGCAAATTAAAAGATTGGAGCGATGAAGATTTAATGAAACATTGTAAAGATTTTCACTTAAAACTGAGCGACAATCAAGATTCTGACAACCGCAATATTGATGGTATGACTTTATTTGAGGAATTAAAAACTTGGCAATGTTTTATTAAAAAAAGAGTCGGCTCCTCAGGATGTTTTAAATTATATATACGAAAATAAATTAACCGACACGTTTCCGAATACTGCGATTGTGATGCGTACTTATTTAACATTGCCGATATCCGTAGCATCAGGGGAAAGAAGTTTTTCCAAACTGAAATTAATTAAAAAATTATTTGCGGTCAACAATGTCTGGAGAGCGTTTAACGGATTTATCAATTATATCAATTGAAAATAATATTATGGATTCATTAGACATTGAAGATATTTTAAAATTTTGTGGCGGCCAAAGCAAGACGGATAAATATGTAAAATAAATCTATATTTATACTAATTGTTATATAGTTAAAAGCATATCTCCAAATTATCTTCGTTATGCAATATTTCTTTTTATATTAAAATAAAGGTAATTTTTGTTTATATATATATATATTAAGGAATAAACATTTTTGAAAATTTTTATTATTAAAAATTCCTTATGAATGAATTTCAGTGATTACAATATTCTACTACTGTTAAATAAAATTTATTTCTATTTATATGCGTATAAACTGTTTTGTGCTTTTAACAAAGTCAAATTTTTCATGGAAACTTATTTTATGGGGGCGCCGAAAAACGTTTTGCACAAGGGCGCCTCCTACCCACGGCGCGGCACTGACTGTTCTCTTCGAATACTTCCACCATTCTATTCAGGTTATCTGTCGTGGACCACTGCACGCTGCTTATAGTTGGTTCATAAGAGTGCACTGCAATTTTAAGTTTCAGTGGTTCAATTTAACTGATTGAAATCTGTCGTATGAGTCATTATAATCATCTGATTCGTAAAATAAAACGAATTAGGTTATAAAAATGAAGAGGTTATGGTTCCCTCGTTAAGACGTTGGTCAGGCCACATGAATAATAATGTGTGCAGATCTGGTCAGCCTGGATTTCAAGGGGGTTGAAGACATTTTGAAAAGATTCTAGAGAACAATCATTAAGGGGGGGGCGCCATCTTCACAGTTTGGTGGAAAGGAAGAAGAGGAAGCGATATGACAGGCCCTATGATAGTTGAAGAGCGGATATTAATGAATGTCTCGTCCAAAAAGTTTGCAAACCTGCATAATACGGTGATTAGGTTGAAGCTAGATAATCTATGAACCCAGTGGCGTAGCTAGGGAGAGGCGGTCAGCCCAGGGCGGCATTTTTTTTTTGCGGGGGGGGGGTTTCAAGTGAGATAAAATATTAATTTTCGGTGATTCTTTTATTTATGTTAACTTAATAATTTTATTACTTAATTATAATTAGTTTTTAACAACTATACTTACAACAGAAAGGCAAGAAAAATAACACTTTAGAATGTTGGAATTAAAGTTTTACTTCAAAAATAAACAGTGTTTTAATTTATTTCCCTACAAGTCGTTTTGACTTTTTGTAGTATTTTTGATATGTATTGAGAGAGGCGGCAAAACCTCTAGCTACGCCACTGTATGAACTTTTTTTTAACCAAATGTGGTCTTTCTAAACAATTTCAAGCCTCCATTAAGTGGTTTTTTACATTTTCTATGGACCAAAGCTAAATTAAGTATGAGGTCGTACTTTTCAAAAGAAACACTGATTTACTAATATACTGAGTGTATGTGCTGCAGACTGCAGTATCAAAACGGTATGCAGTGAGAATTTGCTGCAGTATTATAGAACTGTTTTACTGAATTAGAATAAATTATAACAAAATTATTTATTAAAACACTTTTTTCTAGATCTGACACTCCGAACGTCGTTAATAATATCGTGAAAACAATAATTTTACTACGAAAAAGGGTAAAACGTAGAATAGTGACGCACGAAATGAGTGACTGGCCATACGTAAGTTGTAGCTTATAAAACTACCGGTAGGCACCGATAGGTGGCAGCATAATGAATGGATAGATCAGCTAGTTCTTGATACTAAGTGCTACGTTGTGTGTTGATATGTCGAGGAGAGAGAGAGAGAGAGAGAGAGAGAGGGGAGTATGCAAATTTGTAATAAAAAATAAATAAATAAAGGAAAAGCAGATGCAAGCTAAAAAAAATGATCCTAACACACGTTGGTATGTAAAACTATATTCTGAGGGCTCCCAGTTTTACCCGATGCTCAGAATTTATGAAATGCGAAAATTATGAATATATAAAATATATTCATAATTTTCGGATTTCATAAATATACTAATACACTGTATGAATTTAATATTATGAATATTAAAATCATAATATTCATATATTATGAATTTTGCATAATATATGAATTATATATTTTGCATCGCATATCTGCATTTTATTAATATATTTCTGCAGTCAAAAAAGATGTCAAAAAGATACATAAAGTAATACAGCCTAGCGTATTGGTTGTAACAAATACAGCATCAAACACTGAAACAATTGGATATCATTTCTAAATGTCAGCAATGTCAGCATTCATCCTCGTGAATAATACACGAGGTCGAAATGGGTGGAGCAGACGATGTTTCCAAAATTGTTACTGCTAATTGAAAAGTGTGCAAATGCTTGTGTGAACTCTCATTATTTGCCATTTAGAAATTAGTCTATATAATTTCAAGTCTATTTTAAATGAATTGTAAAGAGGACAGATTTTAATAGAACTTTTAATTAAAAATATATTTTAATAATAATAATAATAGGCGATGATTTTCTCATCGTTCTCATAACTAGGAGCTGGCAGTCATGATTTCTATGCGCTGAGACTAGTAGATCAATTCGGATACCTACTGCACATCATGACACTGCCGTCCCCAAACGTCACTTTTGGGACAACATTGTCATCTACTGCTTGTAGCCGCTCGCAGCTCATAAAATAGATTCTCTGCGGTGTAGAAGTGAGATTCTGAAGAAGCGTGTTAGGTTGTATTTTAGCCCTACCTGGTCATATGTTGTATTCAGCGTTACTTGTGAATTCGGGAATGCCAAATTTGTCGTGCATAGCACCAGTGCCGTAACGAGGACGTGGCAAAAGATGGCACCCGCCACGGGCGCAACTAGGTTTGGGGCGCAAAACGTATAACATTTTGGTCATTTTGGGGTTGGAGGGGGGGGGTTGCAAGTTAGACATTTGCCACAGGCGCTTCATACCCTCGTTATGTCACTGCATAGCACGTACAGAGATAATCCACAAAAATATGGAAAATGTATTTCCAGAATGGAAAAACCCTGCTGCCAACATATGAAACCGGCTAGCAGGATTGTGTGTGTGTGTGTGTGTGTGTGTGTGTGTGTGTGTGTGTGTGTGTGTGTGTGTGTGTGTGTGTGTGTGTGTGTGTGTGTGTGTGTGTGTGTGTGTGTGTGTGTGTGTGTCCAAATTGAGCAGCATGAAATTGATGTCATAATCCTGCAGGATGACGTTATTCCATACAAGCTACAAGTGGGAGGTTGTAGCTTTTCGCACTTGTAGTGTCCATTGACTTCCATTTGGACCACTGAAGCGACATCTGTCTGGAAGCTAGTGAATCAAAATGTCGCTTCCTAATTTCGGAAGAAAATTATCACCAGTTTCTTCTATAAGGATCGATGCCTTGGTGTCATAGAGAAGAAAAATGCATAAACATCTTTGATGTTGCCAAAACTAAGCGTACCAAAGCAATCTTACGTGTAATACACGCATCTACGTCAAAATAAGGTTATTCACATCAGTGAGTTTCTTACCCTGTTCTTGGATATGGTTGAAAAGATCTGAGTATGTCAACAATATGTATGTCAGTATGTCAATAATAATATACACAAACTATAATAATACAAATCCTGTATCTGCTAATATTCTTTGGCTTAATATCTACTGTTTTTAGATAATCATTCATATTGCCATTCTAGTGACTTTTTAGAATGGGGGGGTTGTCTTATTGCTAGATTTTCAAGGTTTTATCATTCTTAATTAATCTGAAAAGTTAGTTTGTAGCTTGAGTGTCTGTATTTTTATAGAATTTTTATTTGTTATGTATTCGTACTTAAATTATGCTTTTTTTTGGGGGGGGGGGACCTCTTCCGTCCATGAGAAGGGAACGTCCATGGGCAGGGGTATCCCCCTCCTTCCAAGTGACTTAATTACAAACAGTTTTTTCGTAATATTTTTAGATAAATTTCTTTGTGTTTTTTTTTATTTTTAATTTAATTACTAAAAATATCGCTCAATCAGTTGCATCAACAGTTTTGGTTGAAAAGACCTGAGTTTGAATTCCGTCATCTGATGCTCGGAAACCTTATAAGAAATTTTCGAAACCGAGGGTATTTGCATTCATCCAAAACAGACAAATCGGCAAGAAGAAATACACATTTAACAAACATAATACACCCTGGTTTCATGGCCTTAGTGTTTTTTTTTTTTTTTTTTGATCGTGTTTTCTAGATTATAACAACAACTATTTGCTTTTTGCTGTTTGCCAGTTCCTCGCTTAGCGGAAGTAAGCAATCGACTAGACTGCTTGCGTTATCTTGCTGTCTTCAGATTAATAAGGTCCACATAATCCTAAGGGTTTTGTGATGGTGCCACAGTGCATCGTCATCCCATATATTCTTAGATTTTCTAATACAGACAGATATTGTAAGCTTTTAGTATGTCTTTTTTTTTTTTTTTTTTTTTTTTTTTTTTTCAGATGAGATGAAGATCCAACTCGCACTTATCTTGGAATGACCATATTCAGAGACAAATTATAAATTTAAGGTAAGAAAGAGGAGTAAGAGTATAGGCGAATATTTCAAGTAAGATATATTGAAAACTTTTTTAAAAGATAACATCAAAAATGGGATAAGCATATAGAAAAATCAGAAATAACAATAAATTAAAGAATGAATTCTAACTTTCTCTTTTTGGATTGGCAAGTGCATTAATGACACGATGTTTATTAAGGCTAACCGACAGAATTTTAAACGAATTTATATGAAAATATTTCATTCTTCAGATAACACACCACAAGTTAATCTACCAAGCACTCGTATATACAACAATTTGATGGGCTCTGCTTTTTTTCGATAAAATATTATAAAAGCAAATATTTTTGGTGCAAACATATTTTTGTGATTTTGAATTGATCTTTATGAGTCGATCACTGAATATACGTCCTTTTCCTTGACCATCCTTCCCCCCTCCCTCAACCCCTTCATCATTCTTGCGTCTATCATTGATAGCACTAAAGTACTTGCATAAAATAATGCTCAGTATTATAAATTCTTCTTTCAACATAAGACTGTCACAGTTGATAACATTCATCTGGAATCTACTCGTGCTGCGTTTGTGAAAAAATGCAAAACGCGTGGCTCATTGTTACGATGTGTTGCGTAACTTCCCTCACAGCCGTAGAACTTTGATATATGCTGACCAAGATGAGACACCTTGTTTGGTCTTTGTTATATTGGGTTCGACATCATATCACGTATCTTCTTTAAATCTATAAACATCATCATCATCATTATCATCAAATTCCTGATATGTACCTTCAGGGAGTTTACAGATATTATGATAGTATTATATGAAATTACTAACTTCCAATCAACAATTTTCCTTCTAATTAATATGTTATTCGTCAAGATTTCAGTATCATCAGATCTTATATTTCTGTCTTTTAAGACACTATTTTACTGTATAAATTCACCTATATCTTGGTCTTCCTTTGGATCTTTTTCTTGCAAATCTGGCAAATAATAAGTTGGTTTGTTAGCCTTTCCTTTCCCATTCTGTTTTTAAGTGACCAGATCACCTGAAGTTAGCTCTACTCAGGACCGTCGCCATATTAGATCGCGCCCTGGGTCAAACAATTAAATATCGCCCTTGATGGATTATAAGAAAAAGATAAGAAAATCTCCAAATGCTATTTTGTGTCTATTACAAGAGAAACATTAATGCAAAACAATCAGGTAATAATATTAATTAAATGTTTGCTCTACGGGGATATCGCACAATAAAACTGTTTTTAAGCGCTTCTAAATTTAAATTATAAGCTATATCCGCCTCTATCGATATAGTTTCTAGATCAACCAATCTTTCTTGGGTCATTGCTGTTCGCAAATAATTTTTAATCAGTTTAAGCGTGGTTACGTTGGGATTTTGGTTATATATATATATATCTGATGCAGAGAGTTTGGGGAAAACGGGGAGAATATTGCTGATGTATTTCCAATGATGAGTTCGGGTTCTGCCTCTTTTTCTTTTTCCATCTGTAGGGGCATGGCATAGAGGACCACCTGAGCATCAAAGTGTACAGAGGGTGGATGTCTGAGTTGGTGGTCGAGCTATTTTATTTGGTTTCTTTGAACAGTTCTGACTAGAGGATCTTGTTGGGTTTCATCTAATATAGTAGAGTGGGGAATGTGGTCTTCCCAGGAGTAATCCAGGATATTTCTTAGACAAGTAGTTCCAAAGCTATTTATAATATTGATTGCTGCTTTTGTTGAGATGTTCCAGGTCTGAGAGCAGTACAGAAAGATAGACTGGCTGGTGCACTTCTAAAGACGAATCTTCCTCTCATTTGAGATGAGGCTAGACTTCCATACTTCATTAAGACTTCTGTGGAACTGCAGTGCTTTCTGTTTTCTTGATTTGATGTCTGTTAAGGAATCTGAGATGTGTGATCCAAGGTATACAAAGTCCTCTACTTCTTCAAGATGATAATTTTGATTTATATAGATGTGCTCATTTATCTGATGTTTTAATAGCTTTGTTTTTTGGGAGTTTATTTTTAGTCCAAATATTTCTGTGGTTCTCCTAAGGCTGTTGAAATGGTTTGGGGAATTTGTAATGTTGGAGTCAATGAGAACTATATCATCTGCAAAGCTCAGGTTTTCAAGGTGCATCTGTATATATGGGTCTTTGATAAGGATTCCAGATTTAGCTTGCATTAATTTAAAATATAGTCAATCACTATGATGAAGAGATATGGGGCCAGAGTATCTCCCTGTAGGACTTCTGTGGTGATGGGAAATTGTCTGTTTTGTATCCATTAACTAGTACTGTGGCTTGATATCCCCAGTAGGGTGCCCTGATTGCCCTGATAAGTTTAGGCGAGGACCACTTTTTTTGAGAGAGAATTTTTAATTCTTCCAATAAATCTTTTGCATCCACATCAGATGCTATAAAATATCTTATTGCCCTAATACGGCGCCTATTGCAATATGGCTGAACGAGCGCCCTTAATTAAGCGGTGCCGTGAGGCAAGCTGCCTCTATGCTGCACCCCGTCGCGGTACTGGCTTCTACTAACGCATTACTTATATTCTTTTTCTTTGTGTTGCTGATTTTCATGCCAAATTTATTACAACAGTTATTCAATTTAGTCAGGGAATCTTGCAAACTTGTACTGGATTTATTTAAAAGTAGAACATCATCTGCATAAAGAGCTAAGATTAGCATCACCAATCTCGATATCAGTTTAATACCATTTTCCTTCAAAATGCGATCCATATTGGCAATGAATAATAGTGGAGATTATTTGCACCCTCGTCGCATACCTGATTCAACAACAAACCATCTTCCTGTACCTCATTCAATTCTAACTAGCGACTTACAACTTGCTTGATATCATGTCCCCATCGACACCATACAACTGTAGCGTTTTGAATAGCCTTTCTCTTACCACTTTGTCATATGCCTTTTCCAGATCTACAAAACTTAAACACAAATCCTTGTTATATTCCGAATATTTCTGAACTAATTCTCTTAAAGTGAAAATTTGAAACTGGCAACCTCTATTTGGACTAAATTCACCTTGTTCTTCACCAAGCTTTCCTTCCCAATTTTTCTTAGCCGTTTCTCAAGTATACTTGCATGAATCTTACCAGGGAACACTCAGTGGAGAAATATCTCTGTAATTCTCGCATGCAGTTTTATTTCCCCTTTTTATATATGGTATACTATGAGAGCTCTACTCCAAGCAACTGGAATTTGACTCTCTGGGTTATGCAGTGGAGCAGCTGTAAAATGTTTATACCTCCATATTTGAGAGCATTTCTGGTCGAATTTCATCTACTCCAATTGCCTTTCACATTTCAGGTTTTTGATGACTTTTTCTACTTCAAACATGGATATGTATTCCTGACTTCATTCCTGTTGGGAATTTTTACCATCGTGCTGATACTGCTTGTTTCATTTTGCAACCTGTCAAGGTAAATGTGTGAACATGTTTAATTATGTTGATCAGTAAAGAAACAGCAATGTTGCTTTACTTCTCGAGTCTAAGACATACCTTAGATGATTCACATATTCACAGATTCAAAAATCAATCTCTGACGAGATTTAAGCCAAGATTTCGGATTTCAACTGCTCAATTTCTAGAGTAAAGTGGGAGAAAATGTTTCGCTGTTGGAGCATCTCTGTCAGCGTTAAATCTGTAAGTTGCAAAATGAGGCAACTCAAAAACAGAGAGGAAGAGGATTTCTTTTTATACTTGCCAATTAATGTGATATTTTCCCCCTGCTCTCTGCTTAATGATGTTTATAGATATATCAACGTTCCCTCTAAGCCAGGGAAGCAAAGACACACATCATGTCTTCTGAGCAGTAACTGGGTTGGCCTGGGTCACTCTGGGCCGGAGTGCAGTCATTTTCGAAAAAAAAAAAGTGAATTAATTATATTCATAAGTTTCGAAAAATTACTTTAAAAAACTGAGAACTTACACATTTTTATTCAAATGAAAATATAACGGTATATAATTGGCTATTCTCCAGTCTTCCAAAGTTACTGGAATGAACGGTCTCGCGTACTCCGTTTGGGGAATAAAAGACGTTAGGGAATTTATTGTTATTTTATTTTATAAAATATACGTATGCGTATTAAAACAATGTTAAAAAGTAACTTAGCATGAGCTATCCGTTGCTCCCAATTTTTTGTCACCTATTCTTGTCGCTTTTCCAGGACAGAGTCATGGTTAACTTTGAATCCATGTGATTTGATATGGATTAACATTTCTAGATGAAGGAAAAAAAAAAAAAGAAAAACTTTACTACAAGACTGTCGTAATATTGTTCATTAAACTGAAACCTCTCATGGCATCAGCAATGGATGCCTGAATTGGGCGAAAAACCCAATCTTGTTTGTGGTAATATGATATTTCAAATGCAACCTATTCTTTCAATTCCCCTTATGAGAATTGGAAGAATGGGTTGGACATTTTGATTAGGGGGAGAAGATCAATCTTCCATAAATTCCAATTCTTTCCATCGGTAAAATCACAACTAACTTTCGCTTTCGCACATGACAGGCATGCGACACCTTTATCTTCAGTGTAAGAAAATATTTCACTTAACTATACTCCTCCCAAGCTCCAGAGTCCGTCTCAGTTTCAACTAATTCATTTAGCCACGATAACTTAAAACTTCCTGCGGCTTTAAGTTTCTTTATGTCATCGTGATTGTCTTGCACCGATCTTTGTATTTGTATGCTTTGACTTTTGATCTCTTGGTGGAATCAAACTTAAAAATTTGAAAAATTCAAACTGCTGAACGTCTGCTGCGTTAATAGGACGATAACAAAGGCACACTTCGTTAGGACGCTGTCTTTGAGCGGAAGAGTGCGTCTGGTGAGAGGGGGGACTGTCGCTGCGCATGCACCCATCTTAGAGAGAACATGGATATAATACGAGTTGGATGGCTCCTAAACCACCAAAAATTAAGATTAAAAAAAAAAAAAAAATCTGAGCTCAAAGTGACGTCACTGTTTGAAATTCCCGTATCGAACACTTGTACAACGAAAGTCGTGGTATCTGATTTCCGGGATGTGCATCAAATGCGGTACGTGTGAAAACAGCCAAAGACATCTTCCGTTTCAGCTGAGTGAAAGAGGAAAAGTGATCCTATGACATCATCGTGTTAACGACCAAGTTTATTTTCCCAAGGGGGGAAGCGGAGATTCTAACTAATTTTTGAACCCTATTGGGTAGCTATTCACTATCATTCAAGCTTTTATGATGGCGAGCCCAAATAATATGAAAACTCTACTCGAAAGATCAAATATGGAGGTTTTTCTCAATTTTTTCAAGCCTTTAATAATCACTAATTAAATCTATTCAGTAACGGTTTTGATTTTTTGTAATAACTTTTTTTAACATAACAGCAGTAGTTTTAATTATTGTCGATATTTTGCCGAGATGGTACAAATATTTGACCGGTACAATATGTAGGATCAGTTTTTATATAAAAAAATAGTACACGGAGAATACTCTCAATTCAAAAGTATAACAGTAACTTTTTTTTTTTTTTAAGATTTTGGGAAACATGATATCGCACTGTCTCAAGCACATGTGAAGAAAGATCGATAGATGGAGTCAGAACACAATACTCCGTAGCCCGTATTTGTCAACATAATGGAAGAATTGATTCTCTTAAAATACGAAAGAATACTTTGGACTAACTACCAACAACAACATCAAAATGGTTTGCTGTTTACTCTATTCCCTCCCCTTGATATAATTCATTATTTAATTAACGCAGTAGATCAAAAGCATACTATTATTGCAAGAACTGCATGATTTAAAATAACTACAACGCAAAGATATTTTACAAAAAAATTATTGAATTAAAAACTATTGCTTTTCGGTCTCATCTTCTACTTCACTCGAAATACTTAAAAAAAATAAATAAAAATAAATATAAAAAAAAATAAAACTTCAATATCTTGATAACAGTGCATTGTCATCTTCAGGTTTTTTTGTTTTTTTTTTTTGGGGGGGGGGGTATCTAGTAGTATTTTGAACTCCTCTTATCAATGTTCCCAAGTGCGTGTGCGTGCATGCGTGTCCACGCACCGGTCGTAGTAACCCCAAGGCATAAGCCTCTGTATCTTATGATATAGAGGCTTAGTCTTCCCCTCACTGTCAAAGATGATGCGCTGTTTTTTTTTATTTTTTTATTTTATGGTATTAACGCAGCAGTAGATCAGTGGTGAGTGATTTTCAAAAAGCTTTAAATATGACCAAGCGAAGATGTCAAACCGGTGAGGACTGCTGATGGGACTCTCCTCTAGAGACTAAACGCAATACATTTTCAAGCCCACTTCAGGGCTTCATTCAGCGAGGAACATTCGCATTCGAGGTAATGAAAGTTTGCCTTCACTTTCAATTATTTTAATTAGAACGGATATCTAAAATTCTGCGTGGGAAAAATAAATAAATAATAAGATAAATGTCCCCCGTGTGCTGAACCACTAAGGCTACCATTAAGTCATGTGGAAACTAAACTTTTTTTTTTTTTTTTGATTCCGTTGGTTGAAAGCCGAATTTCGAAATGGGTTTTAATGGATGTAACCACCAGGACTTTTTCGTTTTATTGATAATGGACAGACACTTTTTTTTTCGTGCTAGTTTTCCATCGAAACTCATTAGCAGAATCTATTTTGTTAGAACCCCCCCGAACCTAAGATTTCCATACAAAGTGAACTAACCTTCTGAGAAAATGTAAGGCAAATCATGTGCAAATGTATAGGGATAACAAAAAAAAAAAAAAAAAGAGGGAGGGGAATAATTATTTGGGCAAAAACAAGCAAATTATATATTGTATAACGATCCACATTGGATGCAAGCTGTCATAGAGATTGTAAATGGAAATAAAAGCGATGCAATATTTCTTCTGAAATCGTAATTTTTGAAAAAAAGAAAAAAAAAAGAGCGAAATTATAATTGAGGACTTAATTACTATGTCTCGCTAATTTATACTAAAATTAGCGACTCGATGGGAATCGAACTGCGACATCCTCCAGCCAACGAACTTTTCGGCTCACTTCTCTCAACCGTTGTCGAGGTGAGTAGCTTGCTAAGCTCTTAAGCACATTAACTCCAAAGTGGTTTGTCGACCGTCTCCGCCAAATTGTATTCCCTCATAGGACTTTTTTTTTTTTTTTGTTTTTTTTTTCCTTTCAAACATCTTGCGAAATATTTCTTTGTGCTCCCTCAACCTGCCACTTCAAGCTTCACCCGAAGATGCCTGTAATTCGCTGGCGGACCACCTAACGTGCTTTTCAATCTGGTTGCCATGGCACTTCTGGCATAGTCCACTCTGACATCGCATGTGTGTGTGTGTGTGTGCTCACAGTCAGACTCCTTACGATATACTCAACGTGTCGGCCGCTCCGAACTAAAACGCTTCTACTGTGTGCGCCAGAAGCATGTGGTGTGAAAACACGCGTGTAGACATAAAACGCGCGCGATCTTAAAATGTGACTAATGACCCCGAACTAATTCGGGAAATAGGAAAACGACTTCGCAAATTTCTATGAACAAGATAATAATTGTAGAGTCGTTTTACCAGCGGTAATAGGAACCCGTTTCCCTCTTGTTTTGATTATTTTTCCCCCTCTTCGGTCGACCAACATGAAAAGGTAAGTAACAGATGAGGATAATAGAAAGAGAAAGATTTAATTTTAACTAATAGGGGAAATTTCAGTTTCCCTATGAACATATTTTATTTCACGTGAGATAAAGGACTGAAGCAGTTTACGAAATGCTATTTTATGTAATGCGTCTTGTCTCGCTAAGTTTCGCCTTTTTTTGACATTCCCGAAACTAAAATGTCAAGGTGCACTTCTTTATCTTTCACGCTCCGGGGGAGTCAGAGATTTAATCTCTATTGGATCGATAGCCTATTATGACATCTGTCTGTGATTTATGGATTCACCTGCTTGTTCTCCTCCTTCTGCGTGAATAAAATATTTCTTGCGCTATTTTAGTGACCTCCGTCTCTCGATAGGATCCCCGCCTCTCTCTTATACTTAGTACCGAAGCTTATGTGGTTAATTGCTCGCTCGTATTTTTGTGAACAAAGATGATTTGGACCCCCTATTAAGGTACATGAGTTTTTCATGGTGCGCTGAGTGTGTGTGTGGGTGTATGTGGACAGAGAGAGAGTGCGCACACCTTGTCTGTTTGTGGTTGTCTCAGTGGGATATTTAACTGGAAAGAATACAAAGAGGCGAATGTGGTTGTGTTAACACTCTTTTGTTGTTTATTTCGTTCATCCAAAAATCTGTAATATTAATTAGTTTTGACAAAGCAGTAAAGATAGTTGTTCGGCTTTCCTGTGGATTATGAACAATTCAACTACTTTTCTTTTGCAGAAGTGATCAACGAAGTAAAAAAGAACTCCCCGATACTGACAAACACAAGCCTATACCGATAACTAAATTACCAAAGCGAGTAAATACCTTGCCAATTCGGAATCGGACAGCAACTATCAGAAGAGGAACTTCACTCAACAAAAAAGTAAGTTTTTTTTTGTTTAATAACTTACATTTAAAAAAAAAAAAAATTTTTTTTTGTTATATTACTTATCGGAACCTTCATTGGAGCATATAGAAATATAAGTAAGTTTCTCTGTAATATGAGCTACACGTATACGTAGAAACCAAAGTACTTGAATATTATTAACTCTAGCTTAATGTGTCAGCGCTCTCAAAAACATGATCAAAGTTTAATTGGGATCTCGAACTTTGAATAATGGTAATTGAAAATTAGTCCTATGTTAGTATTCTATTTGACTGTTTATAATCCTGTTAGCTCTTTTTTTTTTTTTTTTTTTTCAAAACGAAAAGTGCTGAGTGCTTTACAGTAAATAATATTGTCACGCCACCTTTCTTTTCAGGCCTTGGCTTGTTTTGCATCGTTACTCTTTCTAAGCCATGTCGAAAACCAAAAGAAAAAAAAAAAACTAGACTACCCACCGAACGCGTGAAAAAAGATTATTTTTAATAGAGACTTATCTAGAAGAGTTTTTTTATTATGTTAAACCTTATTTTTTTAGATTTTTTTTTTTTTTTTTTTGTAAATCACAATTTTTGAAATGAAGGCAATGAGCTTCGTTTTCTCCCTCCCCCCTCTGCATCAGGGACTTGTCCATAGTTTCAAAATCTAATCCCGTAAGTGCAATACCCTCCATCTTTAATAATTGAGTGACAATCCTTAGTGTAATGAACTAACCATAACGAGATTGCCACTGAACATGCCATTTTGGTTTTGTTAATCACGATGAAGTGTCGTCAGCTTCAATTTTATTTGAGTGATTTAAAAAAAAAATACCCCTGACCCTTTTGAAGACTATTTTATTTAAACCGTCTGTGTAGTAATTATAATGCCACTGGTGAAAGAGAAAAAAAACTTGTATTTGCATTGACAAAGGCCAACAACTCAAAATTAGAGTTTTAGAACATCAACTTCAATATTGTTATCTGCACACTCAGCGCAGCTGCTGACACTCTGGATGCTTTTTATTATTATTTATTTTTTTTTTTTTCATTTGTAACAGACAGAAGATGATGTTGTCAGAAACCCTTTTAGAACACAGACCTATAGGCTAAACTTTTATGGTCGCTAAAAGGATGGGGGAGATTTTGTTCCACCAGACTTTCGCTGTTGTCTCCACTTATGCATCGTTGGCTGCAGCTGCCTTCGAGTGAAGCCTGTGATCACTCTTTGCTTTTCTTTGTGTAATTGTACCCCATACAAACGTGACGGCTGCTCAGACTATCCTCTCGATGCACTAGTGACAGTTTCCGACTTTCTCCTTGTATGTCACTTCAGGGATATTACGTTTACCTCATATACTTGACGCACAGATCCGGAGTTTGACCGACAGGGGAAAGACATAAAAAAAAAAAAAAAGAGGAAAGAAAAAAGTATGTTGAATATGCGCATATTTTTAAAGTAAATTTATTTTCAGTTTTTTAATTCAACTTAACGAATTTTACACTAATTAATTTCTTACTACAGTGCGTAGTTGATCTCTCCACTTTCCAACCAACAGACTGTGAGTTTGAATCCCACTGTGGCTATGGATGTTTCTGAATACATTTTGAAGTGGTAGATGAATTCATCGCTCCTCTTATTGGATGCATGAAGTAGTTTTAGAAAGATCTATCCTTAGTCTCTAAGTCTTATAAAATGCTGCAAGATTTTCAAAACCTTTCGTGGTTTGGATGGACATGAAAAATGTATTAACCATTCTCTGTCTATCTATTATGTCGGATAAGCGCAATCACCACTCTCGTGGTGGAAGAAATGGTTCACAGTGGTTAGGATGAGCCATTGTTTTAGCTGCAAGCTCGGATACCTTTAGGATGAGCTTGAAAGTCAACAAGTGATGATGATATACATCATTTATGCTTATGTTTTGACCATGTTCATTAATGAGATAAATGTTGAAATATTTTGTCTGATTTTTGTTATTCCTTGGTGGAGCTTTCTTTTCTTACTATAGTAGTATTTCAGAAAAGTGAAAGAGTAATAATAGCATTAGTCGTAGCCTCTTGGCTATATTTCCACACATAAAGTACCCAGTCTCCCGGCCATAATATAGTCTTAATAGTCCCTCCTTGCATATCATAACTTATAAGCTAGCTATAAGCATGATCTGGCAGAGCAAAAGACAACGGGATTATGCGTTATTTGGTCGAGATATCTTCTGATGCATTACCATCAAATCTAGTCCCACGTGCCATCTAGCTGCCAGAATAAGGAATTCCTTTATTGCTGTACCTCGAATCGAGAAAGTTCTAGGGCTCCATAGTATGCTTGCCATTTCTTTGAAAGGTATCGCTCACCATGCGTGTAAGAAGAGGGTTATGACAGAAGCTAACCCTAGGTTTCGTCATCCCTCAGAGCAGGAAACTCGAAACCAAATATGACATTAACCACTTCGAGTCTCGTAAGCAAGACATCAATATTTCACCGAGCAATGAGATTCATCTCATCATCAGTAGTTCTAACAGGCTCTTAAGCACCACTACCTTCCAAGTAGCCTTGGATTTCGTAACCGTAATTCCAGGATAAGTTAGTCAGCCCCCCCCCCCCCCTATGCCTAAGTATACTGTACATGTGTTCTCCTGGCCGATTTTTTTTATTTCGAAATAAAATATAAGCTTCATCTACTGCTTAGAAAGAAGCTATGAAACATTTACTACCCTGTAAGCAAGAAAGTAAGTAACTATGAATTTTGTCTAATCTATATTGTTTTATTGTTGTATCCAATATATGTAACAGGCAGGGGCGCGCCAGTAGTGTTCGGCGCCTGTGTGAAAACTTTAGTTGGCGCCCTTATACCTCCCCCCCCCCACTAAAAAAATACTTTATAATATTTTTAATATTTGATGCCAATGAAGTGAGTATTTCATTTTATCTCCTAAATAGGAGGGCATATTTTTAAAGTCAGGATCATTAGCTACACGTCGCGTGTGTTCCGATATAAAAGGATCAAACTTTTCTAACATCTCAATACATTTTAAAAAATTGCCATTATCGCGATCGTAAAGTTTATTACTTTTACCACGAAGAGCTAGATTTGTTTGCCTAAAAACTGTACTACAAAATCTAGCTAGTTATTCTTTTTATAACTTCATACAGTGGCGCACTCAGGATTTAACCTTTGGGGGGGGGGGTTGAGTAGACGTTTTGCGAATACTCACTACATATCGCATACGACCTATAACTGAGCATCTGCAGTGATCGCTAATTCATAAGTAAAACACAACATAAATAAAAAAAAATGAATTTTAATTAGGAAAAGATTTTTGGAAATTTTTCTAGTGCCCGGGCCCCTTGGCTCCCCTTCTGGGTGCACCACTGACTTCATACCAGCGTTTCCTTTCATTATCTAAAACTGTTTGATGCAAATGATCAATACAAGTTTTATTTCTTAAGGATGTAATTAATTCTATCCATTTCTTGTAATTGTTCAAATAATTAAAATTTTTCTCATGACGATTCAGGTACACTGCAAGATGTTGCCTATATTCTGCTGATAACAACAGAATATAGAATAAAGTTAAAACCTGCAGCAGATTTTCTTATATATGTTTACAGCAAATGCGAGTGTGAACAAGAATAAACAAATTCAAACGCGCGTCATCCTGTAAACAGTAAACTCACGCAAGTTCAAGTTTTTACTTGTTTACGCTAAACTACTTGTTAGACCTAGGATCAGAATAAAATAAGATCTTAAGGAATAATAACAAATAAGCGATTATAAATAATATGTTTAAGACAAATCTATAAAATATAATTAAAATTTAAACAAAAATGTAATTTATTTTGATATAATTAATGAATAATTTTTTTTAAAAGTATTTCCTCCTCGCCTGAAATCTTTGGCGCCTTTACATCCTGGCGCCTGTGTGCGTCGCGCACATTGCACACTGTGCCGGCGCGCCCCTGGTAACAATTTTCATCTTTAGAGGAAAACGGCAGTTTTTCCTCTGAAGATGCAAAGTATATTTTAATACAGAAAATTGAGCGTGAGATCAGTATTCGCTGTTTGGACATATTTGCATAGAGTTAACAGTTATTTAGAAGTAAAATAAGGCTTTAGGAAAAATAAAAAATAAATCTTTTTTTTTTCTTTGATGATGATGAGAAGGAGGAAATATCTGTAACTAAGAGTGGAAGAAAATGATTCTTTTTTTTTTTCTTTTTATTTGATATTGAAATTAACATGGTTATTATCAGAGTTCCATCAAAGAATGATTCAAAAATCAGAATTTACAGTAAAGTTTATTTTATGGTTGGTCTCTGAATAGTGGAAGTTTTACCAAATGAGAAAGTGGGATGCACTGGACTGTTATCAGCAAATAATTTCCCAAACTGTGGGCCGCGGCCCACAGTTTGGGAAATTATGAAAACAAATTGAAAATGTTTTAAGACTAAGTGTGACATGTCAAATGTGTATGTAAGATGCTAAAAATGTAATATTTGCATTTGATTTTTGCAATATTCGCTGTGTATGTTTTGTATTGAATATAAATACAATAAATATTATAATGACATGTCTGTATTACGATTTTTTTTTTTTTTTCGATGAGGGCCGTGAAATATTTTAATTTTTGCAAAGAGGGCTTTACATCCATAAGTTTAGGAAGCACTGTAGTAGCGCATTGCTGCCCAACCAGCTATAAGGCTGAAGGGAACAGACACTGACATCCAAAAGTGAGTAACATGAGCAAGAACATCCCCCCCCCCCCCTTGTCGGCAGTGACAAAATCTATCCTATTCCCTCAGCCATACGGCTGGTGGGGTTAGCTACCATACTAGGGAGATGATTATGAGCAAGGTGGTTTCTCGTTGTCTTCCTTGCCGTAAGTATATTTATGACTAGCCATGTGTGTGTTCACGGGACGACCGGTTTGCCTGTTTTGAGGGATGAAAAACCCGAGTTACCGAGAGAAAAAAAAACCTACTTTCGTATGACACTGGCTAACTCAGGTTTAATCGAAAAGAGACTAGATAAAGGTTCCTCAAGTCATAGACGGAATCGAATCCAGGTCTTTCCGACCAAAGGGCTTCGTCTATACTGACTGAGCTACCGGAGGCTCCGGAATCTATAGTTGGTGATCAGTTATTAGTTGAAAAGCTTCGAGGTAACGTAGTAGTTGAGTGTTAATGATTTTCTCCCTTACTGTAGAAAGAATTGAAGTGAGAGAAATAAGATGTAAATATTTTTTTTCTTTTCTTAGATTGGGGTTGAATATGGGCTAATTTTCGACGCTTCAGAACTGATAATATTGGAAAAGGAGAAAATAAAAAGGCGACGAACAGGAATCAGCTTTGAAGTAATAACCTCCACAAACTTCTAGGAGAAATAATCTCCAGGGCTAAAGAAGTTCTACCTGAGTGGCTCATGTACTTTATATATAATACTATAAGCTTTAAGGGGAGAGAGAGAGAGAGAGAGAGAGAGAGAGAGAGAGAGAGAGAGAGAGAGAGAGAGAGCATGATAAATACCTTCGCCATCTCCTGGTCCTAAATCCTAAGAGGTACATACTACTCCCTGAAACTGTGAATTCTGAAGTCGATTTTTCTGTGTGGTTAGATCGAGTTTATGAAAAGGGGAACTCTATCTGCTAAAGATCGACTAACTCGGAAACAGGATGAAGAAAAAAAAAAAAGGCTTAAAAGTTTCCTCTGGTTGGCTACCAGGATGGAACACATAGCGACCTTTCTTCTGGTGGTCTAGCATTATGGAACCAAAAACGTTGCCACAAGGCTCCACCAACCAATCAATGAGCAAATAAATAAATAAAAGAATAATGAAATAAAATCGAAATAAAATAGTATACTAAAGATTACATTATATTTATAATATTTATAAAATTTTATCGTGTAATATTTTGCAATACGTACTTTGGGTGGACTAAGATAATTTAGCAGCCTTCCTCTAGAGGCCAAACATAAACCTTCTTTCAAGGCATTTCAGATATTCATTAAGCTGGATAGTTTCCTCGCAATGGGCGGTAAACATCATTTGCTTCCTGGAGGCACAAACATCCATGGTGGGATTCGAACCCACAGCCTTGAGTGGAGAACGAATCCACCATATTGTATTATATATTTAATACAAGAATAGTGGCACGTTGTTTCTACTTTTTAAAATCATTGCCGAACCAAAAACCATCGTATAAGTGATGGCTTTAATTGAACAGCCAGCGAACCGAACACAACTGAACCTTTTTATTCATAAGTCAGCTTGCCTAAAATATTACAAGATTATATTTCAAGGACTAGATGAGAGCGATCTGGAGCTTTGGGTTAAGATTCTAATATCAAATTAGATTATACAGTTGGGTGGCTAATAAGTTAGCTATCCAACAGAGTGACCAAGTGTCCCTTATTTAGACTAGTGCACTGAGTGATTTAGTCAATCCTAACTGAGGATTGCTTATCGAACTTTTACTCCAGAATATTGCGACTGAACAGTTTAGATTCACTTCGGTAATACTTCGATGAATGCTAGAATTAAACAATAAACTAATCCTACATAATGCAAAGGAAGCATAGGATTCATCCAATTTTTATTTTAACTTCTTAACGCAAAGGCAAGCATAAATTCTATTTCCGTGATTAAAATGTAATCGATATTTATTGTTTTCCTATTGAGTATTATTTTTCCTTAATGATATACGGACTTTTTTTTTTTCCCTTGAAAGGTACCTGATGTCATGAATTTCAATGTCAGTTCCTCCACCCTATCCAAAAGTTCTTCCTTCAGCACTTCTAGTACTTGTCCTGAAAACGACAAAAGCGACCAATCACCTTATCAGTGGGTTCTTAACAACCTCGAAAACAATGAAGTATGGCAAAAAGAGCTTATTATTGGAAACAGGATTGGCTTTTATCGACTTCACAAGGATCTTGGACGTGGTAACTTTTCCAAGGTTAGATCAGCTGTTCACTGCCTCCTTAAAGGTAAGTTTTGAAGAAAGAATGTCGTGGGCAAATGTCCGCGAATTCAACTACTTTTTTTTTTTTTTTTTTTTTTTTTTTTAACAGATGATTCCGAAGATGGATATCCTTGTCAATTTTCTGATATCCTGTTTCAAGCTTTGGATTTATTCAACTTCATTGGAGAAAAAGTTTGCTAGAAATGCATTCTTGGATGCTATAGAATTTAGAATTATAACAGCAACAAAGAAAATTAAAAGTTAGCTGATGTGCATTTAAATTAAATTCAGTTTTTCGATGATGGAAGTTTGCATTGCGGAGTGTGCGCACACGTCTTTGTAATCTAAACATATGCCTATTATGCATGCATGTATGTCTATGCGCGTATGTGTTTACAAGAATAATTCCCCTTCTAAAATGTTATGGGCAAAAACCTTTCCTGCGTTGTTATTTTTTCCTTGTTTGAAAGTGAAAGCGAGGTTATCCATTGTTGGTATTGTTTATTAAGTAATACATGTTTAATGCACTGCACGAACACTAGCAATTCACGTGTCGCATGCCTGTCGGAAGCAATTATTTAGCGCGCCATTACATTGAAAAGGAATTTGTCCAGTATAGTTGCGAGAAAGAGTTGGGGATTAAGGTTACGCCTACACGGGCGTCGTAATGGCAGTCGAATTCGTCTCGAATTGCGACAATAGAGAAGACAAAATACAACAAATGTAATGTTGTGACGGAGTTTCATCTTTGAAAGTACCGTCTAGAGATTTTGTATGAGATTAGCTTGTTTCATACTTCCGCATTTTTACGTTAACTGTCTGGATGGCAATTACTTTGCATTTATTGTGACACTTTATTTAGACTGAAACCAGTTGACATTTTATGTTTTGACTGAGTTCTCTTGACAGGAATACGATTCGCAGAACTTGAATGCCAGTCTTATTTATAGAATGTGCATAATTATTCAAGTGTTGAATTTAAATTTTACTTTTTGGACATACGATGTGCATTACTATGAAATTTAATCTTATCAAAAGTAAATAAACATCCATTAGCATTTAAAATAAGCTAAGCTTTCGTTAAAAGGGATCTGTTAATATTAATCTTAACTTTTTTGGGGAAGGAAGTTGTTTAATATTAATATAACTGTTAGTATTAACAGTTCAGAATGAAAGAACTAAAACGAAATGCGTATTCTTATGCGTATCAAGTAAAAATTAGGAATGATGAATATTTTCTTAAATGTTTATGAAAAACATTTCTGAACACACACACACACACACACACACACACACACACACACACACACACACACAAATTCTGGATTTAATGCTATCCAATATGTAACGGTATGTTAATGGTCAATTAATTTACTCTTTTATAGAAAAGGTGGCAGTGAAAGTGATCGACAAATCCAAGCTCCAGGCCAAAAGCAAAAAGATGCTGAGCAGAGAGATCAGTAGCATGGAAAATCTGAATCATCCAAACATCATTCGTCTTTTCGAGGTGGTGGAAATCCCTTCGAAAATTTATTTGGTTATGGAATACGCTGAAGGTGGCGAATTGTTTTACCGGATATCTAACGGTGGAAGACTTCCTGAGAGTGAAGCCAAGAACATCTTTGCCCAGATAACATCAGCACTTGTCCACATGGTGAGTAATTAAAGCGTTTTTGCACTTTAGACAAATAGGGATGCCTTTGATTAGGGAAAACAGATCGGTTCTGGATGTTACAAGGTCACATTTTTTTTTTACATACTACAGTAAATATGAAATAAAAAAAATAAAAAGTAATCACTGCACATGGGAGGCGGGAATGTGTACTTGTGAACAGTCTCTACTCTCAAAGCCGGTTTTAGGTTTAAAATACTTTGATTTAACAGTTTAGTATCCTAGTAGCTTATTTAATTATTATTAATAAACGTACTTAGTCATTATTTAACAAACTTTGTTTTGACATCATTCTAAAAAGAGTTCAAAATAACAACTAAAAATTTGGCTGGCGGTTCTTAAAGCAAAACTACATTTAGTAGGAATATTTAGATTGGGATTGTTTAAAAAAACATTACAATAAAAAAATTCTTACGCCTCAAAAAGTACCTGATGATAAATATCTTTTTCGACTCGAAAGTTGTAATGTTCATCGGCATCCAGAAAGAGGCTGCTTTCGACTCGGACTCAAGAGCGAATCCGAGCCGCTACTTAGACATTTTGCGGTCCACAAAAAAAAAAAAAAGAAAAAAAAGAAAAAGATTACTTATTATAAAATCTATAAAATTTTGATTCCGTGGAGTTCTAGCACAACACTTGCATCATATGAAATAATTCAATTTGAAATAAAGTATTATTTCAATAAACCTGATGTGCGGATACTTCACGAAATATGGACAAAAAGTATTGTTTTTTATTGTCTACGTTGTGAAAATTGATAAGGCAACATATATTAATTGTCACTGAATGCGATGTGTAATTTTCATCCCATCTTTCTTCCTTTTCTGCAGTATATGAATACTCCAAAGAGCTTAGACTTCCATCATAATTAAATATTAAAGACGTATACTTGAGTAGTTCTTGACCTATTTCTTTTGATTTCATGAATGAGACAAACAATGAATCATTCGTTTTGATAACTATTTTTGATGATAAGGGCAAGTAAAGTTCATACATATCTTGGGCTAATGCCCTTACGACAAGTACTTTTGGAATCACGATGTACTTATCCGAGCTATTTCGCTAATAACTATTTTCAACCATCTCATATGTGTGGTAATTTGTGAATTGAAATATGTTGTAAGTTTAATAATAATAATAATAATAAATACCCTGTTGGACTCAGCACTCAAAGAAGGTTTATCTCAAAGAAACGTGTTAGGATTGGGGGGCGGGAGTCGTTTGATAAAACGAAAAATAAAATTTATTAAAAGAGAAAGAATGTTTGATTGATTGTTTTTTTTTTTTAATAAAAAAAGAGGTTCAGAACACAGTGTGTGTGTGTGTGTGTGTGTGTGTGTGTGTGTGTGTGTGTGTGTGTGTGTGTGTGTGTGTGTGTGTGTGTGTGTGTGTGTGTGTGTGTGTGTGTGTGTGTGTGTGTCCTGGATTGAAATTTCATTAAATTTCACCTTAGCCAGTGCGGAGTCATTGCAAATATACAGTTGCGAGCACGCATTTAATTCTTTGATTTCTGGAAATACTTAAGATTAAAACGAAGAAGACTAAAATTTCTCCAAAGTTTTCTTAAGATTCAAAAATATCGAAATTTCAATAGAATCTGTGACAGTTAGAGCTCAGACATAACTTGCGTACGGATAATAATAATAATAATAAATACAATCGAATGGGTGCCTGCCCATTTGCGAAACAAGCACGAACAAAAGCGGTGTGAATTGATCTTTGAAAGATCCACAGTTCCCTAGGGACAGGGGAACTGTGGATCTTTCATTTGGTGATTCCAAGTAATTGGACAAACCACATCCTCCGTACTATAAGGTTTGCCGACATCTATAACAATCGAGTAAATTGTTATAGAACAAAACACAACTCCTGGAATAAAACTTCAATGAAAATCAATTGTTCGTTCTTCACGATTGATTGGCATTTCTTGAGCGGAAGAAGGATGTGATGGTACATTAAATCTGTTTCCTTGTTTGCATAAAAAAAAAAAAATGATTCACCGAACGGTCCTGATTCGATTACTCTACTAACCTATAAGTTATTCAAAGCACATTCAGTGACGTGCTATCTACGATCACGTGGTTTACCGTCACACTGTCAGTGTCAAGGGACGAGGTCGCTGAACTTCCTACTCGATACGAATTGCGTGCCTACGAAGAAATGGACACATACAGTGATTACGGGGACGTAGACTTCAGTCCCACGAAACACAGAACCAGTCACACCCTTGTCTTTAAGGAGAGACAGATTGGCGTAGTTCCACCTTGCGTTAGCGGTAACTCGTCAATAGTTTTGCAAGCAATGGTGGAGAGGGGGGGGGGACTTACGTCTCTGTTACATAGGACACGTGTTAGAAAGGGAAACAACCACGTGAAGGGGATGGTTTAGCACGGAGGTCGTTGACTTGGATATACAGGTGTGTATAAACAACATAGGCCTTGTAAAAGATTGCCTGCGTTGTGTCTTTAGTTTGTGGGACATTAAGAAGCAGATAACGGCAAAGGGAAAAGGAGGAGGTGTCATTAGTCTCGGCTGCCATGGTGACAGTTATTTTCCGTTGTCAGGCGTATCCCTTAATTAGTATTGTTGTGTGGATATGAAGTGGGATGAAAGTATGTTGGTTTGTCGCGTGCTAACACACAATCGGACTTACTAAAGTGCACAAAGGTCGTCGAAGAAATCTTTTAAAAGTGACATTGATTGTCTTGGAAGAGCGGTTGTAGTCTTATCTACAAGTTACAGAACATGTCCTGAAGGGACGTCACGCAGCTTACTGGTTTAGTAGACTTCTAGAGTAGTAAGACGGCAAGGAGATACTAAAGATAAGATTTGTTCCGCACCGTTCCACTACACCGATTTTGACTAGATGTGCTTAATTTGCTACGTCAATTATGAGACCCCTAAGTACACTTTATTAGGTGATTGAACTTGCCATTACAACAGTTCTCATAACGGAGCTCAAAGCCAGCATCTCACAGCACCCCAATATTCCAAGTCATTAAATAAATGGAACTATAGAAATAGTCAGCCTGATGTTCAAAGATAACAAATAAAGAAATTATTTGAGATAATTACAAAAATGTGCGTTTCCAAATAGCCTATAGCGACTATTTATTAGCAATGCAGTTGAACAGATAGAAGGCTTGTGTATAATTATGCAGATAATGTTGTGTTTGATGCATTTTGCAGTTAAAATGTTTCACATCAGTCAAATTTTTCTGGCCCTCCGCCACCCCATCCCTCAGCCGGTTCCTTAGTTAATAAATCTATGGTGCAATTGAGCAGGTCTCGTTCTCTGCCTGTCTGGTCTGTCTCCCGGAAGAAACGTCAAAATCCACATCTCAGAAAAAGATGATCGCTTTAGAACAATCACGATATCCATGTAGTTAGTGCTAGTTATTATTATGAATACGAAATGTCGGCATTTGATTGTCGTATTTTTGTCACTGCGTAACAGAAATGTATTCAATTGCCAATGGTGAAAGATGGAGACCAGCTATCTACCATTTTTCAAAAAATTAAAACTAAAAATGTTAGATGTCGTTTAGAATTACTGCCGGAACAACTAAGGCTATGAGATTAGTGTATTGTTTATTAAAAATGTTTGCTTCCTGGGACGAAATATCTGAGTTTTGGATGGAAAAATCCTGCCACTTATGTATAAGGCAAGCCACCTCACATTGAACTGAAAATCCCCGATAAAGGATCTTCACATTATAGGCAGAATTCGTATCCATGCCTTTCTAACGAAAGGGCATATTCAATACCGACTGAACTAATCCTGCAATAAAAAAAATAAAAATAAAAAGTGCCACCTCACCTTGAAGAATTTCTTTTGTCGTATAAACTACATGCTGAGGAGCTCTGAGCTATTTAATTTAGCATATGTAATAGAAAAAGACCGATTATAGGAATTTTTTCTAGTCCTTTATTCAGCCCGGTTACCAAGTTACTGAATCTTTGATACAGGCGAGTAACCTGAAACCCGAATTTTTGACTCAAGAAAATGAGCCACTGAACGCTCACTTTCCAGACAATAATTTAGTGTCTGGGTTAGGAGATCACGAGATGGTGTTAACTGTCTGCTGTACTCTCGGTACCAGCTGCCTGTGAAATCACTGCGAGTCTTGGCCCAGCTACTTCCTTTGGAGAGTAAAAATGCATTAGAAGATTTTAAAAAATTTTAAAATAGTGGAAAAGGCGAAATCTTTAGAAGGCCAAAAGTAACTTGGAAACTTCCATTAGGCAGTAGCCTAATGGAAGTTTCTACTACTATATACTATACAGAATTCAACAACAACAACAACAAAAGAACTAAATAAATAAAAATAACGATAAAATGTTTCATTCCTTCATACTTAACCAAACTTTGCTTTTGCCATAAAAATCCACTTCACAACAAAAGATGCTGCAAAAAAAAAAAGCTTGAAGAAACCACTACAACCTTCCTTGATATTTCCAGAGTACTTGATTAGATCTAGCATAGAGGCCTGCTGAGAAAATGGGCATCTCGTGATTTACTTTCCTCCCTTTGTAATCAAATCAATCACCTATTTTCCTTTCTGGTCCTTCAGTTCGAGAACTACCAATACAAGAGAATCCCATGGCTTATTTCTATCGTCTATTCTCTTTCTACCATAAATTAGTGACTCTCTCTCTCTCTCTTTTACACACACAAACCTTAAATCTTATCCATATTTTTACGACTTGAAAGATCCCTTTCACATCCCCTTGCTCTTTGATAATACTCGGAATGCTAGTCAAGTTCAAATCTCTCTCTCTCTCTCTCTCTCTCTCTCATTCTCTCTTCTTGGACTGATATTTACCGCTAGTATTTTTTCTTTAAACAATCAAGCACATCATGGTAGCCTTTTTTGTTGTACTGTAGTCTTTAGAGGACACTATTTCCTAAAAGTCTACAACCACTAACTGTTCAAAAAAGCTTATCAACTGGCTTCTTTTCTCTTAACTCCTGCCTACACATACGACATTCACAGAACATCAGACTAGACATGTTCATTTCGTTTTCCTGGATGCAATGATGTTGCTGACCATTTGTTGCGGAACTTCTTATTGGAATTGAAGCCTATTTCCATCCGAACGAGAGGAACGTTAACTCCCATAATGTCGAATATGGCAGAGTCACACGTGGGATCATAGTCTAATCTACTTTACACTTGTCAAAGGTCATTGCGGTACAGCCTCACTAGGATAAATGTAATATCGCATAATTTTGCAATGTAGAAGACACGGAAATTTAATTAATTCACCGCATGGCTTCATAAACACCTTAGTCGAATGTCCTTGGTTATTCAAGGACCTGTAATATGCTTTATTATTGCCTGAGTAGGTATCGAAACATATCAGAACACTTGGGCTACATGACACGAAGTCATTTAGATATTATACCATACGGACTTGGCTTCGAATCCCATCTAGGACGCAAAGAACATCTACAGGAGCTTTTGCCTAATAGTGGGTCATCCCATTTCTTACGAAGATGGTAGTGGGGTCAGTAGGTTCCTTCCACTCCAAACACTCGAGTTTTTTTTTTTTTCCTTCCACAAAACGAACCAACCAACCAGAAGAATACATGCTGTTTACAGACATAATTCACTGACCTTTGTATACATTTAAATGCTTCGTATATAATTCAAAATAACTCAGTCTATGTGTGTTTTTTGGAAGAATGAAATCAACTTGTTATCCATTACACAGCCCTTGATCGCATTCCTTGTTAAATTGATTGAATACTCAGTTTCTTTCAAGTGCATATTTTAGGATATTTTAGTGCGACGTTAAAATGCAATATTGACTTGGACGACAACGGAAATTTATTTTGGCGTTGTTTTTCATTTTCAAGATGCCTTTTGTTATTCGCATTTTAACGTATAGGCTCACTGGAGGTGGGGTGGGGGGTCTGGAGCAGTTGCAAATAAATAAATAAATAAATAAATAATAAAATAAAACGTGCGTAAATGCTTAATTTATGCTCTGAAACTGATACGATTAATCTGAATGAAGCTCTTCATGATTTTTACAATGGAAATATGGAAAAGGGCTAATGTAAAGAATGTAATAAAGTAATAACAGTATGCAAATTACTATTCTTTTGTTAAATATACAATTGTCTACATGATTTTTTAATGGATACATAGTAATATATTCTTATATTATGTTTTTATTTGCAATGAATTTTATTTCAGATGAGCCATCCTTAAAACAATGACAAAGGTACGATTTGTACTTCCAAACATCTCCAAAAAGTTTTCGAATCAGGACTAAGAAGTAGCTCTTAATTTTTCGTTGAGCATTTGCAATAAAATGCAATCATATTAAATACATCTATAACTTACACACTTTCAAATGAATAAATTTCGTGTTTTTTTTCCCCAGTCTTCAGTTTATCCACGTATAAGTTCAACAATCATTGCTGATTTTATATACGTTTTTATTTTAAATAGAAAATGTTGATTTTCTCCTTTCATAGTTTGTTTCGTTAGATTACAAAGATCGAGGTTCGAATCCCGGAATCTAAGATGCGAAAACCGTTGTTGAGTTAGCGGAACTTTTTCCCCCCCGAAATACCGGGTTATCATTTCCGTCACCAGAGAAATTCTGTCAGAGGTCATACTTATTTATTTTTTTTCAAATTTGGTATCAGACAATTAAGTATAATAAAGGAATGGAAGAAATTTCAGCAATCCTACGCTTCCCGTAATGTGCGTTTTTCCAGGAAGTAAACAAAATCCTGGGTTTATGTGCGAACTGCATCCAGCTATTAACTCAGGCTTCTTCACGAGTGCCATAAAATCAATGAGGAATTGAGCAGAGACATTATAGTCGCGTGTGTCAGCAAATGTCTATCCTAAAATCGACTTATGTTTACAACATTTTGTAAAAGTGAGTCGTTAAAATACAACAGCATCGAACGTCCGCCGAGGTCATTGACACCTCGTGAACACCCCGGAAATAATGTAGCTTTGAACCTCACCTTGATTAAAAGCTACTTTATCTCCATTTGGACGTTGCGTGACAAAGAGAAGGATTTTGATGATCCGATGTTTTCAAGCGATGATTAATGGAGAGTGGTCGTAACAACTGTACTGGACGTGGGCAGCTGACTATCGCAAAACATTATTCGTAGTTTACGGCCGCTTCACAATCCCCCTAATGAGCGTTCTTTCGAGGTTTGCATAAACCCGAAAGATTAGTTTCCCATAAGTAGGGAAAATATTCTTTAATGGCCCAACAGAAAACGACCAAAGCCTTCCTTGGCTACTAATATTCACCAGTAGTCTGATGCAGAATTTCGTTTGTTTATTTCTCTCTCTCTCTCTCTCTCTCTCTCTCTCTCTCTCTCTCTCTCTCTCTCTCTCTCTCTCTCTCTCTCAATCAATCAATATGTCAACGTTTAGATAATTCAGACCAAACATAGAACTGTTTCAAACTACTTCAGGATTACAATAATTTCCTCACCAGACATTAATATAGGATATTAACGTTAAAAGATATTATTACGACACATATAAAATGTTTAAAATGATAAATAAAAATTATAAATGTTTAAAAGTAACTTGTTTAGTTTGTGAGTATTATTATGAGAAAAATCCTTAGCCTATCCATGGTGAGTCTTCGTAGCTCAGTCAATATAGACGAAGCCATTTGGGCGGAAAGACCTGGCTTCGCTTCCTCTCAGTGACGTGAGGAACTTTTATCTGGTCTCTTTCGACTAAAGGTAAGTTAGCCGATCTCATATGGAGGTAGGAGGAACTATGGTTTTTCGTTACCAGCTCGAACCTTTTTTTCTTTTGTTGCAGGCGTAGCATCACGGAAGTTACTACAAGTCTTTGCAATCGTTGAATTATATTTTCTACAATGCACCCTTTACTGGTTTAAAACTCTGTCCAAGCGTTCCCAATGTGTTAAAATATCCCTGTAAGTCAACTTATTAATGTATATAAATGTTGTATTTTAATTTTGTCTTAATGTAGTTTTAACAAACTAAGTGCGGTATAAGTTAAAAACATTGTTTTATCTTTAATAATAATTTTATATAAAACAACCTTTGATAATACAACCATTAATGTATGGCCATTATTACAGGGAAATCAAATAAGCAAGGCAGATCTCTTGACCTTCAGTGTCTAATTTGGTTGTACGTCTACTTTGTCTCATCTTTTTCCAATTTACCTAATTGGCCCTTTTTTGTAGTAAAAAAAAAAAAAAATCGAAATTTGGCTGGATTAAATGCCAAACCGTTTTTCTTCTTTATTTTTTTTTACAGCTAAAACTCTACAAAAATTCTCAAACTTAAAAACAGTTTAAGAGAAAAAGAAAACAGTTCATTGGAAATCGTCTATCTCAGTGTGTAGATTTAGTGTTTCATACATGAAAAAAAAAACGAACTCTTATTCATTGTATTAAATCAAAACAGCACTAGTCTAAAATCCTCAACTTGATAACAGATTTTCGGATTTATTTAATGTAAATTTTTCCCATAACGTGCTAGGGATCGTCAGGGATTTGTACTGTTGTTTATCATCTCAACATTTTATCTGCGGGCTCATAAATGTTGAGAAGAGAAATGCTTCTTGGGATTCGTAATGTTACTTGGTGTGTGTGTGTGTGCGTTTAATATATTTTTTCTTTTTTTCTACAGCTCACTTTTGCGTTCATTGATATACGGATGTATGAATTTTTTTTTTTTTTTTTAAATCGTGAAGCAACTAGCGCTGCTTTTGCAGTTTGATAGAATTCGCACCGACAAAGATACGGAAGAAAAAAAAAATCGGCATTTTTGACAGGAAATTATAGACGTAATTTAGCGGTTATCCCTAAGAGATAGTGAACAGATTACCAATAATTTTTATTTGGTGAGTGGTAATTGTATGGAAATGGAGATCATTTTGATTCAATCGGGAAGTAGTTGAACATACTGCGACATCCTTTTTTTTTTTTTTTTTCATCGAGGACAAAGAAGTGTACTTTTATTATATACATATTGGCCATACGTGAGGTTGTCAGGTTGTCAGAATGGATACAAGTATTTAATTGTGTTTTTTAGCATCCCTTAAAAGTTCTATCGACATGCATACTTGTCTTGTATTTGAACTTAGTCGCCAAGCTTATTCCCCCCACCCCCACCCCAACACACACATTTTAGCAAATAAATAGCATCGGAGTTTGACCATACCAAAGCACTAAGTGATTGCTTCAAATGAACTTCGATTGAGGATGTGGCCTCTAATAATTTATTTCTCTTGTTGCCGCTGTACAATCTGTTGCTGTTAATGTTGCATTATGTTTTTATTATTGTTTTATTTTATTTTATTTATTTTTTATTGTTTATTAGTTTTTTTAATATTTTATTGTTATTTTTTTAATATTATTATTATTTTATTATTGTTTTATTGTTTTATTTTTATTTCAACGAGCTTCAGAATATTTTTGGACAATACAGTTGATATAAAGAGACGTTTTAAAAAGAAATGAAATAAAAATTCTGTATAATATAATGATTTTACTATTTGTCAAACCATTTCATTGTTGCATCGATCAGTTCTTAGAATTTAGCCTATCTGATAATTCGCGCATGCGCTATTCTCTCAAAACAAGTCGATTCCAGTTATTATTCAGTATAGTTGAATGTTATACGAATTATTATATTCATATTGTTCTGACCAGTATTTAAGTTATACTAATTTTGCATTGCTCATGCACGTTTACAAAGTTAACTTTGCGTGTGCCATCTTTTGGTCATGTTTCAATATTGTGAAACGGGAGTGGGCAAATGGAAATAAGAGAAAGAAAGAAAGATAGGATCAAAGTGTGAGTGTATACATCCTCAGTGCTCAAATATAAACTTCCTAGTAAGAAGCTTCCTACTGTTTTTATTAAGACGACACTATGATGTGTTCACCTTTCATGACAACTTTCTTTGGTATGATCACTCATAATATAAGAAATATAAGAAAGTCCTTTTTCAAAACATCTCAGAATTTCTTAGGAAATTTCGACTGCTGATTTTTTTCCCTGTAGATATCTATCTAAATTAAATATAAATTAAAATCAATTTATTTATTTAATTAATTAAAATATTAATTAACTATAAATTAAAAATTAAATGAACGAATTCAGAAGGATAGAGCTCGATTTGGGCTACAGAACCATAAGCAGTAGATCATGTAGTGTAGAAGGTGGATAGTGTACAACAATAGCCTACTGGAATGAATTGTGGGACTCCATTGCGATATATGTAATAATAATAATAATAATATTAATAATAATAATAATAATAGATGGCCGGTATGGTTGGTCGAGTGGTTAGCGTATCCGCTCTCCAGCCAAAAGGCTGCGGGCTCGAATTCAGCTGTGGACATGATGTTTGTGATTGTCTGTGAAAATACTGGTGGTGGGTGGTAGATGGCGCTGGTGTAAATGATGATCGTAGTTGCAGTTCGTTGTACTTGATGGATTGAGTGGTGGAGACAGAGAGTTGTAGAGTAGGTGCCCTCCCTCGATGAGCCCTTGGACTCCCTGGAGGGATCACGTAATAATAATGATAATGAAGAGTTTAATCATTGCGATGTCATTAGTAACGACCTAATAACAGACGTTGCTAATAATCTGTGTCCTGTGGTTAGACTAGTCGTTGTGCGCTTTGCAACCATATGCCTGGGGAAGGAGTGTCCTGGGTTAAGTTCCCGTCGGTGACGCTGAAGGATCTTCCTCAGCCATAGCCAAGTTAGCCGGTCTTGGGCGTGGACAGTAGGGCTTTTCCCCAGTTTATCCTGAGGTTTTTCATCCCGCAAAGCAGGCAAAACATAGGATACACCGGGGCGTAGGTCTGACCACTTTATCCTGTGAACGACTTGAGGTCCGATGATTAATAAACCCTCAACACTGCAAGGTAAAAGAGGGTATAAATAAGATGAGATCAGACGAGCTAAAATCTGTTATTATTCACGGGGGAAGCTCGTGCATTGGCACTTCAGAACTGCAGCACTCTCAATTTTTCTCGATATATAAATATATTTATTAATTTATTTATATTTGCTTGTAATATTTAATTTTATCATCGACAATCCTATGCAATTCTCTTATTTTGTATAAAAAATAATAAAAATCCATCTTGTAGCAGTTAGGAGGGCGCTAGCAGCATTGTGTTTACCACATTGTCATATTGCTACGCGCGCAAGCATATACACGTCATAGTGAGATACGAGCTATTTGCGTATTGCGGCACTGTCCGTCGCGCAGTTCCACTGTTGTTTATGTGCAGTTTGCGCCAGTAGTAGAGTGTTCGTAGTGCTTATCGTGTTTACTCCGTCTCTTTAAATATTTGGACATCACAATTAAAGACATAACATTTGTTATAGTAATTTTTAAGTAATTTTGAATTATACCAAACTGTATAATTTTATCGATAATAAACAATATTTTTTCATGTTTAATTTTTTTTTAAATTTTTACCATAATTTTGATATTTTATCCAAACACGTATACACTTTGATATTTTATCCAAACATGTATGTATATTTCGAAAGTTGCAGCACCCCCACGATTTCAAGCCACGAGCCGCCACTGAAATACTGTGCACCACAAATAGATGGACGACTTTATTATCTGTTTTTTCCCTCTGTTTAGTAGTCCGTAGTCCATTTACGATATCGCTTTCTATTCGAATAGAGTGATCACTTACAGTTTTGCCTGACTAATCCCACCGCCTATACTAAGTAATATAATGTATAAATATTTAACATGATAAGTATACAGTAAGCTGTAGAAATTCAAAAAGAAAGTGATTTGTTGGACGTGGATATCATACCAACCTTTCGGAAAAGTCATTATTATTTTAATTAGCAGCAAGGCATTCTTCTAAAAGAAAGGTAACTTGTTCTTGCCCTTTAAAGGAAAAACTCGAGGACAGCTTGGAACAAGTATAGTTCGCCCACCATTTGTAGATCCCTACTTGGCTTGGTGCCAAGAATAGTCGATTCATGCTGAAGGGGAGAAAGAAATGAAGGATGTACGAATTGGTCGCCAACATGCGAAATCACGTGCTTTCTTATCTGCCGCTGTACTAGTACTAGCTTGATTTTTGTTGTCGCTTATTTGCATTATTTTTTTATTATTAATTTGCATGATGGATCCAGTACAGTCCACAAGTTCTATTGGTACACGTTTCAGTAGCTCTTGCAAAAGAATATTGAATAATGTGCTGACATTCTGCGAAAAAGAATCGTCAGAACGCCGTCTCCTTGTTCCCCTTTCTCAAGTGCAGTTGCGGGCGTATTGGGGTCGACTGTTAAAAGAATTCGTTGGGAATCAAAAGGTGAAGGTAAGCCAAAATTTAAATCTCCTAAAAAAAGCGCCAGAGAAAGAGAACCATCGAAACCGTAGCTTTGAATGATTTTGATGTAGACGTTATAAGAACTATTCACGAATTTTACGTGGTCGAGAAAAGAGTGCCAACTGTTCCGAAATTGATTCCTGTGCTTAAAGAAAAAATTAATTTTCCTTGGAAAAGAGAAACTTTAAGGAAAATACTTCATGAAATCGGATTTTGTTTTAAAAAGTCCCAGAATAAAATGAAGCTTATCATGGAACGAAGTGACATTGTTTTATCTAAAACGCAGTATTTGAGAGCAATAAGACGTTTCAGGGAGCAGAAAAGACCGATTGTGTATCTAGATCAAACTTGGATTGATAGTAATTTAACTAATGGAAAATGTTGGCAGTCTAAAGAAGAATGTGGAGTGCTACAAACCGCAAATGCCTCGCGGCGCATAATAATTTTGTGTGCGGGTGGAGAAATGGATTTTTTACCGAATTCAAACTTACTATACAAAGCCAATTACCATGGGCAAATGAATTCTACGATCTTCGAAAAGTGGGCAGAAGAAAAACTGATTCCAAACCTTCCTAAAAATGCTGTTGTTATAATTGATAACGCTTCAAGATTAAAAGAATTTGACAATGATATTTTTTCCAACTTTTTTTTTGCATGGGTTTGTTAAAAGAGTCACAACAAGTCATAAATAATTTATCGGTTTAGGACATTAAAGTGTCTCAGTTCTCTCAACTGTAAGTTTAGAATATCTAAGTTCATTTGAAAAAATTTCTGTTTTTCTGTATAATTATTTTTATTTTATAGAAAACTTTCTTAAAAATAAACTTAGTTAAATTTTTGTTTTATGCTACACCTTTTTTTAATTTTGTTAATACTCTACGTACATTTTTCCAACTGTTATACAAGCAAAATAGTTACACTTTAAAAACAGCAATGTTCGTAAAAGAAAAGCTAAATTTTCCGACCTGTAATAATAAACAAACACATCCCAGAAGACAGACTGTTTACCCTATTATCGGAATGGATTCTCCTTTTTCTGACATGCGCAGAAGTGTCGAGGGACCTCGAATCGATGGGCGAACTATAATTAAATGCATTCCTAACATTTTTTTAATTTAAGCGTGGTTCATTAAAAAAGAAAAAGAGAGAGAAAAAGTACAAAGCCGAAGAAATTTGTAGACTGACCCCCATGAACATGTAGAAATTTGAAAAATGAGGGATATACTGTATATATATATTAGTACTCACTCTCCAACCAACAGGGCGCGGGTTCTAATCACACCGTGGGCATGGATGCTTGTGGGTGTTTGTGCGTGGGAGATGAATTTCATCGCCCGATGTGAGAACATCACCCTGCTTATTTGGAGACCTGAAGTGGCTTGAACAAGTCCATGTTTCATCTCTAGCACAGGATTTCTGAACTATGCAAAAATAAATTAAAAAATTACAAAAAATATATAAAATTGATAAAAATGAAAAAAAAAAAGAAGCTCATATTATAATGTTAGACTGGCAGTAGAAACACTTTCATAGGTTCCATTCTATTCGTCGGTTAGAGGAACATTAACTAGGCCTTTTTACAACCGATTCTCGAGTTTATTGCTCTTTGTCACAAACTTGGGTTTTAATGTATTTCAGAAAAAAAAATCAACCATAGAACTTACACTATTTCAGACAAACTATGCGCATGTTATGGTTTATTATTAAAAGATGGCAGCAGTTGTCGTCCTCACTCTTGTCCCAATGTTTCTAAGATCATCCATAGCCACCGGCTCCCTGCCGATTTCCAAAAAAGGTTAGAGAGCTTAAAATAGCTCTACCTACTTTCTTTCGGGAATAAAAACATGGCAGACAATTGAACAAAAACATTAAACGACGTTTATAATAAATAAGTGATATATTAAAAAAAAAAAAAAACTAAACGTTTTATTATAAAAAAGTAACATTTTTTCATATATCCAAACATTGTAAAATTCAGTTATATTGAATTACAGTAATTAGAAAGGAAAAAAATAGTAATAGTTTTGTTAAAGCATTTGAAAAATATCGATGAAGTTAATATATATAAAAAAAGATACAACTTGCATTATAGGATATCGATGTTATCCTTATGACGGTAATTATGGAAATTATAATACTTCATCCAAGTAGTTGCTCCTGTGATGAAGTGCCAACATGCCATCATAAGTTAAATTCAAAATTCAAATTCCCAGTGTGTTGTTCACTTTGGATGGAACAGTTTAGGAATAAGCCATTTTTCAAAACTAAGTTAGAAACATCATCCAGCTGATACCAATGAGAAACGATGGGGAGAGGTGCGCTAGGAATAGGATATTGGTGAATATAAACATCCATTCATTTATTTTATGATTTGAATATGGCATTGGATATTGCTAAAAACAAAAATAAATTTATCTGGAAAGTTTAAAGGCAAAACTATGTGCTTCTGCATCCCCTCCCCTGTTTTTAAATTTGTGCAGTGACCAGGGGCGACTCGTGTATAGGCATTGCGGAACTGCAGCACCCCCAATTTTCCTCGATATATAAATATATTTATTAAATTATTTATATATGCTTTTAATATTTAATTTTATCATCAACAATCCTATACAATTCTCTTATTTTGTATAAAAAATAATAAAAATTCATCTTGTGGCACTTAGGAGGGCGAAGGACGCTAGAAGCACTGTGTTTACCACAGTGTCATATTGCTACGCGCGCAAGCATATGCACGTCATAGTGAGATGCGAGCTATTAGCGTAATGCAGCACTGTCCGTCGAGCAGTTCCACTGTTGTTCATATGTAGTTTGCACCAGTAGTAGAGTGTTCGCAGTGCTTATCGTATTCACTTCGTCTCTTTAAATATTTGGACATTTTCGAGGTTATGATAATAGATTTTATTTTTAAGTAATTTTGAATTATACTAAACTGTATAATTTTATCGATAATAAACAATATTTTTTCATGTTTAATTTTTTTTTTAAACGTACACACTGTACTTACAGTGTGTATGTATATTTCGAAAGTTGCAGCACCCCCACGATTTCAAGCCACGATCCGCCACTGGCAGTGACACAAAGAAAGAGGGATATTTAAAGCTGTAAATAAAAGAAAGTGTGACATTTTATGAGAAAGAAGGATTTCGAAAGTTTTGAAAAAAAAAAAGTGACATGATTTAAGAATGATTCATTAATAAGACCTCGCATAGGCAGTCAACTGTTCTTTTTTTCACTCTTGCGAGGAAAAGAGATACTTAATATTCAGATCGACAGCATCTCATCTCATCTCGCATGCAAATACCTCACACATTTATGTAATGATAGAGAGAGAAGACTGGTGTTTAGAAACTAATCTTGTACCATTATCTATCTTAATTGATAGATAGTGGTAGATGGATTAGCATAAAGTTCTAAAGGTATTCCATGCTCTGTTTACTTCGATAATCATAATTTACTTGAACGAATGAAATAGCACGCACATACGCACTATTTAGGTGGAAACCACGTTACTAGAGGAAATTTTATTTTATTTATTGTTTTATTATTATCCCCCACCCACCCACCCAGCTTCATTCGGAAGAATTTCCCACCCAGTAATGTTTGTAATGAGGCCATTATCATCACTGGCTCATTCAGTTCTTGGAAACGTTCTTATCATAGTCTTAATCCTAAGCATAGCATTTTACTCTGTTAAGAGTCTAAAACCGTGCTTATAAATGCTTTTATAGCACCGAAAGAGTGCAGTCGCTCTGCTGGAAATTAACTTAGTTCTAATATGAACAGTTTATCAAATGAATCAATTGAAAAAAAAATAAAATAAATAGAAATAGAAATGTGATATTCTTTCTAGATAAATGAAATGACAAGCGTCTCCCTGTAAAAGATTTTGGAGTATCCAGAGCTTAATGTTATTTGTGGTCTCTGTTAAACTAAAATATTATAAAAATATTTATCATATCTATCCCTGGGAGCGCTTAAATGTTCTATTCCTTCTCTCTCTCTCAATTCAAAATAATATTTCTAGTTCTCGAAATTTGAATGCAGGAAAGGTCACGTGCATCTAATCCTTGACTTAACTATAAGCAGAAATCTACACTGGCCTTATTTGTGATTTTGCGAATATGAAAGCAAGAAAAGTTTCGTTTTAAACAGTAGGTTTGCATTTTAACAGTGAAAATGTAAATTAACATGTTAAGACATGACATTTGTTCTAAAATCTAAAAAAATATATATATTTATCATAGTTACGTGTTTGTGATTTAGCAGTTCTTCATTCTACACGACGTGATGAGCATTGTATTAACTTATATTTACATGTAAGTTAATAGTAATACATTCTTTTCTTTCTGTTTTTTACTCTTTAACAGTGTTTGACGAGTATACTCTTCATGCGAAAAAATAAATTACCCTTTGTTACAAAAAATAAAATTTTATTAAAAATTAAAAATTAAAAAATATATATATTTCTCTTATTATTATAAAGAAATCTAATGATCAATGATTTTTTGCATTTTTTTAATGAAAATGATGTTCTATGCGAAGCAAATAAAATGCCATTGTACGCAATGCAAATTATTTCTTGTGAGAACTGTGCAAATATAGTTTATGATCATCTTTCATTAACTTATGAATTTTCATTAGCTAATGCTACTGTTTAGAATTTATGATCAGACATGTTGAAGCCTAGCTTAACATTATGGCTTTTAAGACGTCATTAAAAGAGATTTTTTAGGGGAAAGGAAAATGTATTTATTTATTTATTTATTTTTGTGTTACTTCGAGGTAAAACAAAGCGAAACATTTTTTCTCGAATATATTTTGAAAAATTCATTATTGTATTGAATAATCCGTTTCTTCAAATCTTCAAACACATTTTGCCATCCTGGTTGAATGCCCATTCTCTGCACAATGCGCATCCAAACAGGAACTTTTCCCTCTCATTTCGTAGTAATACAAAATTAATATTCAAACATTAATGAATGAAGCTTCGATTTATTTGTAAGGTAGCCAACTATGCATGCAGGCTGATGGTCGTTGACCCTTGTAGAAAACTACATAAATGCGACTTTGAACGTTACCTTGATGTAATCGATCAAAGTGAATTCCCCACTTTGAGTGCTGTGTGACAGGGGACAGCCTGTGCTCGCTCCACCTTCCTAATGTGTCATCAATAGACAGTGGCTACTGTTGCTGTTCGTGTAATGCAGAGTCATAATAGCTAACTGATGTTGAAGCAGGAAATGTATGCAAACTCAATGCGTTAGGAATTTTTATTTCCCCAGTGAGGGTTTGGGTGTTTCCTCATTTGTGAAATGCACTCTCTCTCTCTCTCTCTTTCTTAAGTGCTTTTAATTTTAAGAGTATAAAATTTTCCTGTTGATGTAAAACAGAAATTAGACATTCACCGCGTAGATCTAAGTTTGTGGGCTTCACATAGCCAGCTTATATCCCTCATTCGCTCTCTCTCTCTCTCTCTCTCTCTCTCTCTCTCTCTCTCTCACACACACACACACACACACACACACACACACACACACACACACACACACACACACACACACACACACACACACACACACACACACACACAATAATAATAATAATAATATTTCATTTTATAACAAAAATGATGCGAACTGATAATGTATTGATATTTTCCCTGTATGAATTTAAAAATACAAGCTCATAAGCGCTTCCGTAGTGTGGTCGGAAGACCGACACATCCTTTGGTTAGAAAGAGACCTAGGTTTATTCACGTCATGATGTGTGGCATCATTATGAGAACTTTTTCAAGTGAAGGCGAGTCTCATACAGGGGAAGAAGAGTTTTCTCCGAAATCTCATGTTTTACTCCCCCCCCCCCCCAACGGGCACACCTGCTGGAGAACCCAGGCAATTAGCACACAAAAATACAGTACGTTTGATGGATGGAGTTCGGTTAGTTGTGTGCAGTCTTGATTGAAGTGATCTGGAACGGGACTCCAGGATAGTCCATGGGGGAAGGGGCTCCATTTGTTCTGTTACATTGCTCTATCTTGTAAAAATTGGGACCCTTTACACCCAAATCATCCCCTTTCCCCACTCTGAAAAAGTTTATTTTGTGTGAGGGGGAGGGGGGGGATGATTGGGCGTAAGAGATCCCAATTTTTACATTTCGCAGTATTGTAAATTTGAATTCAGTTAATAAACCGGTTCCCAACCTCAGTAGCTGAGCAGTTTCGTCACTTGCCCACTTTCTGAAAAAAATAATCCGGGTTTGAATCTCGTCTATGATAAGATGATTTTTTTTTATTTCTTTTCCTTTGGAGGAACTGAACATTATCATCATTCTTTTTAAAGTGTTAATAAAAACGTTTCATCATGGTAGGAGAGCTTTTTTTTTTAAAACTTCACAAACGCTTTTAAATTTTGGTTATTTTTAACCTTAACAGCAGTTCCATATGTTGTATGATTCACCCACTCGCGTAATGAACGACGATATACTGTATTTTCGTAGGGTTCCTTCTTTGCGTTAGTGTATATTAAAGTGTATGCTAAGCTTTGTCGTTAATCCGTTAATATCATTAACTGATTAATAGAAACGCTGGAAATATATTCCTGATAAACCACAAAGCTTGCTATACATGTGCACTTTAATATACACTACTGCAATGAAGGATTTTTCTAACTCTTTCTTCCCTTTTTAGCTTGTGTTTTGAACATTGGTTTAGGAACTGGCAACGTAATATCATAAGGGACTTTTAATATTCATATCATAAGATTTCATAAGTATCATAATGTAAGTTTTCATGACCCTGATGACAAGTTTGGATATTTTATCGTCATAATCATTATTATTATTACGTGACACCTCCAAGGAGTCCAAGGACTCATCGCGTGAGGAAGTTCATCTCCACTATACACAACTCACCGTTTCCCCTACTTATCATCCACCTTCTACTACCACAACGACTCGAACTAACACACATAACACCACCTGCCGCTTACTACCAACAGTATTTTTGGCCCGTAAATCGAGTGTATTTTCATGGCTATGTCTGTATGCTGGATGAAACACGAGTTTTTTTGAGGGAAAAAACTCTGCTATCTCCGTATAAAATCGGCTAACTCACCTTCAGTCGTAAAATCCTCATATAAAGATTCTTCTTGTCATGACAAGAATCGAACTCAGATCTTTTCCAATATAAAATTACGCTGGATACGTTTAGTCTATATCTATTTAAAATTACTGCTACACTGCATAGTCTGTAAGGAACTACTCGTTTCATGCTCCATAGTAGTGCTGGCTTATTATGAAACAGTTGGTTTATATTTGTTTCAGGAAAGTAGTTTTTCTTCTCAAAAAAACTTTATTGAAGATAAAAACTGAATCATTATCAATTATTTTATCTTATTATTTTATTATTATTATTAACACTCCGTGCAGTCAAAAGGCTCATTGCAGGAGGTCCCACTGTTACATACACAGTTTATCATACTGTGCTCACACTTTCTTTATACAGCTTCCAGGAATGAACTCTTATTCTCTCTCTCTCTCTCTCTCTCTCTCTCTCTCTCTCTCTCTCTCTCTCTCTGTCCTCACCCATTCCATGCAAAATCCTTTTAACAACTTATATGTTTCAATCATATCCCCCCCCTTCCTATCCAGTGGGCTCTGTAATTGTAATTTGCATTCTCTCAATCCATCTTCATACTCTTTCATTACAGAGACGTCCGCGCGGTTAGCCTAGTGGCTATGCGCTTCCCAACCATATGCCTGGGGAAGGAGTGTTTATTTGGGGGGGGGGGGGTTCATCCTGCAAGCAGGCAAACCGGCCCCGTGAACACACGGATCTACAGCCATAAATACTTAACCACCCCCTTCAGGGGGGTCAACTCGCCCCAATAGGGATGAGGGAGAAAAGGGAGGAAACTCCATATGACTAAATAAATAAATTATAGAGACCAGAAACTACCTTAGTCAATCGTCTCTGGACCTTCTCCAATACATCTTCATTCTTTTGAAAACCAAGTTACCAAATCTGTGCACAGTAATCCATATGTGACCTGATCAAAGCCGTATACAAGGGAACCATAACATCGTTACTTTTACACGTCAGTGCCCTCTGCATCACTCCCATTATCTGCTGTGCTGTCCTCAAAATTTTAGGTACTTGTCTACAGTCACTCCCAGATCTTTCATCTTCTCACATACTTTGCAACATTGAGTTGACAACCCCCATGCACTTGCCGATTCAGCCAGGTGAACTCAAGTCCTCTTGTAAAGCCGCAGCATCCATTCTATTCCTTTCCCCAACTTTAAATCATCTGCAGAAAACTGCATATCACCATCAGACCTTTCCCAATATCATTAGCATACAAGTTGATCAGCAATAGTCCTAAAACAAACACTTGGGGTACACCACTAGTGATTTTCATCTTCTAGAATATCACTCCTTCATAGACAACTCACTGATAACTATCGGACAACTAATTTCCAGTCCAGTGCACTCATCTACGATTTAGCCCCATCAATTTTCCACTTTAATTACCAGCATGTCATGTGTCAATTTCTCAAATGCCTTTGCAAAATCTAAATATACCACTGTGTGATCCAGAAAAGTCGCCCAAAACAATTCATCGAAAGACAATTTATTGAGTGATAATTTGCCTCCCGGCAAATTATCGAAAACACAATTTAATCGAATAAACGATTAATCGAAAAAGCAATTAATCGTAAGGCAGTTCCTGGAAAAACGAATTCATCGAATAGCAGTTAATCGTAAATACAATTTAGCAAAAGGCAATTCGTCAAAACCAACTTCTTCTACAGCTTCTCCCACTTAAGTGGGGTCACTGTTTGTATGAGTCTCCTCCACACCTTCCTGTCTTGGGCTGTCACCACATCCAAGTTCTTCATCTTCAAGTCCTCTTCTACCAGCTCCCTCCATCTCTTCTTTGGCTGCCCACGCTTCCGCCTTCATTGCACATCCATCTGCATGACCCTTCTTCCCACATATTCGTCCTCCCTCCTCATCACATGACCAAACCATCTCGACCTTGCCTCCTGTATTTTCGCTCCTAAGTTCGTAACTTTCACTGTTCCCCTGACATAGTCATTTCTCAGATGATCCTTTCTGGTCACACCGCACATCCACCTAAGCATTCTCATCTCTGCTACTTCCATCCTGCTGATGTTATTTTTCCTCAGGGCCACAGTTTCTATAGCATATGTCATAGCTGGCCTCACTACTGTCCTATAAATTTTGCCTTTCAGATTGATCGGCACCCTCTTATCGCATAACACTCCAGCCATCTCCCTCCAGTTCCTCCAACCCGCTTGTATCCTGCATCCCACTTCCTTCTCAGCTCCTCCATCTTCTTCCACTGTTGAACCTAAGTATCTAAAGTCTCTCACCTTCCTGATGACATTTCCTTCCAGCTCCAGATCTGTGTCCTGGCCACCGCCCACTGCGCAACACATATACTCTGTCTTACTTCTGCTCAGTCTCATACCTCTCTCTTCCAGTACTTTTCTCCATCTTTCCAGTTTAGTTCCCGCTTCTTCTCTTGAATCTACACACAGCAAGATGTCATCTGCATACAACGTTGTCCAAGATGCATCTTCTCTCACCTCCTCTGTTACCACCTCCATCACAATATTAAACAGAAACGGACTTAATGTTGACCCTTGATGCAAGCCAACTGTTACTTGAAAACTTTCTGTCTGTACCAAACAGGTCCGAACACTTGTCTTCACATTTCTGTACATTTCCCGCACCAACCTGACATATTTCTCCGGCACCTTCTTCTCCCTCAGACACCTCCAGACTTCTTGCCTTGGCACTCTATCGTATGCTTTCTCCAGATCAATAAATACCAGATGTAGCTCCCTTTGTTTCTCTCGATATTTTTCCATCATCTGTCGTAACCCAAAGATAGCATCTGTTGTTGATCTACCAGGCATGAAGCCAAATGGTTCCTTTGCAATCTCCACCTCCTCCCTCAATCTACCATCAAGAACCCTTTCTAGGATCTTCATTGTGTGGGACATCAACTTTATTCCTCTGTAATTTTTACAGTCTTGTGCATCCCCTTTACCCTTGTAGATGGGAACAAGAGTACTCTCCCTCCATTCCTCGGGTATATTTTCCTGTTGGCAAACTTTCATGAACAGGTCCCACAGCAGGTCAATTCCCTCTTCCCCCAGTGCCTTCCATGCCTCCACTGGAATTCTGTCGGGGCCCACCGCTTTTCCATTCCTCATCCTCTTCATGGCCTCCGTCACTTCCATTCTACTGATGTTCTGCACCATCCCCTCAGAAGGCTGCCCATCTCCTCTGTGAGTCCTTGCATTTTCCTCATTCAAAAGTCCCTCAAAGTATATTTTCCATCTGTTTCTTATGTCCACATCCCTCCATAATACTCTTCCTTCAGCATCTTTGATCTGCCTCACATGTAAGATGTCCTTAGCTGCTTTATTTCTACATATCGCTAGTTGGTAAATTTTTCTCTGTCCTTCCTTTGTTTCTAATTGATCATACAGTCAAACGTCAAAACCAACAATTCATCGAAAAATCACAATTCACCGAATTAACATGTGATGGAATTGAAGCTTAGCATGATATTCGCTTTATACATGATGTGTAGACGTGTATGGCTTTTTTTTTTTTTTTGAGGGATATTCCTTTCAGTCAGTATACGTGTTTCTTGTATTTTATGTATGTTTTACGAAATCTAGAAAAGATCATGTAAAAAATCTTAATTATTATAGTTATCATTCCCCCTTATCCTCTTCCAGTGGTGGCCGGTGAAAATTTTAAGTGGGGGTACTGCATATACAAAATAAGAAAAATAATTCATTTTTTCCTACTCAGTGACTAATTTATTAATAAATAAATTTACATATTAAAAAAAATTGCTTTATTAAAAATATTCCACCCTCACCACGAACACACATCAATAATAAAAGTTTCATACACAGAAATAACGCGCACAAGCATACACTTTATCTGTAGTGACACTGCTTCACGAGCAGTGTCGGATTCACTTGTGATGTGTAGTGACAAGTGCAAACGAATATAGGTGAGTCTAGCTGCAATTGGCCGAACGTGATAATTCCGACACTGTGTTAGATCGCAGTGCATTTGTTTCGTAATCTAAAGCGTTGATCGAACAATTCTAATTATTAACTATTCAATCAATGTCAAAACATAAGCTGTAACCTTTAACATGTTGTATTGCATTTATATAATGTTGTAAGCATTGTTATTGTTTATAAACACAAACAAAATTTAATTTTTTCGTTTTTTCCTTGGCGTGCTGCAGTGTCGCAGTGCTTATGTACAAGCTGCCACTGTCCTCTTCCCTCCTCAACCGAATGGTGTTGGTGGGGTAGTAATGCTACTTTACTAGGGAATAATTCAGGGGCGGCTCATGCATACTACGGAACTGCAGCACCCCCAATTTTTCTCGATATATAAATATATTTATTAATTTATTTATATTTGCTTGTAACATTTAATTTTATCATCAACAGTCCTATGCAATTCTCTTATTTTGTATAAAAAATAATAAAAATCCATCTTGTAGCACTTAGGAGAGCGAAGGACACTAGCAGCACTGTTTACCACAGTGTCATTGCTACGCGCGCGCAAGCATGTGCACGTCATAGTGAGATGGAAGCTATTAGCGTAATGCGGCACTGTCCGTCGCGCAGTTCCACTCTTGTTGATATGCAGTTTGCGCCAGTACTAGAGTGTTCGTGGGGCTTATCGTATTAACTCCATCTCTTTAAATATTTGGACATTACAATTAAAGCCATAACATTTGTTATAGTAATTTTTAAGTCATTTTGAATTATACTAAAATGTAAAATATTATAGTTCGCCCACCATTTGTAGATCCCTTCTTGGCATTTTGCCAAGAATAGTCGATTCATGCTGAAGGGGAGAAAGAAATGAAGGATGTACCAATTGGTCGCCAACATGCGAAATCACGTGCTTTCTTGTCTGTCGCTGTACACTAGTACTAGCTTGATTTTTGTTGTCGCTTTTTTGCATTATTTTTTCATTATTAATTTGTATGATGGATCCAGTACAGTCAACAAGTTATGTTGTTAAACGTTTCAGTAGCTCTTGCAAAAGAATATTGAATAATGTGCTGACATTCTGCGAAAAAGAATCGTCAGAAGGCCGTCTTCTTGTTCCCCTTTCTCAAGTCATAAAACGTGCAAGTGCAATTGCTGGCGTATCGGGGTCGACTGTTAAAAGAATTCGTAGGGAATCAAAAGGTGAAGGTAAGCCAAAATTTAAATCTCCTAAAAAAAGCGCCAGAGAAAGAGAACCATCGAAACCGTAGCTTTGAATGATTTTGATGTAGACGTTATAAGAAAAACTTCACGAATTTTACGTGGTCGAGAAAAGAATACCAACTGTTCCGAAATTGATTCCTGTGCTTTAAGAAAAAAAATTAATTTTCTTTGGAAAAGAGAAACTTTAAGGAAAATACTTCATGAAATCGGATTTTGTTTTAAAAAGTCCCAGAATAAAAGGAAACTTATCATGGAGCGAAGTGACATTGTTTTTATCTAGAACGCAGTATTTGAGAGCAATAAGACGTTTCAGGGTGGAGAAAAGACCGATTGTGTATCTAGATGAAACTTGGATTGATAGTAATTTAACTTATGGAAAATGTTGACAGTCTAAAGAAGAATGTGGAGTGCTGCAAACCGGAAATGCCTCGCGGCGCATAATAATTTTGTGTGCGGGTGGACAAATAGGTTTTTTAGCGAATTCAAACTTACTATACAAAGCCAATTCAGCTATTGGAGATTACCATGGGCAAATTAATTCTACGATCTTCGAAAAGTGGGCAGAAGAAAAACTGATTCCAAACCTTCCTAAAAATGCTGTTGTTATAATTGATAACGCTTCATATCACTCTATTCGATTATACAAAGTTCCAAATTGGTCTAATAAGAAGCAAGTTCTTATGGATTGGCTCTCTGCAAATAACATTTCTCATTCCCCAGATATGTGAAAAATTGAATTGCTTAATTTGGTCAAAAGAAACTCGCCCACAACTAAACTATTTAAATTCGACACGATGCTCAAAGGGCATGGATTTCTAGCTTTGAGGCTACCACCATATCATTGCGATATTAATGCTATTGAGTACGTTTGGGCAGAAGTGAAAAGTTTCATTCGCCATCGCAACGTAACTGGGGATATTGACATGTCGAAACTTTTTAAGCTTTCAGAACAGGCGATTGAAAGTATTACAGTTCAAAACTGGGGAAAATATTGCTCTCATGTCACCTCATTGGAAAATATATATTGGGATAGAGACGGAATTATCGAAGAATTGTGCGAACCTTTGGTGATCAGTTTAAGTGAAAGTGATGGCGATTCGGACACCGATTCAGATGACTCTGAAGATTAAAAGAATTTGACAATGGTATTTTTTCCAACATTTTTTTTTTGCATGCTATTGAGAGTCACAACAAGTATAATTAATCAGTTTAGGACATTAAAGTGTCTCAGTTCTCTCAACTGTAAGTTTAGAATATCTAAGTTCATTTGAAATAATTTCTGTTTTTCTGTATAATTATTTTTATTTTATAGAAAACTTTCTTAAAAATAAACTTAGTTACATTTTTGTTTTATGCTACACCTTTTTTAATTTTATTAACACTTTACGTACATTTTTCCAACTGTTATACAAGCAAAATAGTTACACTTTAAAAACAGCAATGTTCGTAAAAGAAAAGCTAAATTTTCCGACCTATAATAATAAACAAACTCATCGCGGAAAACAGATTGATTACCCTATTATCGGAAGGGATTCTCCTTTTTCTGACATGCGCAGAAGTGTCGAGGGACCTCTAATCGGTGGGCGAACTATATCGATAATAAACAATATTTTTTCATGTTTCATTTTTTTTTAAATTTTTACCATAATTTTGATATTTTATCCAAGCATGTATACACTGTACTTACAGTGCCTATGTATATTTCGAAAGTTGCAGCACCCCTCACGATTTCAAGCTACGAGCCTCCACTGGAATAATTAGAGAACAAGATGGATTCTCATTGTCTACCTTCTTCACTAAAAGTGCCGTAGATATGCGTGTTCATGGGCAGCGGTTTGCGGGATGAAACGCCCGAGTTTTGGGAGTAAAACCCTGTCTTCTCCATATGAGACTGGATAACTCACCTACTGAAGAGGACTGATAAAAAAAACCTTCGTGCAATTCAGAATTCGAACTCGAATATTTCTAACTTAAGGGCTTCGTTTATACTGACTGAACCAAGGAGGCTCTATTATTATTATTATTAGTAGTATTAGTCGGTATGAACGAAGCCCTTTATGTGTGGGCGGCGTCCGCACGCACTCACACACACACGCACTAGTTATATGAGATGGACTTTACTCTGATTTATAAAAATTTTTCGAACCATTGCTGTTTTCAGTTCAACTATATTCCGGCTACAAAAAGACAACGTGTCAACAGTTTATATTGCAATAACCCTCTTTGACTTAGTGAAATACGCAAACGCCGGAATTTGTAAAACGCACAAGTCTGTGTGATTCAGTTTCAGTTCCAACAGGATCACTTTTCTTAGAAAATTTTGGTAAAAAAGGTTTGAAATGATATTAATGATTCCGTTCTAACTCGATGAAATTGAATGAACTTTTATAGTTAAGATCGATATTAAAATATGTCAGTTTTGATTTCAATCTGATCACTATTATTGTGAAAAAAAATAGGTAGAACGAACTCTTTTTGTCCAGAGATAAATCACTGTCTGCACAATGAAATAGCAGGTACGCTTACAGAATAATGTTGTATAAAAACAACATAATAATTATAACATCTCAATGACCACCTATATATGTTGTCTACATCTTCGGTGATATTAGGTATTCCTACCGAACACTTTAAAACAATAGTTTTCAAGAAAATTCATCTTTCGATGAATTATGAAAGATTCCATCGAAAATTTGTCGACGAATTGTTTTTTCGACCAATTTGCAACGAATTGTCATGCGACAAACTGTCGTTCGATGAATTGCCATTCGTTAAATTGTTGTTCGATTAATTGTTTATTCGACGAATTGCTTTTTCAATGAATTGCCATTCGGTCAACTGTCTTTCGATGAACAGTTTTCGATAAATTTTCATGGAACCTACCACTGTGTAAGCATCACCTTTATCCAATGCATTTATCACCCTGTTATTATAAGTAATCGAACTGCTAAAACACGATCTTCCTTTAACTAACCTATATTGACCATTGGCAAACTTTCGCTAAAAATTGCAAATCTCCTGAAATCTCATGACATTAGAGTGGTCTTCAAACCCATTATGACGGTACGAAATCTGTTACACTCGCCCAAGGACCACAACCCTTTCAACAAACATTCTGGAGTAACATGTTCTTGTGGCCTTAATTAAATAGGGCAAATATCGAGAAGTTTAGAAACAAGACAGAAGGAGCATATTGGAGACGTCAACAAGAACAAAGAAGAAAGCTCAGGCCTGGCAATCCATTTCTCCCACTCACTACAACATCGACTGGGATAAGAGCTCCATGCTGAAGACATAGAAATGACATTTGGAAGTCACTAATTAGATCTCTAAACACAGACTAATTTTTCTGCAAACTATTGGATGCACCTGCTGAACAATGATTGACCATGTGCCAGCATCCATGCTTCACGTTTGTTGTACTTGTATTCTTGTGTAACGGTTCCTACACATTCGGTGTTTTTTAATTATGTAATGATTCATATTTAACGCATGTTACATATTTGTATGTTCATCCCAACCCAGATGAAGCTGCTAGCATATGTGGTGAAACTAATAGGTTTATTAAATCTTTACGACCCATAAATCCAATGTATTATTTTTTAATTACAGTATATTTCTGTTATCGACCCACTTCTGAATCTTGATCCTAACTAACTAGTTTTGCTTCTAGTTAATGAGGCTCTACCTCTTTCCATTCCTTTGGATCTTGGCCCAGTACAAGACAGGTTAAAAAGATATATCAAATCTCCTTTACTTTAACCTCTTGTGGCTTAAAGTTTCCTTACCCCATTCATTATATTCATCTGCTGTATTTATCACTCACCAATTTCCAATGACTTCACTGTCACTATATGGACAGTGAAGTCATCTTCTTCCACATCAATAATTTTATTGGATGACAACAGATGATGTATTGTCACTCCTTGGTGATGTGATGCTCGAATTCTTGGGCTTTTCTTGAGGCTTCCATCTAACTGAAGGTCCACCACTACCTCTTTCTCCAGGAACTACTTTACCATCTCTTCTATTACTGTTTTGAAAAATCTTCCTTCCATTCTTTCTATGCATCCAAAGTATTTCAGTTTTCTTCTGTCAGTGTTCTTAATGAATCTTAAAGTTCTATTGATCCTTTCTAGAATCCTCTATTTGTTCTCCTTTTAGTGTATGAGATCTCAACAGTCTTCTGCAACACCACACCACATTGAAAAAGCAGCTATCCTTTACCTATCAGACTTCTTTAGGATCTAAGTTTCACCTCCATAAGTATATACTGAAAAATTAGCTGCACCCCAAATTCCTGGCTTTGTTCTGGTAGTGAGTGATCTCTCTTGTCAGATTTTAGAGAAGTCTCGGACTATTGTTCTAGCTATTCCTAATCTTTTGGTGTCATGTGAAGAGCAATTCTTCACATTGATATTGGATAATATCCCAGGTAATCAAATTTGCTGACTTTCTTAATTATTGCTCCATTAAGATGCACTTGTTTATCAAGAACTTCTCTGTCTTTATTTCCTTCAAGAACCATAATCATTGTTATACTAGTTTTGAGTCAAGTTCCACTATGTTCTATATTCTAGCTAATCTCATTTAACTCTATTAAGGATTCATTCTAGTTCTTCCCTGTAATTAAAGAGGAGTACTATTATCAGAGTATATTGAAGTGCTTCTCCATATACTGCCTATCCTGTTTTCTGTTTACAGCCCATCCAGTGATACAGGCATAATGTCCTCGGCATACATTATAAACAGGTGAGGGGAAAAAAGTAGGCATTGTTGCCTAACTCCCTTGCACACCTGAAACTAATCAGTTAATCCAACACCAGTTCATACAGTGGCTGCTTGCCTACTGTACATTTTAGCTGTCCACTTGATAATATGTTGAGAAAACAGATTAGTTTCATAATGCTCACAATTTCACATGATGAGCACAGTGAAAAGTTTCGGAGCGGTCTGTGAAGCGCATTGCCAGTAGAATTCCAAACTTTCTGCACTTCTCAATGATCAGCCTAAGGTAAAACATCTCACCTTGCCTTTCCTGTAAACCTGCTTGTTCCTAGCTATGGCCGAAATCCTATTTAGAATAATCTTTAGCAGAATCTTGCTTACATGACAGATTAAAGTAATAGTTCTATAGTTCTTCTTCTTCTCTTGATTTCCATGGAGTCACAAGACTCATCATGGGAGGTCTAGTCAGTAGAAAATCAATCATAACACTCCTTAAACTCATCCACTGTTTGCACTTTCACCACCCTCTCAGGTAATGCATTCCATGCTCCTACTATTCTCCATGCAAAAATTATTTCTTACCCTTTTATTCACTACTTCCTTTTGCAACTTCCAGGGATAACCTCATTGTCCTTATTCCATCCCCTCATTCTATCATGTGAAAAATCTCTATTAATCCTTCAACAGCTTAAATGGTTCACTCTGCAATCTGCATATCTTCAGTCTATCCTAAAAAATCAACATTGTACAGTCCTGATATTATTTTGTTATCTGTCTCTGTACCCTATCCACCAAGGTTACTTAATCCCCTTCAAATCCTGGTGACCAGATCTAAGCACAAAAATCCAGATATGGTCTGATCAAAGTTTTATACAATGGAATCCCCTACAAACTATGCAGTAAATGTATAATAAATTTAGTATAATCCTTTATCCAAGTGTGAGCAAACAAAGTTTGCACCTGAAAGAATCCCCTACAAACTATGCAGTAAATGTATAATAAATTTAGTTTAATCCTTTATCCAAGTGTGAGCAAACAAAGTTTGCGCCTGAAAGTATCTTCAGGACTGGGGTAAGGTGGAACAACGCCAGGGCAACTCGTTACAAAGGTGGAGCAAGCTACCAACACTCCTGTCTCAGTATCTCCTATATAATGCAAAACACATCTCCTTGCAGATATGTCTAATGTTATGCATTAAGGGAAGGGCCACTACCCAGACTAGTTTCAACCTTATGAATAAGTAAAGCCGTCTCTAAAAATTCGGACGATCCCTAGGCCACTCAATCGTGGGCGAAAGACTGTCCATCTCAGCGTTGGCTCCACTCAGTGATGGCCTTCCACCCACATGCCACCACCGAGCAGAACCGCTCAAATTCTAAAGAAAAGCATTCACCGACAAAACCCCTCAGCGGGCCGTACCAGAGAACACTTTCCCCGGAGACTCAAATTGCTCTCTTAAGGCAAAAACCTTAAGAGAGCGAACTCATAATATAGCCCCCACCAGTTTCAACCTTTTTTGAGGCTTCATCAGTGAGTAGCTAGTTTCGACCTTTATTGAGGTCTCTTCAGTGGGAGCCAGGCCCAAGTTGAGATACCTGGCAGAAGCATTAGCAGGTCATCTCTACCTATAGGAGTTGCCAAATGGTGTGCCACCCTTTTTTAATAAATTACTCTGGATTTAGAGAAAGATGTTGAAAGTTTATTTTTCACTTGGTTAGAGTATAATAAATTTAGTTTAATCCTTTATCCAAGTGTGAGCAAACAAAGTTTGCACCTGAAAGTATCTTCAGGACTGGGGTAAGGTGGTACAACACCAGGGCAACTCGTTGCAAAGGTGGAACAAGATACCAACACGCCTGTCTCGGTATCTCCTATAATGCAAAACACATCTCCTTGCGGATATGTCTAATGTTATGCATTAAGGGAAGGGCCACTACCCAGACTAGTTTCGACCTTTATTGAGGTCTCTGCATAACATTAGACATATCCGCAAGGAGATGTGTTTTGCATTATAGGAGATACTGAGAATGGCATGTTGGTAGCTTGCTCCACCTTTGCAACGAGTTGCCCTGGTGTTGTACCACCTTACCCCAGTCCTGAAGATACTTTCAGGTGCAAACTTCGTTTGCTCACACTTGGATAAAGGATTAAACTAAATTTATTATACTCTAACCAAGTGAAAAATAAACTTTCAATATGCAGTAAATGATTTTCATGTCACCATTATGTAAATTGTTTGTAACCAAAGTGAAAAAATAACAACAGTGTGCTGCAGTTATTATTATTATTTTTTGTTTGTTTGTGTGTTTATTCATTTGGAGTTTAAATTAAATCGAAAAATTACTTCTATAGATTGTGCAAAGACAAGTCATTAACATCAGACTATTATTAATTTGATAACCAATGCTGAGGCTCTAGTAAATCTTAATCGTTTACAGCAGGGATTCTCAACCTATGGTACACGTACCACTGGCAGTAAGTGAGCCATTGCCTTATTGGTATATCTAATATCTTGAATTAAATATAGTGGTACGCCACTGGAAAAGGTTGAGAACCCCTGCTTTACAGTATAAATTAGTTTAAATGTTAATTTATAAATCAGAATATTGATTTTGTTTTCTTTTTTTAGCACCAACAAAAAATCATTCATCGTGATTTGAAGGCTGAAAATGTGTTCCTTAACAAGGCAGGAGTTACAAAAGTGGGAGACTTTGGTTTTAGTACTCAGTTAAAATCATATGAAGATTCTCTAAGTACTTTCTGTGGTTCTCCCCCATATGCTGCCCCAGAGTTATTTAAAGATGACAAATATTCTGGATTTTGTGTTGATGTGTGGTCACTAGGTGTTCTTCTTTATCTGATTGTCACAGCAACATTACCATTTAAAGGTCACACAGTTGCTTCTGTAAAAAAGCAGATTCTTAGTGGGAACTTTTCTGTCCCATCATATATCTCAGACAGTTGCAGGACCCTTATTGTGGCCATTTTGAAGCTGGATCCACAGTTGCGCCCAACAGCAGAGAAGATTCAGAATTCAGAATGGTTGAAGAGTGAACAGTTCCACAATGGGTTTAACAACAAGCGAACAAATATAAGTAAGGTCGACAAAGAAGTTAAAAAGGAACTTCATAAGCTTGGTATTACAGATGCCATGCTACATTCAGCAAAAGAAGCAGGCCCACGGAATGAAATAACTGGAATATATCGCCTCTTATCACACAAAATGTTACAGCAAATTAACATTGGTATTCCAATAAAAGGACAAAATCATGTGAAGGAAAAGGGTGGGCTGGTGGAGCAAGACTGTATTAGAAAATCAAAGGCATGTGTAATATTGTAATTTTTTTTTTTTTTTTTACAGTTTTATAGCTTTATATGTATGTAACTAAGAATTAATGAATTTTTTCCTCTGTTCTGCTAGTCCATTTCAAATGAAAATTATGCAAAATAAAGAAGCCAAAGAATTACTATAAATTGTTTTGGTATAGTATCCAGTATAAGAAACAGATTTAAATTTATTGTAATGATTAAGAATAACATGTCATTCTATGCTGATGAAAAGATGAACTTAATTGGGTATTATCCAATTAAGATCATTCAATATTTAGTTATAAATTCTTAAAAATAGGTTTGTAATAAACTGATTTTTTTAAACTGATCTGTTTAAAAAAAAAAAAGTTGGCATTTCCATCTATTTGCAGTACCGAATACAAATTGGGATCTAAAGTATAGTTCATAAAACAATATAATTTTTATCAAACATTGTGACATTTTGAAAAACATATAATGAATACTTCATTGAATATATCCCCCTCTGATATGCGCAATTGGAAGAACGGCGGTACACTGCACCCTTCGATTGGAATAGGCCTACGTTCGATTCTCGTCGTGACGGGAGGAATCTTTATGTGGACTTTTTCAATCAAAGGTAAGTTAGCCGATCTCATACAGAGGTAGCAGGGTTTTTTCTCCTGGAAACTCAGGTTTTTCATCCCGCATACAGACGAATCGGCTCTTCAGAACACATGCAATTTACAGACAAAAAATACTAGTTGTGGTGGGCGGTAGATGGTGTTGATGGAGATGATTGGTAGTAGAGGTTCGATGTAGTGGTGGAGACAGTTGTATAGTAGGTGTCCTCCAGCGATCAGTCTTCGGACTCCTTGGAGGTATCATGAGTAATAATAATAATATATAAACAATCACAATGGGATACACCCCTGGAACTTCCTATTATACATGTGCTCACCTCAGTGGCATCCCAGTCAGTTGTTTAGAACAGAACAGACAGGACTTCAATAAAAAAAATAGTCAGTCAGTTTTAATCTCCTTTAAAATCTACAAATTTTTGGATAATAATTCATCATCTTAGAAGATAAGGAAATGCTGGTGATGTCCAGAAGTGAGTAAATTCTAGACCTTGAGAAGGTCTAGGAGATAGATTGAGAGATCTTGTTTCCATGCTATCGGATGGAAGTCAGATAAATAGGAGCGCTTGCAAAAGTGATACAGGTTGGAGTGTTACTTTTGGAGAACAAGCTCTGAGGGGGATGGGGATAAGAATACTATCTAGGCCAGAGGACTTATTAGTATCAGGCTATTAAGTATTTTCCTGATGTCTTTAGGATGAAGGATAAGAGGAGGCATATTGAGTGTGGATTGTGGAATAGTAAGGAAAGATTTGCCTTTGTCATTGAAACATGAGTCAAAGAAGAAGACTAATACTGAGAAGTCTGCCTTATTTTTAGGAAAATGTTGGTCACATTCCATCAGGACAAGAGAAGCAGAAATATAAATTTTCCCTAGTAACCTTGGCAAGGTAAAGGTCTCTACTGCCATTTGAGCAGAGGCACACTTAGTGCATTCAGCTCTTACAAAGGCTGCTTTAAATTGGTATTATTTTGATTTTTTTTTTTTCAGTTATTATGAGCTATAATGAAAGGTTTATAGTGAATCTTTAACTTGACTTGAGTGCATTCTGCATTTTCAGCTTACTGCTATGGCATACTGGAGATTTTAAGTGGAATCACATCTCAACAAAAAATAATTTCATTTATTAGATTGAAGCAAGTGCTTGGATGAAGAGAGCGGAAGCAGTAATAAAAAGGCAACAAAATGAGGTGAAGAAAAGAGGCATAGGAATCCAGAAAGGTCATTCCAGTTGGCACTTGAAGAAGCCTGTTGTTGATGACTTCTTGGTTACTCCCTGCAATAGCCTGAATAATAATAATATTAATTTTAATCTTAGTACAGTTGTTGTTGTTGTTGTTGATGAGTGTTTTTTTTTCTTTTTTTTTTTTGCTTTATGCATATTGTTGTAATGCATGCCTAGCTTGTTGACAAAATAATATAGATTGTCTATGAGCACTTATACAAGTAGTGAAATGAACAAAGACACAATCACAAGAAATACATCTGTTGAAACAATTTACACATACAGTTGATAAAAGTAAAGAGAAAATAAATAAAAACATCAAAGATAATAATAGCAGGAAAAATTAGATGCTAAAATACAATAAAAACAGAATATTTTCACTTAAGACTGTGCAAACAGACAGATGTTAGTATAATTCTTTGCAGAGAAGGACTTAAAAATATGCTTACAGTAATCTTAGTATAGCACTGTTCCTAGAACAAAGAAGGGAGAGGAATGTGGATATTATTATTATTATTATTCGGGACCTCCATGGAGTCATTTAGCTAATCATTTAGCTCAGCACCCTATCAGGCAATGCATTACAAGTCCAACCATCCTCCATGCAAAAAAGCCACTCCTTACCCTCTTGCTCACCACTTCCATTTATAATTTCCAGGGATGGCCCTTTGTCCATGCTCCTTCCTTTTGATCTAACATATGAAAGAACTCCCAATTTCAACCATGTAACTACCACTCAGTTTAATATCTTAATCATATTGCCTCTCTTTCTTCTGTCAACCAAACTATACTGTCTGCATGTCAATCTATCCTTATAACTAATATTGTACAGTCCTGATATTATTTTTGTTATCTGCCTTTGCACCCTCTCCAAGTTTAATGTATTCCCTTAAAATGCTGGGAGGTGTGGCAGTTTCCTTTAATCCAGCTGCTTGGAGGCTTGAACTAGTGAATGGTTTGAGGACTAGAGTCCTGTTTCACAATGTTCCTGTGTTTATCGGATGTCCACACTAAGCATGGCATCAATATGGTACTTTCGAGTGAGCTCAGAGTCACCAGGTTGTCTAATGAGAAGCGAACCAGCCCAGGGTGGAAATACAGCTGACAAAAGCTTCAAGTGCCTCTGTAGCGCAATTGGAAGAATGATGGTATGTCATGCCCTTTGACTGGAAAAGACATAAGCTCAATTCTCATCAAGATGAGAGGAATCTTTATATATGAATTTTTCAACTGAAAGTGAGTTAGCCAATCTCATATGGAGATAGCAGGGTTTTTTTCCCTCCTGGAAAGAAACTAGGGTTTTTCATCCCACATACAGATAAATCAGCCTTCAGAACACACACAATTTACAGACAAAAATACTAGTGGCAATAGATGGCATTGATGTAGATGATAATGGTAGTGGTGGTTCGGTTTAGTTGGTGGACTAAGTGGTGGAAACAGAAAGTTGTCGAGTGGGTGCCATCCCTCAATGAGTCTTTGGACACCTTGGAGATGTCATGAAATAATAATAATAATCCTAGCAACGAAATCTGAGAACAATAATCAATGTCCATGCTCTTTCCTTGTGATCTACCATATGAAAGAACTCCACAATTTCAACCCCAGTTTAATATCTCAATCATATCATCTCTCCTTCTTCTATCAACCAAACTATGCAGTCCGCACATCCTCAGTCTATCCTCATAACTAATATTATGCAGTCCTGATATCATTTTTGTTATCTGCCTTCAGTACAGTAATGAGGGTATGAAGGCCTGTGGCAAGTGTCTAACTTGTGCTCGCTAACCCAAAAATGACAAAAATTTAAATGTAACAAGTTAAATTTTATTAAATGCAATACATTAAATACTTACTATTAACCCCATCAAAATGAGTTGCAGTTGTTGCAGAATTTGTGTGTCTAAAGTGGCGTATTGCAGAAATTTAAAAATACAATATAAAATAGCAGACTTTTATATCCATTTATTTTTATTTTTTACATTTTTTATGTTTTGTGCCCCAAACCTAGTTGCACCTGTGGCAGGCGCCTCTTTTGCCACGCCCTCGTTACGGCACTGTCTGCCTTTGTACCATCTCCAAGTTTAATGTATTCTCTTAAAATCCTGGCAAACAAATCTGAGAACAATAATTAATATTGTCTGATCATGGCTTTATACAATGGAACCACAACTCTTCTATATCTGCTGATCAGTGGCTTTCTCGGTATTGCAGCAATTCTCTGAGTACCTTTACCACCTTTGCAATATGACCCCTGAGCTTCAAGTCTGTAACAGTTATCACCCCCAAGGTCCACTTCCTCTAATACAGTTCCTACAACACAGTGTGCAGCTTCCCATTGATGGATTCCAAATTTCAAGACCTTACACTTAGTTGCATTAAACTGTTATCCCCATTTATTTGATTTGCTCTGTCCAGCTTATTCAAATCATCCTGTGGGGCTACCACATCAACACTGTTACTGATAACCCTTATATGCTTCACATCATGCACACAATTGAATAGCGCCCTTCAATTAATTGATAATGTCATTAATATAAAGGTTAAACACCATTGTCCTTGTACTGAGCCCTGAGGATCTCCACTTGTAACCTTCTGTCTCCTTGAAACTGCTCCCTCATACACAACTCTCTGATACCTATCAGACAGCCAATCCTCAATCCATTTACCAATATGCTGTAACTTAATTATCAGCTTATGACACCCTCTCAAATGCCTTTGTAAAATCAAAAAAAAAAAAAAAAGGCAATATATATGTCTTCCCCTCATCAATCACTCTTGTTATTAGTAATCTAATAACTATAAAAGGTGATTAGATTATTAAAACAAGAGCACCCCCTTAACAAATCCATGCTGACCTTTGCAGATAACATTCTCCTCATCTGCCCAATGCTGTATACAATCTCACTAATTTCTCTAAAATCGGAACAACTACAGATGTACAAACTGGCCTATAGTCTGCCACTTCCATTCTACCACCTCCTTTATGCGACTGATCAATTTCACCGTCCTTCCACTCCTTGAGCACCTTTCCCATAACCAGACTCTCATTGAAAATCCAAGTCAACAGAGCTGTTAGTTCCTTAGTACATTCTCTTCAAAGAGGTAATGAAACCTTATCCAGTCCCATTGCCTTATTCATATCCAGAGAACTTAGTATTTGTAACACTCTCCTCTTGCATTTCTAAACTCTGAACCCTCTACAACCCTCTAGCAATAAAACCCTTTTTTTTTTTCCAAGACGAAATACCCCAATAAAGTGACCATTAAGCAATTCCTCTCTATAGGAGCTCAATTCTCCACTGGAATTGCTAGTGCAATGACATGTTCCACTGTAGCAGGTGAAGTATGCTGCAATAGAAGTGATGATCACTATTTTTTTATGAGCAGCTTGATATATCACTGTTTAACTCCAGGCTCACTGGCATAGGTATATATACTTCATGATATATGTATATGGTTCATGCTTCAGATCAACTTCATGTACTGGGAAAAGGCAGAGAATTTTCCACATTGCAGAATACTAATGTGAACATTTTGCTGGGACGAATCTTACTTTGTTACATGAATATCCACTCTGGCCATATTCCAACACTAACTTTCCTAGAAGGTAGAAGATATCCACCCCTTTTAAATGTAGTGGACCTTCATAGAGGAGAACAAAGGCTACCGAGCATAAACCTAAATGCATAGCTTTGTATCATATCAAACTGACATTGACGAGATACATATAAATTTAATAAACAACTGATTTTTAATACTCCACTATTTTTTGGAAATGGGCTTTCATCATAATTTCAAAATCAAATATTTTTTTTTTCAGATCATGATAGAAATATTTTGGACTCAGAATTACACTTCAGTAATTTGTTCAATATCCGTATATTTAAACTGTTCTCCACTGGTCATTATAAACTCCTATTAAGAAGTTATCATTAAATATGCTTTAACAAACAGTTGACACAAAATTATTTCTGCTTAAATCCTCACTAAAAATTCTCAATGCTATTAAGAAGAGGGAAGTATGATTATGGTTAAATGATGATAACTTCTCTCAGAACTTGATTCAACAACTTTCTCATCCAGGCAGAATTTTAGATGAAAATGATGCTAAAAGGATGTCGGCACATCCTTTTAGCATCATTCTTTCACCTTCCTCAGCCTATAAAAATGGAGAATGTTGTATGTATTATTGAGGCTTGACATTCTGGAGAGTAATGGGTCATTCCAAAAATAACCTCTTGGCTTGAATTATTATTTTTTTTTTATGATTTTTATTTTTCCCCATTGAACCAGATACGAGACTGGTGCAATGGGATTAAAGAAGTATGTAGACTTTGCCGGTTCATGAATATTTGATTAAAGTTTATAAGGCAGAACACCAGAGTAAGTTGATAACATTTAATTACTTGGTAATATGACATTTCAACCCAATTACACAGGATTTCTTCAGGTGCAAATAAACAGACTAGTAGACAAAACAGTAAGGACTAACAAAGGTAACAACTGTTATGCAGTTATACAAAAGAGACTGATGTTATTTTTAATTGAATTATGTCAGAATATATAAATGTGATATGCCTATGCCAAGAAATGTTGGAAGCTATTGTCAGCTGAAGAGAGACAAGTGTGATGACAAAGCTGAACGTTCTGCATATTTACGCATTCTTGTGAACGTTCTTGATTAATGAAGACTAGGATGTAATCAGACAAGTTAATACTTTGATTATTATTTAAATGCTTAGGATCTAATGCTATTTCCAAAGATTTCCATATTTTTCTTTCTGTTATATCATAGCAATGTTGTAATAGTTCTGATTTATCTCATAAAACTTGATGTCTCATTTGTGAAGCATCTTGCGGGTCAGCTGAAGAGAGACAAGTGTGATGAAAAGCAATCAGCTTTGTCATCACACTTGTCTCTCTTCAGCTGACAATAGCTTCCAACATTTCTTGGCATAGGCATATCACATTTATATATTCTGACATAATTCAATAGGGTAATTGTTTTTTCTTTTGTTTTCAGAGTTATTTATATGTGTGGCAAAATGTGAAAGATATGTTTGTAGATAGATAGACTGAGCTCCTATCAATGAATTTGCAATAGTGCCATATTTCATCAGACTACGAGCTACCATCAAATCCAAAACAAATGGAAGGAATGAAATTTAGCCTCTCTATCTATCTATTCCCTTCTGCCATATGGACGGGCGGGTGATAGCTATATGCTACCATACTGGAGATTATGAGCAAGGTGATTTCCCATTTGCCTTCCTTGCCATACTATATCCTATGGCTGTATCCTGTGTGTTCACGAAGCCAGTTTGCCTGCTTGTGAGATGAAAAACCCCAGATAAACTGGCGGAAAAAATCCTGCTATTCACGCCCAAGACCGGCTAACTTGGCTATGACTGAGGAAGATCCTTAAGCTCCTCACGTCATCGACGGGAATCAAACCTAGGACACTCCTTCCCCAGGCATATGGTTGTGAAGCGCATAGCCACTAGGCTAACTGCACAGACAAATTTAGCCTAAATAACATAAATGTAAGTGTAACAGAAGCTAGTAAAACTGAGGGAGTGAAAGAATGCAAGAATGAAAAAAACAAAAGTAAACAATTTAGAAGCAAAAGGAAGTAGGAATGAAGAAACGGGAAAAAAGGTGGCAAAACAAGAGTTAGCAAGACTATTGGAACAACAGAGAGTGAAATTTCCGGAATTCAAGATTTGAAGGAAGAGTTGTTCAAAATGAAAAATAAAATGAGGTATATATATACAGAGTGATATTAGACACTTAGTGGAAACAAATGAGAGTGCAAAATTATAGAATGAAGGAAAAAAGAGGTGATGAATGACTAGAGAATAGCAGTATATGGAGATTCCATTATTAGAGGATTGTTTAATCAGAAAGTCCATAAGGTTTGCTAGCCAAGAGGGAGAATGAACAAGATAATTCATGCTTTGGATATGAGGAGGAAACAAGCAAGTGAATTAGTGGTGGGTGGGAACAAAGATTTAGATGGACATAAGGAGAATGTACAGACAGATATTAGGAGGTTATTGGGGAAAAGCTATAGGCTGTCAATAGCAGGATAGGCTGTCAGTGTGTTGCCCTCTGGATCCTCTCCACCTCCTCCCCATCAAGAAGGAAGTCTCTGCTCGTCAAGGTATTTTTCAACAACCAAGTGAGTTGATGAGCTGATTTAGCTACTTTTGCAATGTGCCCCCCTAAACTTCATCTCCCTATCCACCAACACTCCCAAGTCCTTGGCCTCATCAATCTCCTGGAGTACAGTTCCACTAATGTGGTATACTGCTGCTAATCTTTTCATCCCACAATGCATAACCTTATATTTTGTTACATTAAATTGACATCCATTCTCCTTAGCCCAGAACTCCAATTTATCCAAGTCATCCTGCAAGATTTTAACATCTTCTGCATTCACCATCGCCCTACTCAACTTTGCATCATCAGCGAACAAATGAACTGTTCCACTTAGATCCTTCCCTATATTGTTAATGAACAGATTAAACAGCAGTGGTCCAAGAACAGAACCCTGCGGCACACCAAGTTAGCATCAGCCTTGGCCTACCTGTTTAACAAGAGTCTTGCAACAGTACAAGTCCCAAAAGAGTAGAAAGAAATAAAATTGTTCCACTTCAAAAAAGATGGTGATAAGCTACAAATTATAGACCAATCTGTAAATCTGGACTTGTGGTTTAGTTATTGGAGAGGTTGGGGAGAGATATGGTATAGAAATGGGTTAACAGCAAAATTCTCTGTGATTGTCAATATGGGTTTATTAAAAGGAAATCTTGTTTTGTCAAATTACTTATATATTATAACAGGTGATCATTGTATTGAACAAGGGAGATGCATATACAGCGATATAATTAGATTTTGAAAGGCTTTTGATACATTGCCACACCACGAGTTGGTAACTAAACTGAAGTAGATGGGATTGGATGATAGATTAGTGAGTAGGATATCAAATGACTCTTGGATAGGTATCAGATTGTGTGGAATTGCAGTATACTGGAAGAGTACGGGGTTGTTTAAAAAAATAAGTTAAACAAATTTGTTTGGAAAAAATCACCTTTATTTCTCAACATAGTCTCCATTGAGATCTACACATTTGGCCCAGAGAGTTTCCAATTTTTTCATTGGAAAAAATCTAAAAAGTAGGATTTTTCAAATTGTGCAAAATAGTCATTGACAGCTTCAACATCCTCGTTCGGAGAAACTTTTTTTCCACCGAGCAGAATTTTTAAGTTTGGGAAGAAGAAGTCACAAGGGGCCAGGTCTGGTGAATACAGTGGATGTGAAACCAATTCAAACCTCAATTTGTGCAATTTTGCCATTGTAATGGCCGATGTATGGGACAGTGCAATGTCTCGATGAAAGAGCACTTTTTTGTGCGCCAATCTTGGTTGTTTTTATTTCAGTTCTTCTTTTAAACAGTCCAACAATGATGCGTAATAGACTCCTATTATTGTCTTACCCTTTTCCAAATACTCGATCATGATAATTCTTTGGGAATCCCAAAAACAGTGGCCATCACCTTCCCAGCTGACAAAATGGTCTTTGCTTTTTTTCGGTGCTCTTTCATCTGGCATTGTCCACTGTTTTGACTGCTGCTTGGACTTGTGTGTAGTGGTGGATCCAGTTTTCGTCTACAGTCCCAAATCAATGCAAAAAAATCCTGTGAGTTACGATTAAACATTGCCAAACACTGTGTTGAAATGTCTTTTCGCATGCGTTTTTGATTGACTGTCAACAATTGCGGCACCCATCACGGACACAGCTTTTTCATGTGCAATTTTTCGTGCAGGATATTATACACCTCAGTTGAGATGCCTACAATCTCACACACTTTCACTTGGCGGTTTTCCATAATGATATCGTGGATTTTGTCAATCATTTCCTTCATAGTGACCTCAGTTGGGCATCCAGAGCATGCTTCATCTTCAATGGATTTATGACCACGTTTAAACTAATTTATTCAAAAATAAATAGTCTTTAATGCTGGTGCAGAGTCCTCATGAACCACATCTAACTCGGCTTTGATCTGCGTGGCCATCCACTTCTTCAAATAAAAGTGTTTTTTCACTGCACGAAACTCGTTTTTCTCCATTTTTATGAAAAATGCGAACACAGTCATTTTAAATGTTTGCCAAACAAGAACTCTGCGTTGCACGTGGCTAAAATTTTGCCAGGGGTTATGAAAAAGATGATACATGCTGCCACTGATAAAAATGAATGAATTATGTTACCGTCTATTGGAAATTTATCAAACTTTTCAAACAACCCTCATAAAATTATTAGTGGCTTTCCACAGAGGTATATTATGGGACCATTGTTATTAAATTTGTATATTAATGATATTGGGATAGGTTTAACTGGTAATATACAACTGCTTGTAGATGATGCAAAACTAGAGAGAGAGAGAGTAATAAGGAATCAAACAGATGTTGTAGCCTTACAGGAGGATTTCAATAGATTGCATGAGTGGGCAACAGCATGGAACTTCCAGTTCAATGTTGCAAAGAGTAAGGTCCTGAAATTTTGTAGGCAACAATAGGATGCAAAGTATACAGATGGTGGGAAAATTATGGAGAAAGTTAAGAAATAAGAGACCTTGGAGTGATGATGGACAAGGATCTGAATTTCAGAGGACCCAAGCCGATTATGGTAATGATGCAGAGGACTTTAACATGCAGAAATAAAGATGTTCTGCTTCCATTGTATAAGACCTTCATCAGGCCTCTATGGATTGTTGTGCACAGATTTGGTCCCCGGCTTTCATGGTGATGAGGATATATTGGAAAGATTCCAGAGAAGACTGAAAGGTCATAACTAGTCTTTAGGATGTGTAATATGAGGTCAGATTAAGGGAATGCAGTTTGCAAAGTCTTTAAATAGGAGGAAGAGAGGTGATATGATTGAGACATTTAAGAAGGCAAAAGGTTCTTAATAGGTTAATGTGAAGAAATTTGAATGGCAGAAGGGAAAAGAACAAGGGGACATACCTGGAAACTGTATAAAGAGGGTGTGAGCAGAGGCATAAGGAGCAGGCTCTTTGTATGGAGAGTGGTTGTTGTGTGTAATGCATTGCCTGACACTGTAGTGAATGTAGATACATTGAACAAGTTTCAAGTACGGTTTGATGGGCTTTGTCTGTTACAGTATTTACAACCTGTGATGAGTCTTTGATCCATGGATGTCTGGTGTTAATAAGAATAATAATTTGGATTGTAAATAACTATTAACTGTAAAAATCCAAAATCTGATCTTAGCCATCTTAAAAAAACCTAAAATTCTGTTTCTTAAAAGCAAAGAGATCAATTAATGATTCCTCTCTCTCTCTCTTTCTGTTTCATCTTATTTTCTATATATTCACTTTCTACTGCATGACTGGTTTTTCTAGTATGACTGATATGTTGTCCACTGACTGTTTATATAAAAATGTGTATAATAAATGCAGTATATTCAGATTCTTAGACCATCTGATTGTGCTGTGCTAGACCATCAAATTTCCAAACTAACTTCCTCTGTTGTCTCCCACTCCAAAGACATATTTTTGTCTTCTTAATTGAGTGGGGTTATAGTTTTAATATTAATAACTGCATGGTGTTGAATTTTGGAGTTTAGAAATATAAAGCTATGTACTATATTGATGATACTGTACTGTACTGCAGGAAGTGGATGAGATTCAAGATTTGGTATTGATGGTTGATAATAGACTGAAATGCAAAAGGCATGTTTTGCAAAGACTGCATATCATAGTGCCACTAAGATAAGAAGTACCCTAACATGTATGGATAAGGAAATGGTTATGCCATTGTATAAAGCACTAGTCAGAACTTCACTTGGACTATTGTGCTCATATTTCACCTGGTTTTCATTGTGATGTGGAAACATTGGAGAGGGTCCAGAGACAAGTGACTTAGACAATATCAGAACTCGGGAATGTTGGCTATGGAGAGAGGGAGAGGTTGAAGAAATGTGGACTGCAGAGTTTGGTGAATAGTAGGAAAAGAAGTGCTATGATAGAGATGTTTAAGTTAGTGAGAGGATTTTACTGGATTAATCCAGACGGGATTATAAAAAGAGTAGAAGGTGAGAGGGGAAATACTAGAGGCCGTCCCTGGAACTTATGTAAGAGTTTGGTGAAGAGGGGTGTAAGGAATAGATTTTTTTTAATGGAGAATTGTGGGTAAATGGAACACATTACCAGAATATGTTGTTAATGCAGAGAGTGTTGAGGATTTCGAGATTCAGTATGATAAATATGTGATCATTTGAATGAACCGCCCACAATGAGTGCTGACTCCATGGAGGGTGTAATAATAATAATAATAATAATAATAATAATAATTTTAATTCAGACATGCTTTGTAATATTCCAATGATAGATCTCAGCTTATGACAAATGTTTCATGGTGTTCTGGAATGAAATCCCAACCTAATTTCAGATTAACTCAAAACTGGAATTCTGCATGAATTTGATATATATATATATATATATATGTTAAAGATGCCAAGCTATTTTAAACCTGGTTTTACTCCATTTCCCAAGTAAGCAAACAGACAAATAAGTCAAGTTTGTGCCTGCACGTAGTGCAAGTCTAAGTGACCCGCAAAGTAGTGCAAGTCTAGGCAACTCGTGATAAAGGTGGAATAAGCTCTGATCACTATTCTTAATATTTACCCTTAATTAACCCAAAGCCCATCGCCTTGAGGAGATGTATGATGCTATGCATTAAAGGCAAGGGGCCACTACCCAGACCGGTTTCAACCTTTATTGAGGTCTCATCAGTGGGAGTCAGGCTTAGAAATACCAAGTTTAAGTAATACAGAGCATATAAGTATTTTACCAAAACAAGTTACCATAAGGTGCTTTGACTTTGCATTAAGGGTAAATATTAAGAATAGTGATCAGAGCTTATTCCACCTTTACCATGAGTTGCACTACTTTGCGAGTCACCTAGACTTGCACTACGTGCAGGTGCCAACTTGACTTATTTGTCAATTTGCTTACTTGGGAAATGGAGTAAAACCAGGTTCAAAATAGCTTGGCATCTTTAACATATATTATACCCAAAGTAAAAAACTTTCTACACACACACACACACACACACATATATATATATATATATATTTATAAATATATTATATTTTTTATATATATTTTTATAAATATATTTTAATCACCTTAAACCTTTATAAAAATGTACAACGACCGAGTAAATCAATCTTCATATATATATATACAGGGTGTTCGGGATAAATTTGACATATTTATAATTAATTATATTTTTCCGTAAGTTACATGTATTAACACACACTTCTCTTCATTTAAAAGTTTGGACCCTTCTTCATTCATATACAAGATGTCAGAAAGGATGGATAGCTGGAACCCACCTGAATCATGGAAGAGAATAACTTGTATCATGATGATTCGTGCCCGCCATCAAAATAAGGATATTACGACTGCTGCCCAATGCTCCCTGAATACAGTAAAAACAATCAGGCATGAACTAGAGACTTGCAATGGTGACTACGAGGATGTAGCAAGAAGAAAGATCCCTAGCAGACGATCTGATTGCGTTCGTACAGCAGAATTCCTCGCAAATCTGCAGGAACAGGTGTTGAAGAACCCTGGCATTGGAATTCGGGCTTTGTTCGTGGAGTTGCTAACTGTAGTCAAGCCCTGGATAACAAGGGTAGCCAATGGTAGGCCGTATGTATGGCAGCAGGATTCGGCCCCTTGCCACACCTCTGGGAAAAGTCAAAAATGGTTGTCTGAAAATTTCTACGACTTCACCAGTCCAAATGTTTGGCCTCCAAACTCCCCAGACCTTAACCCCATGGATTATTTTGTATGGGGCGCAGTTGAAAAAGACACCAATCGCACTTCCAGTAATACAAAAGCCCAGTTAATGGATAAAATTAAAACAGTTTTTGCGGCCCTTCCCAGGGAGACTGTAGCATCAGCTTGTTCGAGGTTCCGAAGCAGAATTGAAGCTGTGATCGATGCTAATGGTGGTTATTTTGAGTAAATCTTGTTGATAGTATTGTAATTAACTCTGCCTGTAATGTTTTTTTGTCAATTCATTAAATTTAATAGATACAAAGAAGATTTTCTTTTTCCTTACGAAACTGTCAAATTTATCCCGAACACCCTGTATATATAAAACTTATTGAATGAAAGAAAGAAAGAAAAAGAAAAGTTATGTTCACTCATGTTATATGTTCTCCTTTATTGATCTTGGTTGAAGACATGAAATCAAATTTGTGCATGCATTGTATATAAATTGAGATTTATTTTTAAATAATTACTTTTCTTAGATAGTACTGTAAAAAAATGAAACTTTTTTTTTTTCAAAAAAGTTTATTGAGAAATTGTGCTATAAAAATAACTGTTTATTCTAAAAACTCTCTGCATATATACATAATGACTGTTTTAATTCTATGAAAATACATTCTGTAAAAAATTGCCATATATGAAATACAGCAGAGATACTAACAGGAAATCTAATTTATCTCTTGAAGTTTAACAACGTTTTACAGCAAAATGTATACACAACGTACAAAATGTGTAAAATACAAAGTAGGTTTCATATATTGAAAAATCCATTAATACAAATTAACTTTTGTACACTTTTCTAAAAACAGTGCCTTTTCAATCTGTGCTCTATGTTACTGTCTCTCCATAGCATGCTTTGCCAGGAAGATATGAGCTCTGCTGGTGTTTGATTTGTAGTGCATACAATATTATATACAAAATATTTTTTTAAAAAAAATATTATAGCTCCAGGGAAGATTACAATTTGAAAAAGGCTTCACATCTGGATAAGATTTGAATACTATTGCTCTAAAATATCATTTTTTTTTATTATCAATAGGATAGTCAAGCTGCTCCAATGAAACTAGTGCCACCATGGAACCAAACTATTTCAGCAGGAGCTGAAAATAACCAAGCATTAGTGGACACTAATGTCAAGATATAAATATTCACTAGTACAGTACAAGAATTAAGTACTTTTTCAGATGTTTCTGAAAAATACTTAATAGCATTGAGCATGTTTTACTTTGAAAGATATATTAAAATCACTTTTTTTTGTTGTTGTTGAAAGATTTTAAACAAAATGTTTAAGTATATTTCATCATTGCACTATATTTCATTATAGTTAAGTACTGACAAGATACTTAAATTATTAATATTGTATAAAATTATTTCACTTAAATTTATAAATTATTAATAAATTATAAAAATCTGAATTTTTTATGGAATTAAGAAATAAAAACAGTGTAATTAACAACATAAAAAGATTTCTTTGTAAGAACAGTTTTTTTGGGATATGATTATTCAATCATTCCTGAATAAAATATGAATACACATTCATATTTTATTCAGTTATTGGTTATCAAAATAATGAAAACAGTATTCTTCTCTGAGATTTGGTGTAAAATCAAACATAAAGTGAAGCACCATAGTTTTATTATTGCAAATATCTAATATATGCAAGTCCATAATCAATCATGTTCAGTGAATTGGCATTTGTCATGTATAAATGATATGATGAATCAGTTGATTCCAAAGCTAGTAACAGAGGATTTTAGTGCAATCTCAACTTATACCAATCATGATGTACTCTATACCTGAAAAAAAATAAATAAATAAAATACATATACTTAGAGATGCTGCAAATAGTTCAATTGAGGTTCCATAATTTTTACATAAACTGATTTTTAATTTATAGAAGACTTTATATTTACCATCCTACCAGACTTTGTATTCACCATCTTAATAATTAATTGCATTCCCAATTACACTGCCTATCTTCGCACCATAAACAAATAGCTGTGTCATATGTTAGATTCTTCCCAATATTAATAATGTAAAGATTGAATAACAATGAACCAAGAAATGATCCCTGGAGTACACCACTACTCACCTTAAATCTTCTAGACTCACATTCCCTCCATACCATTTTTTTGATATCTGCAATTGAGCCATCCTCTTATCCAAACTAGTAATTTATAATCCAATCCAATATCCTCTAACTCATGCAAAAACCTTCCAATGCTTCCTTCTAATAAGTATCATGGTATCTGCATTTTCCTTGTCTAACTCAACTGTTCACATTATTATAAAATGTAAGTTACCCATGTAAAATTAGTAAAAAAAAAAAATAGTAGACCCATGCTGTTCATTGGAAAGTATAGATTCTTTGACAGTCCATTTCTGTATGTGATCGCTTACCAACTTTTCAAAATTTCCACCACCACTCCAGAGATACTGACACGTCAATTTTAGACGCATCACTCTTTGCACCACCCTTCTGTAATAAGATTATAATATTTTCTTTTCACTCCTGTGGAATCTTCTCTGTGCCGAGACTCAAATTACATAGTCGTCAAAGCAACAGCCAGTTCAACTGAAGACTCTTTTAGCATCTATGATGATATTCAATCAATCCCTTATTCAGTTTATGCAAAAAGCTCTAGTATCTTCTCATACACCTGAGTTTCTTCTTCCAGTGCAGAGGTAGCACTGAACTACATGTTGCATACACCAGGTTGATAATTTTTAGCAAAAAATGTGCACTCATTAGTTGAAAAATCTCAATAACACTACAATATGCATACTGTCTTCATTCAGTAGAATTATTCTTTAACATTTGTTCTTTCTTTTACTTGCAATCTCTGCTATATGGTATAATGACAGAATTCTTTTGAGAGTCTGTTTCTTTTCATATTTACTCTCAGCTTTCTATACAATACTTGTAACTCCTATGGTATGTACCTTATAATTTTCATAACTGGCATTCACATGGTATTCTTTCCAGATCATCTTTTTCTCAAGAATGTTTTGTTTAATAAGACTGTGCATCCATTCCTATCCTATGTATTCAAACTTTAGGGACACATTTCAATATTTCACTATTGATGTATATTCTTTCCAGATCATCTTTTTCTCAAGAATGTTTTGTTTAATAAGACTGTGCATCCATTCCTATCCTATGTATTCAAACTTTAGGGACACATTTCAATATTTCACTATTGATGTATTTTGTTAATACTTCCCATGTACTGCCAATATCCTACTCATCTAGCAACTGATATACATTTGATTGACCCTACTATTCTCCACAGTTGGTCATAATTTCCTGCTTTTTAGTATGGCATATAACCTTTTCTGAATCAAGCATCCATATACTTAAGCAATTCCCAGTTCAGCACAGTATGATTACTGTCATCAACCAAAGGCAGAACACTAATCTGGTATGGATGCTTGGACGTTCATTATCACTCATGTTGATGTTGGTGGAAAAACATCTAAAGCTAATAATTAACTAACTACATTTATTTAGCTAATTAGATTACTAAACAGAGAAGAGAAGAAGAGCATCGATAATGATCTGGCCAGCAAAGATTGGTCAATTGGTTGAGTCTCTGCTACCAATGGCTCAACAAACAGTTAAGCAAGTTTGAGCGCAGTTAGTAGTTGGAAGGAGATCAATCGTTCAATGCTGTTGGCACACTCTCCCTCGATGAGTTTTTGGACTCCCTGGAGGTGTGGTATTATTATTATTATCTAATAATAATAATAATAATAATAAATGGCATGGTGGGTCAATAGAGAGAGAGACTTGAATTATGTGGATGCTTGGAGTGTATCAGAGGACAGAAGATAGCTATATCAGAGGATAGAAGACAGCTATATGCAATAAATGAAGTGCATTTGAATGAGGGAGAGAATGTTCTTGGGTCAAGTGAGAGTATTAGTGCAGGAAAACTAGAGTTGTCAGATTGGATGGAAGCAGAGCTGGCTTCTTGTGGAGACAGACACTTGGGAGATGTTGGAAAATATGGTGTCATGCAGAGTCACATGGAAAAAATAATAATAGGTATAGAAATACTGACAATTCATTGATGTGTCTTTATATAAATATCAGGAGCATTAGGAATAAAGGAGATGAATTAGGACACTGATAACCTCAGCAGGTCCAAAGATTGGGATCAGTGAAGCATGGATGATAGAAGATGATATACTGACAGGAATAGAAATATAAGAGTATAGCATATATAAGAAATATAAGAGTATAGCAAATGTGGTGGTGGAGTATTGCTTGTGATAAGTGTTGAGTTGTGTTCTCTCAGAGCAGAGGATCTGGAAGAAAATGGCATAATAGTTTTGAGAGTATATGGTGTGAAGGTGCTGAATTACAAAGCTGGAAATTATCATCAACTCAGGTTAATACTATCTTTGGTCCTATGGTATCAGTTATTGAAATGGAAAAAAATGTCAGCAATGCATGGAGATATTTAAAAAAGTGTTTAAATGAGGTTGTATCTGAAGGTATCCCTAGTGTTCGAAGAATAAATGGGTTGGGAGTGAAATGGATGCACAACTTTATTAAGCAACAGATCCACAAGAAGAAGATGATATGGAAAAAATATTGTGAGAATAAGAGTGAGAGAAATTATGAAGTATATAAAGCTCAGGCCAGAAAAGTAATGAGTATTGTGCAGAAAGCTAAATCAGAGTATGAAAAGAAATTAAATACGCAAGCTAAAGGAAATCCAAAAGAATTTTATCATTATGCTGCAAGAAAAAGAAAAAATGAACGTGGAAGAATAACTTTATTGAATGCATATAGTACTCTAGTGTCAGAAGCTAATGAGATTGTTTAATTAATGAGCGTTCTCTTTACTAAGATATATCAACCAGATGTATGTAGCATGGTGCACAATGCTACTGCTACATTGAATGAAGAGTTAGAGGTTCATGAAAATGAGGTTGAATAGCTGTTGCATAACCTGGATAAGAATTTGTCAATAGGGACAGATGGAATATCATCCCATTTTTATGATTATTATTATTTAGGCCTCCAAGGAGTCAAAAGACTCATCGTGGGAGGTCCTTCCTAGGAAACATAAAGTCTATCATACCACTCCTTAAATTCATTGACCGTTCTCACTTTCACCACTATCAGGAAATGCATTCCACAGTTCAACCACCCTCCATGCAAAGAAACCACTCCTTACCCTCTTGCTCACAGTTTCCTCTCGTAACCTCTTAGGAGTAATGACAAGGGATGGCCCTTTGTCATCACTCCTTCCTGCTGTTCAACCAAGTGAAAGAACTCCCCGGTGTCAACCCTGCAACCAACTCTCAACAATCCAAAAGTCTCAGGACTACCACATCTGCATTACCAACAACCCTCCCCCCCAGCCTCAATTCATCAGCAAACAACTGAATATCCACCCAGCAATCCACTGACAATGTCATTGATATAAAGGTTAAACAATATAGGTCCCAGCACTGAGCCCTGTGGGACCCCACCCGTAACCTTTTGCCTCCTCGATATTGCCCTACCATACACAACTCTCTGATACCTGTCAGACAGCCAATCCTGAATACAGTTGACTAACCCAACATCTAAACCCATGTGCTGCAACTTAAGCATCAGCTTATCATGTGGCACCCTGTCAAATGCTTTTGCTAAATCCAAGAAAATGGCATTATATGCCTTTCCCTCATCTACTGCTCTTGTAACTTTATTATAAAAGGCTAGCATATTACTAAAACAAGAGCGTCCCCCTCACAAATCCCTGTTGACTCTCACAGATAACATTACCCTCATCTTGAAAGATCTGCCCAACGTTGTATATGGTTCCTAACTAATTTCTCCAAGATCTTAACAACTACTGATGACACACAAACTGGCCTATAATTAGACACTTCCAGTCTGCTACCACCCTTATGCAATGGCACTATCTTACCTTTCTTCCATTCCCTGGGCACCTTTCCCATAGCCAGACTTTCATTGAAAAGCCAGGTCAGATACTAAGGAGCTGTCAGTTCCTTAGTACATTCTCTCAAATACCATCCAGTCCCACAGCTTTACTGACATCCAGAGTACTCAGTATTTGGAACACGCTTTCCTTCTGCACCCGTAAACCTCGAACCTTCCCTATCCCTCTAGTATTAAAATTTACTCCTCCAGGATGAAATACACCAATAAAGTGTTCATTGAACAATTCCACTATGTCCTCAGCATCAATCACTCTATTTCCATTTTTATCCTGCAATGTCATTCTTCCACAATCATTTCTCCTCCTACTAAAAAATTCCCTAGGATTTTCTTTGGATCTTAGGGCCAATCTCTTCTCATATTCCAGTTTCGCCTTCCTTACCATATTAATCACTCTTCTGGCCTGTGTCTTATATTCTTCATGCATCTGCTCTTCACCTGTCTCCTTATATCTCTTCTATAGCCTCTTTTTCACATGCAGCTCCTGTTTAATATCGTTTGTCATCCACTTTACCCGAAATTGTGTCCTCTCTTCACTTGTGGAATACAGCTTACCATTGCTGCTAACAAATATTCCTTCACAATTTCCCAAGCACTAATGATATCCCGGCCTTCCAATTCCTCCCTCCACGAAACTTCCCCAAGTTGATGCCTAAGACTATTATAATCACATGCCTTATAATTCCACATATGTTCCCGTCTCTTTGATACTCCTGCATGTCTATTCATTTTCCAGGTCAAATCCACATAGTCCACAAGATTTGTTAAAAGAATGTTCAGCTGAATTGGCTAGGCCTTTCTCATGTTTGTATAACTTGAGTCTCAGCTCAGGAATGATACCACAGGAATGGAAGGAATGTATGACAGTTCTGTTGTACAAGGGTAGTGCAAAAATTGTCTAACTACAGACCTATCAGTATCTCTGGTGTGGTAGTACTGAAGATTTTAGAGAGGTTTGCAAGAATTCACATACAGAAATGGGTAGACAAACAAGCTATACTCTGCAAAGAGCAGCATGGGTTTACTAAAGGAAGATCATATTTTAGCAATTTGCTCATATTTTATAAGTGTTACTGCCAAGTTAGATAAAGGGAAGAGATACACTATGATAATGTTAGATTTTGCTAAGGCATTTGATAGGATAGCATAAGAAAGGTTGCAGGCGTAGACTTCTGTGGCTAATTGTTTCAAAAGATATATTTCGGCGATTACACCACATTTTTTTATTCAGTTATATAAAACACTGAAATAATAGTTCCCGACAAGTTTCGTAAATCGCAGGATTTACATCTTCAGGGGGTAAATAGTATAACTTAAAGTTTAAACAAGAGAATTAATAAATACAAATCATAACCGTCTGGCTATTCATAAAACTCAAATAACAGAATGCAGATATATAACATTATTGAAATTTAACAATACTGGACGATGTCACGTGTTCTTGTTCTCGTTCATACAGTCCGAGCTCAGATTGAGGTAGATTTTTTATTAGAGCTGACCACACTTGATGGAGAATTAAACCTTGATTTTTATTGCATTGGGTTGGGTTTTTTAGCATATTAGCAGCTTCTTTAAATTTTCTTATATAACTGTTGTTTTCTATATGACATCATGATTTTTTGCCAGCGTGTCCAGAGGAAGTGGTATGGAAAGCAAGACCTGTTTTTATTCTCTTTTGTATTGTACGTCTTTTTGGTGTTCAGCCATGCGTATTTCTCCAGATCTTCCTGACTGTCCTACGTAGCAAATCCCGCAAGAGCAATGGATTTTGTAGACTCCTGGTTTTTTAAGAGGATGATGAGGTGGTCTTGGTGGATGTAGGAATCTTGAGATTTTTTCCATAGGAAGGAAGGCTACTTTTATGTTGTGTTTGTTCATTAATTTGGCTAGCTTATCTGTAACATTTTTGATATAAGGAAGCTAGATTGCGTTTTTGTAATCCTGTTTTATTGTGTTGTTAGCTGGAGGCATTTTGAGGATTCTCTTGATGGTTTTTATTTCATATCCATTCTGTTGGAGGATTTGTGTTAAGTATTTTAGTTCTTCATTACATCTTTCTTGTGTGCTGGAGATATTGTATGCTCTGTCTTGAAGAGTTTTAATTGAGCTTATTTTTTGTGAAGGATGGTGATGTGAGGTTGCATTTAGATATTTTCCAGTGTTTGTCGGCTTCCTATATACTGAAGGAGAGTTTACTTTTACTGGACACGATGTACTCTGGCAAAAAACCACGATGTCATACATAGAAAACAACAGTTATATAAGAAAATTTAAAGAAGCTGCTAATATGCTAAAAAACCCAACCCAATGCAATAAAAATCAAGGTTTAATTCTCCATCAAGTGTGGTCAGCTCTAATAAAAAATCTACCTCAATCTGAGCTCGGACTGTATGAACGAGAACAAGAACATGTGACATCGTCCAGTATTGTTCAACGTCAATAACGTTATATATCTGAATTCTGTTATTTGAGTTTTATGAATAGCCAGACGGTTATGATTTGTATTTATTAATTCTCTTGTTTAAACTTTAAGTTATACTATTTACCCCCTGAAGATGTAAATCCTACGATTTACGAAACTTGTCGGGAACTATTATTTCAGTGTTTTATATAACTGAATAAAAAATGTGGTGTAATCGCCGAAATATATCTTTTTATAAGAAAGGTTGTTGCATAAACTGGAGAATATAGGATTGGAATATAAACTCTTGACTTGGATCAATGGATGGTTGACAGACAGATATCAGAAAGTTGTATATGGTGAGTGTGAATCTGCCAGATTTAAGGTGACTAGTGGTGTGCCACAGGGTTCAATCCTTGGTCTATTATTGTTCAATCTCTACATTAATGACATCCAGAAGTATCTAACAGGATATGTGCAATTGTTTGCCCATGATGTGAAGATAAGCAGGGCAATCAGGAATGCTACTGATATCTAGCACTTACAAAATGATATGAACAGGCTGCAAATTTGGGCAAACGAAAATGGCTATCAGTTTAATGTTAGTAAGTGCAAATTATGCACTTTGGCATGATGAGATTTCCAGCAGCATGTTATTGATATTAGTGGGATTATGCTACAAGAAACTGATGAGGCTAGGGTTTTTGGCATAATAGTGGAGAGAAATTTGAAGTTCAAAGGTCACATAGCAAAAGTTGCAAATACAAGTCAGAGGAAAATTGCAATACTGAAGCGAACATTGATATATAAGGATAAGGAAGTCATTTTGCCTCTTTATAAGGCCTTGATACAAAGCACACTTGGAATTTTGTGTGCAAATTTGGTCACCAGCTAAGGGGATAAAGAAAATGTGGAAAGAAGAATTGCAAAAATTATATCCGGGTGGGATTTAGATTATGTGGACAGATTGCAAGCATGTTGATTGCAGACTCTGGTTAATAGGAGAAAGAGGAGTGATATGATAGAGGTCTTAAAATTTTTGAATGAATGTTACAGGATATCGTCTGATGAAAGTTTTCGTTATATGCAAGGTGGGAAGAAAACATCGGGTCATCTATGGAAGTTAAATTTGCAGTCAAGAAAGGGGTAAGAGCTAGGTTTATCTCTCACAGAGCAGTGAGTGAAATAGTTTGCCTTTAGTGGTAGTGAGTGCATCTAGTGTGAATGAATTTATTGTCATCATCATCAAATTCCTGCCATGTACCCTCAAGGGGTGTACAGGATATGACAGTACTACATGAAAAAATTACATCATTACTAACTTCCTATCTACAGTATTCCTCCAAATCAGTCTGTTACTTGTCAAGACTCCAACATTATCAGATCTTATATTTCTATCGTCTAAGGCATTTTGTACCGTATCAATCCACCTATATCTTGGTCTTCCTCTGGGTCGTTTTCCTGCCAACCTGGCAGAGAACACTTGTTTTGCTAATCTTTCCTCTCCAATTCTATTTAAGTGACCATACCACCTGAGATTAGCTCTGCTAACGCATTCCTGGATGCTGACAATGTCAAGTTCTTTCCTAATATCCTCATTTTTAATATGATATTGCCATTGATGCCATCTGTTCACGTCTCTAATCTTTCTCAGAACTCTCATATCTGCGGTCTCTAGTCTTTGGTCAAGTGTTTTACTTCTGACCCAGCTCTCAGATCCATAAGTTAAAACTGGTTTGAACATTGTCTTGTATACAGCTAATTTAGTGTTCCGGCTAATTTCTCTCTTATTCCATATGAATTTATTCAATTGACTTCCCACCATACCAGCTTTGCTGATTCTGTTGTCTATTTCTATATTTAATTTACCATCTTCAGTAAAAATTGTGCCTAAGTAGCTGAAATGTTTTACTTGTTCCACAGGTTCTCCATTCAAAGCACAGTTGACATTTTTAATGATTCTGCCTATTTTCATGGTCTTTTTAATGCTCACCTTCATACCATATCTATTACAACAGGTATTCAATTTAGTCAGAGAATCTTGCAGACTTGTAGCGGATTTATTTAGAAGTATAACATCATCCACATAAAGCAAAGAGCTGAATGAATTTAAGGGAAGGTATATCAGTAGTTTGGATGATTTATAGCCTCCCTCAATGAGTCCTTGACTCCCTGGAGGTCTCAGATAATAATAATAGTAAAAAGAATAATAAAGTGGTAGGGGAGCAGCAAAAGATATTTAGTGGGATGTTGCTATAGGCCATGGAATAAAGAGTTTGAGTAACATGAAACGTTTAGGCAGTTGAGTTTGGCAAGAATAAGCGCCTCTGTAGTGCAATTGGAAGAATGGCAGTACGTTGCGCCCTTCGATTGGAAAAGGCCTGTTCGATGCTCGTCATGACGGGAGGAATCTTTATATGGATGTTTTCAATCGAAGGTGAGTTAGCTGATCTCATACGGAGGTAGCAGGATTTTTTTCTCCCGGAAAATCAGGTTTTTCATCCTGCATACAGACAAATCGGCCCTTCAGAACAAACGCAATTTACTGACAAACAAATAATAGCTGTGGTGGTGGTAGTGGCCAGTAGATGGCGCTGATGTTGATAATTGGTAGTAGAGGAGACGGAGAGTTGTACAATAGGTGTCCTCCTGCAATGAGTCTTCGGACTCCTTGGAGGTGCCACGAATAATAATAATAATAATAATGTGCAAAATGACTGATCGTTATTGGATATTTTAACTACAGCAATATAAATTGGGAAGAGGAAACAGCATATAGTAGTAAAGGAGTGGAATTTCTGACATTCTTGAGAGACAAATGCCTCAGGCAACATGTAGTAGAAGTAACATCAGGCTCAAGAGTTTTGGATTTGATGTTGGCATCAGAGGAACTAACTGTCAATGAAATGTCATCCCTGCTTCCAGGAGAGAGTGACCATGTAGTCTTGACTTAGGAGGTAAGTAGATATGTGGATGTGTCAAGAAGAAAGGAATTTATTTGGAATTATAAGGAAGGTGAATTAATAATCTTAGAAATCAGCTTGGGATAATTCCATGGGTGCAAGAATTGGAAGGGAAATACACGAGTGCATGCAAACTAGTGAAGAAATATTTATTAGCAGCAACAGCAAGTTGTATATCTCAAGTGAAAAAAAAAACAAGATTTGGTGTAAAGTGGATGAATATTGATATTAAAGAACTGCAGATGAAAAGAAGGTTATGGAAAAAGGATTAGTAGAAGGTTGGAGAGCAGCTGCATGAGGAATATAAGACTCGGGTCTAGGAAGTGACTGGCATGGTTAGGAAAACAAAACATGAATATGAAAAGAGATTAATCCTGAGATCCAAGGAAAATCCAAAGGAATTCTTTTGTTAAGCGGCCAGTAAGAGGAGAAATGATTATGAAAGCATGACATTGTTAGATGAAAATAGCAGTAGGGTGAGCAGAAGATATGGGGGAGATGTTTAATGATCACTTTATCAGAGCATTTTATCCTGGAAAATAAAGTTTTATTACTAGAGGAATGAGGAAGGTTCAAGGTTTGAAAATGGAAGAGAAGAATGTGCTACAAATACTCTGTTCTCTGTATGTCAATAAGGCAATGGAACCAAATGGGATTTCACCACCTGTTTTAAAAGAACGTACTAGAGAATGAACAGCTCCATTGACTGGGCTTTTCAATGAGAGTCTGGCTATAGGAAAGGTGTTCAAGGAGTGGAGGTAGAGTAAGATTGTCCATTTTGTGTAAAGGCAGTGGTAGAATGGAAGTGACCAGCTATAGGCCAGTTAATGTTATCTGCAAGAGTCAGAATGGATTTGTTAAGTGGATGCTTTTGATTTCATAAATTAATTGCTTTTTATAATAAAATAACAAGAGAGGCTGATAAGGGGAAGGAATATAATGCCATTTTTTTTTTATTTTGACAGAGTGCCATATGATAAGCTGATATTTAAGTCACAGTATATGGATTTGGATATCAGGTTAGTGAATTCAATTGGGGACTGACTGTATGTTAGATATCAGAAAGTTGTGAACGAGGAAGCAATATGAAGGAAAGAGAAGGCTGAAAGTGGAGTCCTTCAGGGATCAGTATTAAGACTAATATTTTTTTAACCTTCATATCAATGACATTGTCAATGGATTGCAGGGAGATATTCAGTCATTTGCAGATAATGTGAAGTTGGAAAGGTTTATTATAAAAGTGCAGATGTGGTGGCCTTGCAAGAGGATTTAAATAAACTGGATAGATGTGATAATGAATGGGGGGTGATAATTAATTCGGCTAAATGTAAAGTCTTGAAGTTTGGGATACATCAATGGGAGGCTGCATACTCTGTTGAAGGAACTGTAATTGAAGAAGTGGAGGAGACAAAGAGACTTTAAAGTGATGATTGACAGAAACTTGAAGTTTAAGGGGCATATCACAAAGGTGGTGAACATAACCCAGAGGATTGCTGCAATACTGAGAAGGATGCCAACCAACAGATACAGGAGTTGTGGTTACATTGTATAAAGCTATGATCAGACCACATATGGATTATTGAGCTCAGATTTGGTTGCTGGGATTTAAAGGGGATAAATTAACTTTGGAGAGAATGCAAAGGTGGATAGCAAAAATGATATCGGTACTGTACCAAGTCAGCTACAAGGACAGACTGATGATATTCAGACTTCATAGTTATTATTATTATTATTAACATCTGATTTCGATGGAGTCAGAGACTCATCATGGGAGGTACACACTATTGCACACAATGCTCACCCAACCATGCTTTAAACTGATTCAGTGTATCACAACACACTCAGGCAATTCCACTCACCAACCACTCTCCATGTACAGAACCATCTCCTCACTCCTCTGCTCACAGCCTCTTTATACAGTTTCCAGTGATGGCCTTTTGTTCTACCCCCTCCTCTCCCATTCTATGAAAAATCTGTTTCATGTCAACCTGATAACAACCACTGATTAACTTATATGTCTAAATCATATCCTTCCCCCCCTCTTCTTCCTATTCATGATACTTTGCAACTTACATTCTCTCAATCTGTCCTTGTACTCCACATTCCAAAGACCACTGATTATCTTTGCGAATCTTCTTTGGACTCTTTCCAACATATCTGGCCTGGCTGGCCGAGTGGCTAGTGTATCCACTCTCCAGCTAAAAGGCTGTGAGTTCGAATCCCGCATGGGCAACGCCATCTACCACCCACCATCACCACTAGGATTTTCTATGAAAATCCTAGTGGTGATGGTGGGCGGTAGATGGCGTTGGTGTAGAATGATGAAGGTAGTTGCGGTGGATGGATTGGTGGAGACGGAGAGTTGCAGAGTAGGAGCCCTCCCTCGATGAGCCTTTAGACTCTCTGGAAGTGTTACGTAATAATAATAATAATCCTTCTCTCCAAAAAACCTAGAGACCTATTCTGTGCACATTAATATACAGGGTGTTCGGGATAAATTTGACATATTTATAATTAATTATATTTTTCCGTAAGTTACATGTATTAACACACACTTCTCTTCATTTAAAAGTTTGGACCCTTCTTCATTCATATACAAGATGTCAGAAAGGATGGATAGCTGGAACCTACCTGAATCATGGAAGAGAATAACTTGTATCATGATGATTCGTGCCCGCCATCAAAATAAGGATATTACGACTGCTGCCCAATGCTCCCTGAATACAGTAAAAACAATCAGGCATGAACTAGAGACTTGCAATGGTGACTACGAGGATGTAGCAAGAAGAAAGATCCCTAGCAGACGATCTGATTGCGTTCGTACAGCAGAATTCCTCGCAAATCTGCAGGAACAGGTGTTGAAGAACCCTGGCATTGGAATTCGGGCTTTGTTCATGGAGTTGCTAACTGTAGTCAAGCCCTGGATAACAAGGGTAGCCAATGGTAGGCCGTATGTATGGCAGCAGGATTCGGCCCCTTGCCACACCTCTGGGAAAAGTCAAAAATGGTTGTCTGAAAATTTCTACGACTTCACCAGTCCAAATGTTTGGCCTCCAAACTCCCCAGACCTTAACCCCATGGATTATTTTGTATGGGGCGCAGTTGAAAAAGACACCAATCGCACTTCCAGTAATACAAAAGCCCAGTTAATGGATAAAATTAAAACAGTTTTTGCGGCCCTTCCCAGGGAGACTGTAGCATCAGCTTGTTCGAGGTTCCGAAGCAGAATTGAAGCTGTGATCGATGCTAATGGTGGTTATTTTGAGAAAATCTTGTTGATAGTATTGTAATTAACTCTGCCTGTAATGTTTTTTTGTCAATTCATTAAATTTAATAGATACAAAGAAAATTTTCTTTTTCCTTACGAAACTGTCAAATTTATCCCGAACACCCTGTATATCTCAATCAAGCATATGAGGCCTCATCAAGGCCTTATACAATGACATCATCACCTCTCTATTTCTGCATATGCAATGTGGCCCCTGAATTCAGGTTCTTATCCACCATCACTCCTAGATCTCTCATCTCTTCTACTTCCTTTAAAGTTTCCCCAATGATGAGATGCGAAGAGTATAGTTTGCATCCAATTGTTGCTTACCAAATCTCAAAACCTTACACTTTGCAACACTGAACTGACAGTTCCACTTACCTGTCATTCATGCAATCTATTCAAGTCTTCTTGTAAGGCCATAACATCCGCTTGACTCTGCATTGCTCTCCCCAGTTCTGCATCATCTGCATATCACAGTTTAGTTGATAGAAGGAGAGGTGATATGATTGAGACCTTTAAACTGTTGAGGGATAGTTACAGAGGTGACAGTGGAGTTCTTTTGTATGGTAGATTAAGCACAGGGGCAAGGAGAAGGGGCCAATGCTAGCAGTTATGATTGGAAGTGGTGAGTAACAAGGTGAGGAGTAGCCTCAGTGCATGGAGTTTGGTTGGGCTATGGAATGCACTGGCTGATAGAGTAGGGAGAACACAAACAGTGAATGAGTTTAGGCAAATGGTATGATAGACTTTGTGTTGTTGAAGATGGGCTTACCACGATGAGTCTTATGATTCCATGAAGTCGTAAATAATAATAATAATAAAGATATTTCTCTGCTCTTATGAGTTTGCTATGGTGAAAATTAGCTGTACTGTAAGTTAACTAAATATTAGGATCATTTTATAGTATACAAAAATAAAGTTTAGAATTATGTGTTCTGTGTACTGAATTTTCTGATACTTCTGGAAAGTTTGTGTGTGTGTGTGTTAAGAGTTAAGGGATGGGGAAGAGGATATGCAGGCATCTGTGAGGCAGTTTAGTGTAAGAATGTATATAATGTGCCTGAGCTAGTACGAAGGACAAGAGATCAGAATGGGATAGTTAGTATAATGTATGTATAAATGGACCTCTGAATTTCATGTATACTAATGCCAGGAGTATTAGGAACAAGAATGAAGAATTTTTGGCCTTGGTTGGCTCTTCCTGGGCACAGGTTATTGGCATTAGTGAAACATGGCTGACAGAAGATGATATAGTTAGCGGGATAGAATGTGAAGGGTATAGTGTGTTCAGGAGGGACACAGAGAATAAAATGGGGGGGAGGAGTGTTATTGATGATAGCTGATGAACTGTAGCCAAGGAGAATAGAAGTTGAATTGCAGGATAGTGAAATGAGCTTATTTGAGGCTATTTAGTGTGAAATTGAGACTAGTAAAACAAAATATACAGTTGAATGCTGCTATAGACCAGGTGATGGAATAGATGGTGGAGATAGTATGCATAAACAAATTGATGCAAATAGTGGAAGGAGGGTAATTATTATGGGGGAGTTCACCTATGGTAACACTGATTGGAAGGAGGAGAGGACACATGTGAGGAAGGAACTGGATTTTATGCAGTTATTAAGGAATAGCTATCTGAGACTGCATGTAATGGAAAATACTAGGGGTTTGAGAGTACTTGACCTAGTAATTGCATCTGAGAACTAGACTGTAATGAATATGACCATGTTGCCACCAATTGGTGAACGTGATTATAAGGTCCTGACCTGGGAGGTGGCTAAATGTGTGAAATTTTCAATTAAGACAGGGTACATGTGAAATTACCATGCTGGTAAGTATGAAAAGCTAAGGAGATTGCTTAGTTCAGTGCCATGGCATGTAAAACTGCAAAGGCTGGATGTTGATAGTGCATGAGAAGTGGTCAAGGATGTTTGCAGGAGGTAATGGTTGACTCTATACCTAGAGTCTGAATAGTAAATCAAGTAGGGGTTAAAATGGATGAATAACACCATTAAGCTTGAGCTGCAAAAAAAAAAAAGAAATAACTGTGGAGGGAATTTAAGGAGAAAGGTGACCTGCAGGCTCACGAATGGTATAAAGCGCAGGCCAGAAGGGTGATGAGTGTGGTAAGAAAAGCAAAAGGGGATTATGAAAGAACATTAGCCATGCAAGCTAAAGAGAATCCCAAACAGTTTTTTCGATTTGCTGCAAGTAAGAAAAAAACTGTATACAGCAGAATGATTTTAAGGAATGCTGATGGTAGGGAGGTCACTGAATCAGTTGATATAATGGAATTACTGTGTGAGCACTTTGCAAGAGTATATCATTCAGGTGGTGACATTGAAGGAACCATTAGTTTATACGGGAATTGTGGTGAATGAAGTGGAAGTGAATAATCTACTACAAAACTTTGATGTGAATACATCTGTTGGATTGGATGGTATACCAGCATGGGTCTTACGTGAAGCAGCAAAAGAATTGTCAGTGCCCTTGACCATATTGTTCAATCTGAGTCTAAGGTCTGGTTTAGTCTCGAAGGGGTGGAAAGGGGGGAAAAATAGTCCCACTGCATAAAGGAGGATCCAAGACAGCTGTTGCAGTGGAACTATTTTTCCCCCTTTCCTTGACTACTTTCTCCAAGACCTTGACAACGACTCCTGATATGCTGATCTGTCGGTAATGAGTAAAATACAGGAATGGATTGATGAAAATGAGATACTGCACAGAGGACAGCATAGTTTTGTGAAGGGTAGATCATGCCTCAGTAACTTGCTCAAGTTTTATAACACGGTGACGGCTGAACTGGAAAGTGGTAATGGGTTTACAGTGATACTGCTGGACCTGGCTAAGGCCTTTGACAGGATATCCACATGGAATTCCAATCCGTAAACTGCAACATATGGGGATGGATATAGAGTTGGTGAGATGGATAGGTAGGTGGTTGATGGAGAGATATCAGAAAGTAGTTTATTCAGGAGTAGAGTCCAAAAGACGGCTTGTGACTAGTGGTGTGCGGCAAGGTTCTGTTCTTGGACCACTGCTATTTAATTTGTTCATTAACGATACAGGAAAGGATCTGAGAGGGAACAGTTCATTTGTTTGCTGATGATGCAAAATTGGGTAGGGCAATAGTGAATGCAGATGATGTCAGAATTTTGCAGGATGATTTGGATAGATTGGAGGACTGGGCTAAGGAGAATGGATGTCAATTTAATGTGGCAAAATGTAAGGTTATGCATTTTGGGGTGAAAAGGTTAGCAGCAGTATACCACATTGGTGGAACGGTACGCCAGGAGATTGATGAGGCCAGGGATTTGGGAGTGTTGGTGGATAGGTAGTTGAAGTTTAGGGGGCACATTGCAAAATGTGGCTAAATCAGCACATCAAATCACTCAGCTGCTAAAAAAATACACTGACGAGAAGAAACAAGCAAGTTATTGTTCCTCTGTATCAAGAGTTGATAAGATCCCATCTCGACTACTGTGCCCAGATTTGGTCACCTGGGTTTCTTCTAGAGGGGAGAAGGTGGATAGGATCCAGAGGGTAGTGACCAAGATGATAGCAGGTCTATGGAATAAACCTTATGAGAACAGGTTGAAGATTTGTAGGTTGCAGAAATTGGTCGATAGACAGAAAAGGGGGGAATATGATTGAGACATTCAAATTGCTAAAGGGTATAAGATAAATTCAGAGGATATTTTTGAGAACAGGACTGGTGGTGGGAGGACTAGGGGCCATCCATCATGGAAGCTGGGAAAGAGTGTGGTTAGTAAGGGTGTTAGAGCTAGGTTTTTTACTTTTAGAGTGATGAATGAGTGGAATAAGCTGCCAGAGTCTGTTGTGGGTGCTATGACTGTGAATGAGTTCAAGACAAAGTATGATAGATACTGTGTGAATGTTGAATAGTTGACGAACATGATGTTCAGGGCCTCCCTCGATGAGTCTAGGGACTTCTTGGAGTTGCCCGTAATAATAATAATAATATCTCTATGTTTCTCCAACATTTGATTAGGCTGATGCTGATAGTAGAGTATAGATTTTTAGTCGATATTAATGGTGCTCATCTTTTACGGAAGCACCTGTCTAAGGTTGTATGTATGCAAAATTGTCTTTTATTTTCTTTGTAGATTTCCATTTAACAGGCATTATCCCTTACAATGTTAGCATTTACTTTCAACTTATTTGGATCATGCTTTTCCGAAAGAGCAATACCAGCTTTCAAATGATGGAAAGCTTCAGACTCGGAAGTTAGGCCTTTAGACTCAATGATGGATAACTATTTGAATCTAAGCTCGAAACGTTATTTTTCACTTTTATCTGCCATTATATTAAGTTTAATAACAACAAATATAGTAGGATAAAAGTTATTATTATTATTGTTTGCCCAAGTCCCAATGGAGTCAAAGACTCATCTAGGTGGTCCTTTTGTCATACACACAGCTCATCATACTGCATCTTAATCACATTCAAATAAATTCTCTACAGACATCATACTCTCAGGCAAGGCATTCGAAACATTGACAACTCTGCATGCAAAAAACCAGCTTCTCACATCCTCCTTATATACTTCTAGGGATGACCTCTTGTTCTCCCTTGATCTCTTGCTGTTTTCTGTAAAACTTCTCCAACACTGATCCTATATTGATCATAACACCCCACTTGCTCCTGTCCACTAGACTCTGCAAATGGCATCTTCTCAACCTTTCCTCATGCTCGACATTCCAGAGATCAGAAACGACCTTAGTCAGTCGCCTTTGGACCCTTTCCAACATCTTTTCATCCTTTTGAAAATCAGATGACTGAATTTGGGCACAGTAGTTCATGTGTTTCTGGCCTAATAAAAGCCTTATACAATGGAACAAGAATCTCCTTACTTCTACACATCAGTGTCCTCCGCATCATTCCCAGAATTCTTGTGTTGTCCTCACAATTTTGGCAATGTGTTCCCTAAATTTCAGATCCTTGTTCACTATTATCCCAAGATCACTTATTTCCTCCACCTCCAACAAAATATCCCCACCAAGCATAAATTCTACATCCCACCTTTGTTTCCCAAAATTTAAAAACTCACATTTTGCAACAGTGAACTCGCATCCCATTTTCTGTGCCCATTCATTCAATTTATTCAACTCTTCTTGTAAGGCCACAACATCTTCTATACTCTTTAACAGTTCATCTCAACTTTGCATCATCTGCAAACAACTGAATATCCCCATCCAAATCTATGCCAATATCACTACCATACAAGTTAAACATCAGTGGCCCTAAAACAGACCGACCCCCTGAGGCTCACAACTAGTGACTTTCCTCTTCCTGGATATTGCTCCCCCACTTGCTGATACTTATCAGCTAGCCAGTCTCCAATCCAATGCACTAATATAATATCCAACCCCATCCGCTCTGGTTCAACTATCAACTTATCATGTGGTAATCTATCAAAAGCCTTTGCATAGTCTAAGTATACTAGTGTGTATTCTCTCCTCTGTCCAAGGAAGCAGTCACCTTATTGTAATAAGTAAGTAGATTACTAAAACATGAACTCGCTTTAGCAAATCCATGTTGTCTATCAAAGATAATACCATTGTTGTCAACCCAATTCTGGATCCTAGTTCTCACCAGTTTCTCCAACAACTTAACCACAACACCTGACACACAGATAGGCCTATAATTTGATGCCTGAGTTCTATCACCTCCCTTATGAAGCGGCACAATCTTGCCCTCCTTCCACTCCTTTGGAACTTGACCGCAGTGCAAGACTCATGTTATAAAAATATGTTAAGGCAGATGGCAACTCCCTGGCACATTCCTTCAAAATACATGGTGATATATTATCAAGTCCCACAGCCTTATCAACATCAAATTTGCTCAATTCTCCATACTCCTCTTTCTCACTTATAGTCAGTCTCTCCTCCCCCATCATGAGCTGCTCTCAATTTCTCCATGATGTCACATTCACAAGAATGAAAGATCTTTATGAACTGCTCATTAATGAACTGCTTTATGAACTGCTTTATGAACTGCTCATACCATTTTCTCCAATCAATGTCATCTTTGCATAATTATTCTTTTTTTTGCTGGCTACATATCGAAAGAATTCCCTAGGATTCTTTTTGGCTTCATTAGCTAACTGCTGCTCATACTTCGCTTTTGCTACGCTTACCAACCAAGTCACACTCCCGTTCTTTGCATGGTCTTTGTAATTCTCATGGAATTGATTATTATCAATTCTCTTTTGCTGCCTCCATAATGCCTTTTTTCTCTGTATCTCATGCTTAATCTCTTCATTATCTATTTCACACCTACTTTATTTAACCTTCTGACCCTTGGAATACATTTAAATATTGCTTCTACTAGATAGTTCTTGAATGTTCTCCAAGCTGCATTGATCTCTTTTCCAGCTAACTCCTCATTCCATGCTACACCTGCAAGCTGTCTCCTGAGCTCTTCTTAATCACCAGCCTTGTACTTTCACATGTACTCTTTTCTCACAGTGGTCCTCACACTGCTGTCAACCAACCAGGTAATCACTTCATGGTCACTCTCACCAACTGGAGGGTGATTTGACACCTCATTTATAATTACATCCTCTGATGAGATGAATCAAATCCAAGACCCTCAATCTTCATGTGTCCTATGTTACATAATGCCTGAGGAAGTTGTCTCTCAAAAACTCAAGAAACTCATTTTCTTTACTTCCAGTTGCCATCTCATCATCCCAGTCTATATTGCCATAATTAAATCACCCATAATAATCACCCTTTTCTTATTTGCTTGGCTAATTGGATTATACATTTCATAGTCACTACCATCCACATTACGGTCTATAAACAACATCCAACTAAGTATTTCATTCTATTCACCTCTATCTCACACCATACTGCCTGAAAACCACTGGCACTATTTCCCTCTTGCATCTCTACTTTGCATGAACATAACTCTTTCTCTATCATCAATAGCACTCCCCCTCCCTTTTTACACTTTCTATCCTCACAAAACACATTATACCCTTCCATCTCTATTCCTGTCAGGATGTCATCCTCATCCACCCATGTCTCACTTATTCCAGCAATTTTGGGATGAACAGACTCAATTAATGCAACCATTTCATTTGTCTTGTTTTTTACACTTCTATCATTCGTATACCAACACAGCAGCTTATTCCTGGATCTATAGCTAGTTCCACTGACACCACTTACTTGATGTGACTTCTCCATGCTTAACTCGAGCCATTTCTTTTTCTCTTTATGCATCTTAGAACCTTCTTCAGATCCAATTGATCCCAGGTCATCCCCCTTCCCTTTTTTTGTCTACACACGCATTCACATCTTCTTAGAGCATCTACCTTTCTCATGCTGTGTCCCTCTGTCCACCCTGAGCCTCCCCATTTCCCTGTCTGTCTTGCACACCTGTTCTCTCATTCTCTATACTCATGCTGTTCACTTCTCCATTCACAGCCACCTCTTCAATCTCCCCTGTTTCACTCTCCCGTTCTTCCACATTGTTTACCACTTGATCAGATTCATTCTCTGCACTCACTTCTCTACCTTCCAGCAGTCTCTCCAAGCAACTCACACTAAAACCACTCAAATGCAGTCCATCTCCTATACAGTTCAAATTCATTCCACACATTAACAAACTGCACTTCTTTCTCCTCACACATTTCTGCTAACATATCATTCATAATCCTTGCTTTCTGCCTCACCACCACTGTCATACCTGGGCGTACTACCTTTCCTATCACACTATTCTCTTTTAACTGTCTCAACAACATTGTCCCAATCTGGCTATTCTTTGTTTGCAGTCAAGTCATTTGTACCTATTATACTACCAACTCTTTTGCTTGCTTACTTCTCATATCTAATGCCTCAACACTCTACTCATTCTACCTCCAGATCAACATACTTTATGCATCCTCTCATCCAGCACACCTTTAATAATTGAATCACCATACCACGCGCAAGTCTTTCGTTACCTCTTTTATACCAACATTATTTTCACTCTTCCATACACATCTTGAATTCTCTTAACTTCATTACACATCCACTTTATCTCTTGCCTCATCTTACCCAACTCAACTTTTGAATCTTGTGTCACATTTTCGCTGTCATTCATTCTTTTGAATTTTCAAACTTTCGAACCTTGTGTCACATTTTCGCTGTCATTCATTCTTTTGAATTTTCAAACTTTCAAACCTTGTGTCATACATGCTTGTCCGCTCGCCATCTTATCACCAACTGCACCCAGTTTTCCAACATCCACCACATTCACATCACTTTCATCTTTCTTACCATTGCTTGTTCTCTCTCTTTTTCAAAACTTTTTTAACACTTTTTCTCTCTCTTTTACCATCCATTTCTATCAGACGATCACTCATCCTCCTCACAGCACTCTCGTTACTAACACCTTCAGTCATCAACATATTAGCACTCATCAAGTCCTCATTCAGCTCACACTTCGCACGCACGCACGCACACACACACACACACACTCTCTCTCTCTCTCTCTCTCTCTCTCCTTCCATCTGCCTTAAATATCCACAATTTGTCTATATAACAAACTAGTATATATAACACACCTCACATTTCATGAAATGACTGAAATCAAAACTGAATTCCTGATGGACAAAGCAGTCACCATCTTGTCTTCACTGGCTAGTATACCTAGCTCTAATTTTAAAGAATTCATAAATAAACCTATACAAAAAATCCCACACAAATAACACTGCAAGAGCACAACTTTTAAAGCAACTCTTGCTCATGAACACACACTCATATACTATTAATTATTTCAAAAACTTATCTCAAATGGGAACCCTCTTTACACATTAACAGTTTAATATTCGTGATATCACAGAGTGCAACTTAACAACATAAAGATGCATGTTACAAGCTGTGTCTGATGGCACAATGATGATAGCAAGACAGTGACACCTTTTGCATAGACAATGATCCTTTCACATAATAGCAACATAGAAGTAAAGTCATAATCCTGAAGAAAGTGATTTAACTGCAGAATAAGTGGCGATTCAAAAATGTCTGTAAGTGTGAAGTGGCATAAGTTGAGGTATGCCAGCATATAAAATGCCTAATTTCTAAATACTGACATGCATACTTTATGAAATAAATTGAAAATTGTTCACATCACTGTTTTGTCAGTGAAATCTATTTTAATTATTTTTATGCCTTGTCTTAAGCTTTTTCACGAACCATGAGGGTTCTGCTGTGGATTTCACAACTGCAGTGTGTCCTATGTCTGTAGAATCATGTATTCATGGGATCAGTTTGCCTTTGCCTGCTCTGGGGGATGAACCCCCCCAACACACACACCTCTGTATGAGACCGGCTAACTCACCTTTAGTCAAAAAAGACCAGATAAAGTTCCATAGCACACACCTCTGTATGAGACTGGCTAACTCACCTTTAGTCAAAAAAGACCAGATAAAGTTCCTCAGATCTTGGACAGGAATCGAACCCAAGTCTTTTCGACCAAATGGCTTTGTCTATACTGACTAAGCTATAGGGGCTCGTTAAAATGTTAGTACTGTAATGATAAACAGAGACATCTATTTACCTTAGATGTTGAAGATCCAGGTGACAATTTGGTAGGACTTAAAGTTCCTCTGCTTGACCATCGTCTGTGTTTAGCTGATGAATACTGAAAAATATTTAAAAACAACTTATGAAATTCAGAAATAGCAAACATTTCTTTATGTGTAGGTTATTGTTTCTTTAGTTAAATATGTTACAATTAATTATTATTATTATTATTGTATGGGCACTTCAATGGAGTCCGAAGATTCATCATGGGAAACCCAAACTATTCACACAGTATCTATCATACCTCTCCTTGAACCTATTAACAGACAAAGCACTAACAACTGCCTCTAGCAACCCATTCCATTTATTCACAACCCTTATGCAAAAAAATCGAGTCTCCACACCCTACTCAACTTGCACCCTCTAATCAAGTGCAGAAACATTTCTCCTGCATTAATCCTATAAAACCCTTTAAGCAACTTAAATGTTTATATGATATCCCCCTTTTTTACATATATCAACATCTCCTGCAATCCACACACTCTCAATGTATCCTTGTAGGAACATTCCATAGACCAGTCACCATATTGATCACTCACCTCTGAATCCTCTCCCCCACTTCCTCATTCCCAAGAAACTCATAGGACCACACTGGAGCATAGTAATCCAGATGTGGACATATCAAGACCTTCTAAAGAGGAATAACAACTTCCTTATCTCTACTCGTTAGTGTGTTCTTCAATAGCCAAGTAATCTTATGAGCTATCTTAGCAACCTTTGTAACATGCACTATATATGGTACACAGCTTATAATTGACTTATAACAAAATGCATAACTTTACATTTCTCCACATTACTCTGAAACCTTTATCTTTTGCCCATGCTGTCAGTATGGGCAAAATCACTGCATCATCAGCAAACAACTGAATATTTCACTTCAAATTATTTCCTATATCATTTACATACAAATTAAATAGTAGCGGTCCTAGATAGAACCTTGCAGCATACCACTAGTCACCTGCTTTCCCTGGATTCTGAACCTTCATATACTACTTTTTGGTATCTGTCCATCAGCCACACTTTTATCCTCATAACCAGTTTCATATCTAACCCCATTTGTTGCAATCTGCATAACAGAATTCCCTATAGTATTAGGTAAAATGCTTTTGCAAAACCCAGCAGTGTCATTATGTAGCCATTTCCTTTATCCAACTCAGCTGTCACTCTATTATTATAAAACACTAGTAAATCACTAAGTCAATTACTAAGTTACTAAGGCTGTCATGTAATTACATTACATGACAGACCTTTCACAAAGATATGCCCCTCATAGAGTACAACATTCTAATCCACCCCAATCTTGTATTCTCTTTTTCACCAATGTTTCTAGTACTTTTACCACAACTCCTGAGATACTGATCGGTCTATAATTTGCTATATTTTGCCCTCTTTTGAATCCCTTGGAACTCTACTAGAGCTGAGACTTAAATTAAAGAGCCTAGTCAAAGGCATTGCCAGTTCCCTTGTGCACACACTCACAAAATACCAGCTGATACCCCATTTAATCCCACACCTTTATTTATTATTATTATTATTATTATTATTAAACAAGACCTCATGGAGTCAAAGACTCATCTAGGAGGTCCTTTTATCTCACACACATCTCATCATACCGGGTCTTAAACACATTCAAACTCCTTGCAGACACCACACTCTCAGGCAAGGCATTCCAATCATTCACAACTCTGCACGAAAAAAACCTGCCTCTCACTCCCCTACTCACACCCTCTTTATACAGTTTCCAGGGATGACCTCTGGTTCTCCCCTGATCTCCCACTATTCGCTGTAGAACTTCTCCACCATTGATCCTATAGCAACCCCTTACCAACTTGTAGGTCTCTATCATATCTCCCCTCTTCCTTCTCTCCACTAGTCTCTGCAAATTACATCTTTTCAATCTTTCCTCATACTCGACATTCCAGAGGTCAGAAACTACCTTAGTCAGTCGCCTTTGGACCCTTTCCAACATCTCCTCATCCTTCTGAAAACCAGGTGACCAAATCTGGGCACAATAGTCCATGTGTGGCCTAATCAAAGCCTTATACAATGGAACAAGAATCTCACTACTTCTACACGTCAGTGTCCTCCTCATCATTCCCAGAAGTCTTTGTGTTGTCTTCACAATTTTGGCGATGTGACCCCTAAATTTTAGATCCTTATCCACTATCACTCCCAGATCTCTTATTTCCTCTACTTCCAACAATATATTCTTACCAAGCATAAATTCTGCATCCCATCTTTGTTTTCCAAATTTTAAAACCTTACATTTTGCAACATTGAACTCACACCCCCATTTGCTTGCCCAATCACTCAATTTATTCAAGTCTTCTTGCAAGGCCACAACATCTTCACTACTCTTTATGGTTCTTCCCAACTTTGCATCATCTGCAAACAACTGAATATCTCCATCCAAATCTTCGCCAATATCATTAATATACAAGTTAAATAGTAATGTCCCTAAAACAGATCCCTGAGGCACTCCACTAGTGACTTTCCTTTTCCTGGATATTGCACCCCCATACACAACTTGTTGATACCTATCAGATAGCCAGTCTCCAATCCAATGCACTAATCTAATATCCAACCCCATCTGCTCTAGTTTGACTGTCAACTTATCATGAGGCACTCTATCAAAAGCTTTTGCGAAATCCAAGTATATTACTGTGTATCCTTCTCCTCTGTCCAAGGAAGCAGTCACTTTATTGTAATAAGTAAGTAGATTACTAAAACACGACCTCCCTTTAGCAAATCCATGCTGTCCATCAAAGATTATACCATTGTTGTCAACCCAACTCTGGATTCTAGCTCTCACAAGCTTCTCCAACAACTTAACCACAACACCCGACACACAGATAGGCCTATAGTTTGATGCTTGAGTTCGATCACCTCCTTTATGAAGTGGCACAATCTTGCCCTCCTTCCACTCTTTAGGGACTTGACCAAGTGCAAGACTCGTATTAAAAAAATATGTCAAGGCAGGTGTCAACTCTCTGGCACATTCCTTCAGAATACGTGGTGATATATTATCAAGTCCCACAGCCTTATTTACATCTAGTTTACTCAACTCCCCAAACACCTCTTGCTCACTTACAGTCAGTCTCTCCTCCCCATCATCAACTGCTCTTAATCTCTCCATGAAGTCACATTCACAAGATTGAAAGATCTTTATGAACTGCTCATTAAGTATCTCCACCACACATTCTGCAACAGCTGTCTTTATACCATTTCCTCCAATCAATGTCATCCTTCCATAATCATTCTTTCTTTTGCTGGCTACATATCGAAAGAACTCCCTAGGATTCTTTTTAGCTTCATTAGCTAACTGCTGTTCATACCTCTCTTTAGCTACTCTCACCAACCAAGTCACTCTCCTTGCCTGGTCTTTGTAGAACTCATGAAATTGGTTACTTCCACTTCTCTTATGCTGCCTCCACAATGCCCTTTTTCTCTGTATTGCATTATTTACATATTTATTCTGCAATATCCTTAGAACCTCTAATTCATCCACCTCTGTTCCCACATCAGTCACAGTGAATACTTCACGGCATTAACCTCACTTGAATGATATATCCTTGCAAAGTGGTCACTCAGTAACTCAACTATTCTATCTGCTTCTGTCACCTCGATATCTTGACACGTAACAAATGAACTCTTTGGGATTTTCTTTGGCCTGCAAGGCTAGTTCCTTCTTGTAATCTGATTTTGCCTTTCTTACCATGCTGGTCACTTTTCTTGCCTGATTCTTGTACTGTTCATGAACTTACTGGTCAGTTTTGTCCTTATATGGAAGGATGACATTGATTGGAGGAAATAGTATAAAGACAGCTGTTGCAGAATGTGTGGTGGAGATACTTAATGAGCAGTTCATAAAGATCTTTCAATCTTGTGAATGTGACTTCATGGAGAGATTAAGAGCAGTTGATTATGGGGAGGAGAGACTGACTGTAAGTGAGCAAGAGGTGTTTGGGGAGTTGAGTAAACTAGATGTAAATAAGGCTGTGGGACTTGATAATATATCACCGTGTATTCTGAAGGAATGTGCCAGAGAGTTGACACCTGCCTTGACATATTTTTTTAATATGAGTCTTGCACTTGGTCAAGTTCCTAAAGAGTGGAAGGAGGGCAAGATTGTGCCACTTCATAAAGGAGGTGATCGAACTCAAGCATCAAACTATAGGCCTATCTGTGTGTCAGGTGTTGTGGTTAAGTTGTTGGAGAAGCTTGTGAGAACTAGGATCCAGAGTTGGGTTGACAACAATGGTATAATCTTTGATGGACAGCATGGATTTGCTAAAGGGAGGTCATGTTTTACTTATTACAATAAAGTAACTGCTTCCTTGGACAGAGGAGAAGGATACACAGTAATATACTTGGATTTCACAAAATCTTTTGATAGAGTACCTCATGATAAGTTGACAGTCAAACTAGAGCAGATGGGGTTGGATATTAGATTAGTGCATTGGATTGGAGACTGGCTATCTGATAGGTATCAACAAGTTGTGTATGGGGGTGCAATATCCAGGAAAAGGAAAGTCACTAGTGGAGTGCCTCAGGGGTCGGTTTTAGGGCCATTACTATTTAACTTGTATATTAATGATATTGACGAAGATTTATTATTATTATTATTATTAAACAAGACCACATGGAGTCAAAGACTCATCTAGGAGGTCCTTTTATCTCACACACATCTCATCATACCGGGTCTTAAACACATTCAAACTTCCTGCAGACACCACACTCTCAGGCAAGGCATTCCAATCATTCACAACTCTGCACAAAAAAAAACCTGCCTCTCACTCCCCTACTCACACCCTCTTTATACAGTTTCCAGGTATGACCTCTGGTTCTCCCCTGATCTCCCACTATTCTCTGTAGAACGTCTCCACCATTGATCCTATAACAACCCCTTACCAACTTGTAGGTCTCTATCATATCTCCCCTCTTCCTTCTCTCCACTAGACTCTGCAAATTACATCTTTTCAATCTTTCCTCATACTCGACATTCCAAAGGTCAGAGACTACCTTAGTCAGTCGCCTTTGGACCCTTTCCAACATCTCTTCATCCTTCTGAAATCCAGGTGACCAAATCTGGGCACAATAGTCCATGTGTGGCCTAATCAAAGCCTTATACAATGGAACAAGAATCTCCCTACTTCTACACGTCAGTGTCCTCCTCATCATTTCCAGAAGTCTTTGTGTTGTCTTCACAGTTTTGGCGATGTGTCCCCTAAATTTTAGATCCTTATCCACTATCACTCCCAGATCTCTTATTTCCTCTACTTCCAACAATATATTCTCACCAAGCATAAATTCTGCATCCCATCTTTGTTTTCCAAATTTTAAAACCTTACATTTTGCAACATTGAACTCACATCCCCATTTGCTTGCCCAATCAATCAATTTATTCAAGTCTTCTTGCAAGGCCACAACATCTCCACTACTCTTTATGGTTCGTCCCAACTTTGCATCATCTGCAAACAACTGAATATCTCCATCCAAATCTTCGCCAATATCATTAATATACAAGTTAAATAGTAATGTCCCTAAAACAGATCCCTGAGGCACTCCACTAGTGACTTTCCTTTTCCTGGATATTGCACGCCCATACACAACTTGTTGATACCTATCAGATAGCCAGTCTCCAATCCAATGCACTAATCTAATATCCAACCCCATCTGCTCTAGTTTGACTGTCAACTTATCATGAGGTACTCTATCAAAAGCTTTTGCAAAATCCAAGTATATTACTGTGTATCCTTCTCCTCTGTCCAAGGAAGCAGTCACTTTATTGTAATAAGTAAGTAGATTACTAAAACACGACCTCCCTTTAGCAAATCCATGCTGTCCATCAAAGATTATACCATTGTTGTCAACCCAACTCTGGATCCTAGTTCTCACAAGCTTCTCCAACAACTTAACCACAACACCTGACACACAGATAGGCCTATAGTTTGATGCTTGAGTTCGATCACCTCCTTTATGAAGTGGCACAATCTTGCCCTCCTTCCACTCTTTAGGGACTTGACCAAGTGCAAGACTCGTATTAAAAAAATATGTCATGGCAGGTGTCAACTCTCTGGCACATTCCTTCAGAATATGCAGTGATATATTATCAAGTCCCACAGCCTTATTTACATCTAGTTTACTCAACTCCCCAAACACCTCTTGCTCACTTACAGTCAGTCTCTCCTCCCCATCATCAACTGCTCTTAATCTCTCCATGAAGTCACATTCACAAGATTGAAAGATCTTTATGAACTGCTCATTAAGTATCTCCACCACACATTCTGCAACAGCTGTCTTTATACCATTTTCTCCAATCAATGTCATCCTTCCATAATCATTCTCTTTTGTGGCTACATATCGAAAGAACTCCCTAGGATTCTTTTTAGCTTCATTAGCTAACTGCTGTTCATACCTCTCTTTAGCTACTCTCACCAACCAAGTCACTCTCCTTGCCTGGTCTTTGTAGAACTCATGAAATTGGTTACTTCCACTTCTCTTATGCTGCCTCCACAATGCCCTTTTTCTCTGTATTGCATGCTTAATCTCTTTATTCATCCATCTCACACCTAACTTATTTAACCTTCTCACCCGTGGTATACATTTAGACATTGCATCCACTAAATATTTTTTGAAAATCCCCCAAGCTGCATTGATCTCTTTTCCAGCTAACTCCTCATTCCATGCTACACCTGCAAGCTGTCTCCTGAGCTCTTCATAATCACCCCCCTTGTAGTTCCACATATACCCTTTTTTTTCACAGGGGTCCTTGCACTGCTGGCAACCACCCAAGTAATCACCTCATGGTCACTTTCACCAATTGGTGGATGATTTGATACCTCATTGATAATTACATCCTCCGATGAGATGACCAAATCCAAGACCCTTAATCCTCTTGTGCCCTCTGTTACATACTGTCTGAGGTAGTTATCCCTCAAAAACATAAGAAACTCATTTTCTTTACTTCCAGTTGCTATCTCTTCATTCCAGTCTATATTGCCATAATTAAAATCACCCATAATAATCACCCTTTTCTTATTTGCTTGGCTTATTTGACTATACATTTCACTATCACCACCATCCACATTACCAGGTCTATAACAACATCCCACCAAGTATTTGATTCTATTCACCTCTATCTCATACCATACTGCCTCAAAACCACTGGCCCCATTTCCCTCTTGCATCTCTACCTTGTATGGACATAACTCTTTCTCTATCATCAATAGCACTCCCCCTCCCTTTTTACCCCTTCTATCCTCACGAAACACATCATACCTTTCCATCTCTATTCCTGTCAGGATGTCATCCTCATCTAACCATGTCTCACTTATTCCGACAATCTCTGGGTGCACAGACGCAATTATCTCCATTTATGAATATCTCCATTTGAATGGAGATATTCAGTTGTTTGCAGATGATGCAAAGTTGGGACAAACCATAAAGAGTAGTGAAGATGTTGTGGCCTTCCAAGAAGACTTGAATAAATTGAGTGATTGGGCAAGCAAATGGGGATGTGAGTTCAATGTTGCAAAATGTAAGGTTTAAAATTTGGAAAACAAAGATGGGATGCAGAATTTATGCTTGGTGAGAATATATTGTTGGAAGTAGAGGAAATAAGAGATCTGGTGGTGATAGTGGATAAGGATCTAAAATTTAGGGGACACATCGCCAAAATTGTGAAGACAACACAAAGACTTCTGGGAATGATGCGCAGGACACTGACGTGTAGAAGTAGGGAGATTCTTGTTCCAGTGTATAAGGCTTTGATTAGGCCACACATGGACTATTGTGCCCAGATTTGGTCACCTGGTTTTCAGAAGGATGAAGAGATGTTGGAAAGGTTCCAAAGGCGACTGACTAAGGTAGTTTCTGACCTACAAGTTGGTAAGGGGTTGTTATAGGATCAATGGTGAAGAAGTTCTACAGAGAATAGTGGGAGATCAGGGGAGAACCAGAGGTCATCCCTGGAAACTGTATAAAGAGGGTGTGAGTAGGGGAGTGAGGGGCAGGTTTTTTTCGTGCAGAGTTGTGAGTGATTAGAATGCCTTGCCTGAGAGTGTGGTGTCTGCAAGGATTTTGAATGTGTTTAAGACACGGTAAGATGAGATGTGTGTGAGATAAAAGGACCTCCTAGATGAGTCTTTGACTCCATGAGGTCTTGTTTAATAACTGTACCTATATGAACACAGAATGGAAGGAGGAAAAGACATGGCTGAAAGGGAAATGGAATTTAGGTAACAAATAAGAGATAGTTACTTGAAACAGAATGTGATGGAGGGGACCCACAGTTTAAGAGTGCTGGAACTGATGATGACATCAGAAAATTAATCCTTATATAAACAAGGTAGTGTATGATACATTAATTATGCCAAGAAATTATATTCTTGGTTTAATCCTTTACCTAGTGCAAGCAAACAAAGTTTGCACCTGAAGTGATTTCAGGACTTGGCAACTCATATATAGAGGTTAGTGACTTCACATTACCTGCATTAGTATCCCATAATGCAAAGCACATATCCTTATGGACATGTATAATGCTATGCTTTATGGGAAGGGTCACTACCCAGACTGGTTTCAACCTTTATTGAGGTCTCATCAGTCGGAGCCAGACCCAGAAGTAATACCAAGGTAGAAATATGCAGGTCATATTTTTATATACAAGTAGCCAAAAAATCATCACACCTTGTTATTAAAATACTCTGGATTAGAGACAGATGTTGAAAGTTTTTCCACTTGGTTATACTATAAATTAAAGATGCCAAGAAATGATATTCTTGGTTTAATCCACTAAGGCAAGTGATGTGAAGTCATTAGCCTTCTATATATGAGTTGCCCAGTCCTGAAATTACTTCAGGTGAAAAGTGGAAAAATTTCCAACAAAAGGTGGTGTATGACTTTGCCTCCAGATGAGGAGAGCAGGCATTCACTATTAACTGGGATAACTAAGAATGCTGAATTTTTAGCTGTGGAATTATGGAGCAGATGATTATGCAAAACTCAAGAGACAGTTTTCAGCAGTATGATGGTATGAGAAAGAGAAGGAAAAAATATCAGCAGTGTATGAAAATAAACAAGCGGTGTTTGAATGAAGCAGTAACTGACTGCATATCCAGATTATGAAGGATAAATTATGTAGGAATAAAATGAATAATTATCATCATTAAGCAGGAGCTGCAAACAATAAAATATCGTGGAGGAAATATAAAGAGAAAGGGATCAGCAGGCTCATGAGCAGTACAAAGTAGAGGAAAGAAAAAAGACTAGCATATCAAGGAAGGCAAAATCAGATTATTAGAGGAAATTAGTTGGGTAGGCCAAAAACTTCTGTTTCTCTTTGTGGAGAGAAAAAGAACAAATGATTGTATTAGGATAACTTTAACGGTTGATACATCTACAAACAGTGTGTAAGAGTGTATCATCTATACAGATATTGCAAGGCAAGATGTAGTAGGGACTAATGTGAGAATAGAAGTAGATGAACTGAAGGTGCTTAGAATAATAATAATAATATTATTATTATTATTATTACGGGCAACTCCAAGGAGTCGACAGACTCATCGAGGGAGGCCCTAACATCATGTCAAGAACAACTATTCGACATTCACACAGTATCTATCATACCTCACCTTAATGTGTATTATAAAGAAGGTGCATGAGAGCTGACAGTCTGGATGGAATTTTATTAACATTATCTTTACTGTCAATCATTAGCTTTATTATTATTATCATCAAGTAGCCAATATATGAGCTTTGATGATGAGCACAGTATGATGAGCTTTCCACAAATAGCTCATCACAGTGTGCCTCTTAAGTGAATTAAGAGTCTCCACTATCTCAGCTAATGCTTCCCATTATACTAATCTCCATGCATAAAACATAATCTTCACCCCCCCCCCCACACACACACTTGAAACTTCCAGTAATTTTCCTCTGTATTCCCCACTTTATGAAAATCTCATCTATATTAATCTGGTAATATCCCTTACTATATTATCTTATATTTCTTCTCTTCTCTTCCTCCTCTTTACTAGGTTGTGCAAATTTCATTTCCTCCACTTTCTTTATAATCATTGTAGAGACAAGAAATCACCATAGTCGTCTTGGGCCTTTTTCTAATATCTCCACATTTTTCTGAATATCAGGTGACCAATCTGTGCACAGAATCCATGTTAGGTTTAATCAAAGTCTTATACAATGGAACAATAACTCCTTAATTGTACATATCAGCATTCTCTACATCGTTGTCATAATACATTATGCAGTATTCACAATTTCAGTGATGTGTTTACTAAATTTTAGGTCTGTATGCACTATCACAGTGAGATCCCTAATCTCATTCAAGGCTTCTGGGAATGATGAGGAGGCCACTGACTTGTAGAAGTGGGGTGATTCTTGTTCTGTTGTATAAGGCTTTGATTAAGGCATACATGGACTATTGTGCCCAGATTTGGTCACCTGGTTTTCAGAAGGATGAAGAGATGTTGGAAAGGGTCCAGAGGTGACTGACTAAGTTGGTTTCTAACCTCTGGACTGTCAAGTATGAGGAAAGATTGAGAAGATGCAACTTGCAGAGTCTAGTGGATAGGAGGAAGAGGGGGGGGATATGACAGAGACTTACAAGTTAGTAAGGGGTTTTATAGGATCAATGCTGGAGAGGTTCTACAGAAAACAGTGGGAGATAGAGGAGAACCAGAGGTCATCCCTGGAAACTGTATAAAGAGGGTGTGAGTTGGGGAGTGAGAAGCAGGTTTTTTTCATGCAGAGTTGTGAAAGATTGGAATGCCTTGCCTGAGAGTGTGGTATCTGCAGAGATTTTGAGTGTTTAAAGCATGGTATGATGAGCTGTGTGTATGATAAAAGGACCTCCTAGATGAGTCTTTGACTCCATGGGATCTTGGGTAATAATAATAAAAATAATAATAATAATATCCCCCACCAATAATATACTTTACATTCTATCTTTGCATTTCGTTTAGTCAATCATTTCGGGACCCTTTCTGAATATGAAAGTGAGAGATTGGAATGCTTTGCCTGAGAGTGTGGTATCTGCAGAGATTTTGAGTGTTTAAAGCATGGTATGATGAGCTGTGTGTATGATAAAAGGACCTCCTAGATGAGTCTTTGACTCCATTGGGTCTTGGGTAATAATAATAATAATAATAATAATAATAATAATAATATCCCCCACCAATAATATACTTTACATTCTATCTTTGCATTTCGTTTAGTCAATCATTTCTGGACCCTTTCTGAAGATGAAATAAAGACCAAATAAAGTAGGTGTCAAATGGATGAACAAAGGGATTAAGGCATGAAATTTGGAAGAAAAGGGTATTGTGGAGGCAGCACAAGATGAATAATGATAGCAATCAATTGTATGACGAATATAAAGAACAGGAAAGGAAGGAGACTCAGTTGGTAAGGACAGCAAAAGTACAGTATGAGCAGAAATTAGCAAATCAGGCCAAGAAAACGTGGGCGGCATCTATGGTGCACTGGATGATCAGAAGAGGAACATTGGATCCCAATGATAATAATAAAAAGTAAGTCTATTTATGCAAAAAGTATTAACCAAAAACCAATATTTGTAGAAAAAGAGAGTCATTATTTTTAGCTATTTTATTGGTATATTTTGTGCACATTCACTTGTTTTATCCTGAGGCACCAAGTGTTAGCAACAGCAGCACATCACATTTTATGTCAGTCAGCTGATGACTGATACTTGTGTGCTACGGAGTTGTGCTTTGTTTGTCCTTTGTGAACATTTGCAATTTGTACTTTTTTTTTTTGAAAATTAGGCCTTGTTTTTTACATTCAGTTACCCATCAAAGTGCAAAAGAAAAACAGATGATAGTAAGCGTGAATTCAAGAACAGTGGGAAAATTAGTTCTTATTTATAACGAATCCATCAGGAAAACCGTTATACATTGTTCGTAAAAATAATAAAATCTTTCTATTAAGATTTTTATCACATAAAAGGGCTCTATCCTCAGGCAGCTCTTCTTTCTTCTTTTTCTCTTTTAGAAAATTACAATCTTCTCTTCTAGAAGATTGTAATTTTCTAGAAGAGAAAAATAAGCTGCCTGAGGAAAGAGCCCTTTTATGTGATAACAACTGACTGTTTGATTTAGTATTTTTAGTTGATGCTACCAGCCATCTCAATGATCTAAATTTGCATTATAAAAAACAACATCAGACTGAAATAGAAGGAAAACTGAAGCTAGTGCTAGAGTCTGAGTTATGGAGAGAATATGTGATTAAGAAAAAGGAAGAAATCAAAAGAAGACAAAATATGTTTGTTAAAAGAAGTTATGAAAGTTTGGCGATGACAGAAGCATCATACAAAATTGCTTTAGTGTTGGTTAAAAAAACAGGGTCTTTCTCTGATGGAGAAGAAATTGTTAAGCCTTGTCTGCAAATATTTGCAAGATGTCTTGGTGATAAAAATATCAGCAGACGAAATTGCTCTGTCAAAGCAAACAGTCACAAGATACACTGAAGAACTCTCTCATGATGTATCTGATTAACTGATAGACCTTGTCTGTGCTTGTATTTTCTTTTCTTTAGCTTTGGATGTATCTGCTGACATATGTGATGTAGCCCAGTTAACCATTTTTATAAGAGGAATTGATGATAATTTTAATGTTTTAGAAGAACTTATCAGTCTTGAATCACTTTGGGGGAAAACAAGAGGATCAGGTATATCTGAGAAAGTGAAATCATGTCTAGAAAATCTACAAGTAGATTCTAATAAACTCAAGAGTGTTTGTACTGATGGAGCACTGTCAATGATAGGTAAAGCCACTGGGACTACAAATTTGTTTGAAAACTTTTTTCTGTCATCCTTTACTAAAATATCTCTGCATTATACACCAAGAATCACTGTGCGTAAAAACAATAAATTTGCAGCATGTTATGTTATGTTATGGTTGTGAAATCAGCCAGCAAAGGTTGGTCGACTGGTAGAGTCTCTACTACTAATGGCTTATGCAAAAAGTTAAGCAAGTCTCAAGTCTGAGCGTGGTTAGTAGTTGGAAGGAGAACAACTGTTCGATGCTGTTGGCACTCTGTTGAGAACTGGCCATTCTCACAGGGTTAACTATGGTCCGTAAAATGACGTATGTCAGACCTCTGTATCCTCGAGGGCATGTGGGGATATGACAAATGACAACAAATGGTTGTGAAATGTGTGCATAAAATTAGAGCAAGAGGATTAAACAGACGAGAATTCAGAGAATATGGTGAAATGTTAGATTTCAAATATGGTAATCTTGTTCTTCATTGTGAGGTGCTCTTTCTTTCTAGAGGACAGGTTCTGAGTAGATTTTGGGTACTGAAAAATTATGTTCGTAATTTTCTAGAAGAGAAAAATGAGCTGCCCGAGGAAAGAGCCTTTTTATGTGATAACAATTGGCTGTTTGATTTAGCATTTTTAGTTTATGTTACTAGCCATCTCAATGATCGAAATTTGAAACCGCAGGGCAAGAACAAATTATTTCCTAACTTAATAAATTATATCAATGCATTCAAGATGATGTTAAAACTGTTTACCTCTTAATTAGAAAATGAAGATTTGAGCCAGTTTCTCCACTTAAAAGAGCAGAGTGAATGTGCTCAAGATTGGCAATTTTGCAAATCTAAAAAATCAGGTTATTGCAAGAGTCAGTTTAAAGTTTTTTCATGATTCCACTAAAGAATGGGACTGCATACTTACATTTATAAACCCATTTTCACTTAGTGAACAAAAAATTATGAAGATGCCTAGTACACACTAACGGAACTTATTGACTTGAAAACAAATTCATTACTGAACATGAAATTTGATGAGCGTACCTCAGTTCCAAATGCTTCTGACAATTTCTGGCGATCATTACCCTGTGAGCATTTTCCAGAATTAAGAAAATTTGCCCAGAGTTATATCTGTCGATTAACATACAGATGTGATCAAGCATTTTCAGTCATGAAATTCATTAAAAACAAAATGAGGGCACAACTGATTGATTCAAATTTGAAGAATTCTCTGCTGCTCTCAGTAATTAATTTAACTCCAAACATTAAAAGCTTGACAAAATCAAAACAGACTCAAAACATGGAGGGAATTTAAGGAGAAAGGTGACCGGCAGGCACATGAACAGTATAAAGCCCAGGCCAGAAGGGTAACGAGTGTGGTAAGAAAAGCAAAAAAAGATTATGAAAGAACATTGGCCATGCAGGCTAAAGAGAATCCTAAACAGTTTTTTCGATATGTTACAAGTAAAAGAAAAAATGTATATGGCATATGGCAGAATGATTTTAAAGAATGCCGATGGTAGGGAGGTAACTGAATCAGTTGATATAGTGGAATTACTGGGCGAGCACTTTGCAAGAGTATATCATCCAGATGGTGACATTGCAGAAATGAATGAACCAATAGATTATACGGGAATTGTGGTGAATGAGGTGGAGGTGAGTAGTCTATTGCAAAACCTCAATGTCAATACATCTGTGGGATTGGATGTTATACCAGCTCGTGTCGTACATGAAGCGGCTAAAGAATTGTCAGTACCCTTGACCATTTTGTTTAATCTGAGTCTTGGGTCTGGGTTAGTCCCGAGGGGGTGGGGGGTGGAAAGGGGGGAAATAGTTCCACTGCATAAAGGAGGTTTCAAGACTACTGTTGTAAATTACTGACCGATTAGCATATCTGGAATCGTTGTCAAGGTCTTGGAGAAACTAGTCAAGAGAAGAATATAGGATTAGATAGATGAAAATGGGATACTGTATGGGGGGCAACATGGTTTTGTGAAGGGTAGATCATGCCTCAGTAACTTGCTCACGTTTTATAACACAGTGATGGCTGAACTGGATAAGGGTAATGGGTTTACAGTGATTCTACTGGAGCTTGCCAAGGCCTTTGACAGGATACCACATGGAACTCTAATCAGTAAACTGGAGCAGATGGGGATGGATATAGAGTTGGTGAGATGGATAGGAGGGTGGTTGATGGAGAGATACCAGAGAGTGGTTTATTCAGGAGTGGAGTCCAAAAGACGGCTTGTGACTAGTGGTGTGCCGCAGGGTTCTGTTCTTGGACCACTACTTTTCAATTTGTTCATTAACAATATAGGAGAGGATCTAAGAGGAAGTGTTCACTTGTTTGCTGATGATGCAAAGTTGGGTAGAGCAATTGTGAGTGCACAGGATGTCAAAATTTTGCAAGATGATTTGGATAGTTTGGAGGACTGGGCTAGGGAAAATGGATGTCAATTTAATGTGGCAAAGTGTAAGGTTATGCATTTTGGAGTGAAAAGATTAGCAGCAGTATACTACATTGGTGGAACCGTACTCCAGGAGATTGATGAGGCCAGGGATTTGGGAGTGTTGGTGGATAGGGAGTTGAAGTTTAGGGGACACATTGCAAAAGTGGCTAAATGAGCTCATCAAATCACTTGGTTACTGAAAAATACTTTAACAAGCAGAGACAAACAAGTTATTGTTCCTCTATATCGAGCCCTGATAAGACCCTATCTGGACTACTGTGCCCAGATATGGGCACCAGGGTTTCTTCTTGATGGGGAGGAGGTGGAGAGGATCCAGAGACGAGTGACCAAGATGGTGGCAGGTCTGTGGAATGAACCTTATGAGAACAGATTGAAGATTTGTGGGTTGCAAAAATTGGTTGATAGGTGGAAAAAGGGTGATATGATTGAGACATTCAAATTAATGAAGGGTTTCTATAAGATTAATCCAGAAGATATTTTTGAGAATAGGACTGGTGGTGGGAGGACTAGGGGCCATACATGGAAGCTGGTCAAGAACGTGGTTAACAAGGGTGTTAGAGCTAGGTTTTTTACTTGGAGAGTGGTAAATGAGTGGAATAAGCTGCCAGAGTCTGTTGTGGGTGCTATGACCGTGAATGAGTTCAAGGCGAGGTATGATAGATACTGTGTGAATGTCGAATAGTTGTTCTTGACATGATGTTAGGGCTTCCCTCGATGAGTCTGTCAACTCCTTGGAGTTGCCCGAAATAATAATAATAATAATAATAATAATAATAATAATAATAAAAGTCTCATTAAGGTAAGTAATGTTTATCCGTGTTTATATTAAATTAATATATCATGTCTATATTAAATATGCCTATATTAACATTTTTACAGGGAGTTTTTAAGAGTACAAGAGGTTGTATGGTGCATCTGAACTCTTACATAAAATAATTGGCACATGGAACATAAAAGATTGGTCTCCCCTACCATAGAGAGTTTTTCAGATATTTAGTAAATAGTAGGAAAAATAATTATGGTGAGATGATGTTAATGGATGAAAATGGTAGAATGGTAAACGCTACAGAAGACATAGTTGAGGTATTCAGCAGACAATTTATAAGGGTGTCTCATCCTCATTAGAGTTAAATCATGAGAAACTCAAGCCCAGAAGAAACAGGAGAGGAAAGATTAATTGTGAGTATGCAAAAGGTACATGAGGAAAAAAATAAGCTTGATGTCAACAACATAATAGGATTTGATGTTATGTTATCTCTAGTGTGTTATCTAATTCCATCTGTTTCAATATATTTGACAGCTTTTGATAGACTGACACATGACAAGTTGTCAAATATATTGAAACAAATGGAATTAGATAACACACCAGAGAGTTGGATTGGTGACTATCTATCAGATAGGTATCAGAAAGCTGTAAATGGGAATGCAGTATCCAAAAAGAGGAAAGTCACTATTGGTGTACTGCAGGGATTTGTATTAGTGGCCATTGTTGTTCAACTTGTATATTAATATTAGCATGGGTTTAACTGGTAATATACAACCAGAGATCCAAAACTAGAGAGAGGAATGAGGAATCAAGCAGATGTAGTCTTACAGGAGGACTTGAATGGATTGTATGAGTGGGCAACAGTATGGAACTGTCAGTTCAATGCTGCAAAGTGTAAGCAATGATGAGATGGAAAGGTGGAGAAACTTGAAAGAGGTAGAAGAGATGAGAGATATTATTGTTATTATCATCAGACCTCCATGCAGTCACAAGACTCATTGTGGAAGATGCCACTCTCACATGCACAGCTCACCATTCCCTGTCTGCACTCACCACACTCTCAAGCAATGCATTCCACATGGACAAGCAGAGAATCTACCTCCCCCCCCCCTGCTCACACCCTCCTTATACAGCTTCCAGAGTTAGACTCTTGTTCTTCCCGTCTCCAGACATTCTATGAAAAATGTCATCTACACTAAATTGGTAATTACCCCTTACCAACTTATATGTCTCAATCATGTCCACCCCTCTATCCACTAGGCTCTGCAGTTTGCATTTTCTCTCAATCCGTCCTCATACTTTACATTCCAGAGACCAGAAACCGACTCAGTGAATTGTTTCTGAACCCTCTCCAACAATTCATCATTCTTTGAAAACCAGGTGACCAAATCAGTACAATTCATATGCAGTCTGATCAAAGCCTTGTACAATGGAATCACAGCATCCTTACTTCCACATGTCAGCGTTCTCTGCATCACTCCAATAATCCACTGTGTTGTCCTCACATTTTAGCAAAATGTCCACAAAATTTCAAGTCCCTATCCACCATCACTCTGAACTGTTTCATCTCTCCTACCTCCTCTAAGATATCCTTACCATTCCTATATTCTGCATCCCATCTTTGCTTCTTAAATTTTAAAACCTTACATTTTGCTACATTAAACTAAAATCCACATACACTTGCCCATTCAGACAGTCAATTAATGTCCTCTTGCAAGGCTACAACATCTGCTCTACTTCTCATAACTCTCCCCAACTTTGCACCATCTGCAAACAACTGTATATCACCATTTAAGCCCTTTCCAATGTCATTTACATACAAATTAAACAATAATAACCCCAAAACAGATCTCTGAGGCAGACTAGTGATTTTCCTCTTCTGGGATATCACTACCCTATACACAACCTGCTCATACCTGTAAAACAGCTTAATCTCCAATCTAACACACTAATCTACTGTCCAACTTCATTTGTTCCAATTTAACTACTAGCTTGTCATGTGGCAAAGCCTTTGCAAAATCTAAATATACTACTGGATATGCATCTCCTTTGCCAAATGTTTTCGTCAGCTTGTTATAATAAGTAAGCAGATTGGTAAAACACGATCTTCCTTTAGCAGACCCAAGGCCAAAGAGAATTCTGCTGCTGTCAACCCAGTTCTGAATCTTTGTCCTCACTAGCTTCTCCAATACCTTCACCACAACTCCAGACATGCACATTGGCCTATAATTCAAAGATTGAGTCTTACCACCCTTTTATAAAGTGGAACAATTTTTCCTCTTCCCACTCCTTTGAAACTTGAGCCAATCTGACTCATGTTAAAAATGTAAGTTAAAGCTGTAGTTAACTACCTGGGGCATTTTTCCTCAAGACACATGACGATATACCATCGAGTCCAATGGCTTGCTGACATCAAGTTTGCTCAATTCCTCATATACCACCTGCTCACTTACCATCAGTGGTTCCTCTTGGAGTGGTAGTGGACAAAGATGTGAAATTTAGGGTCCAAATTGCACAATAATCCATTTGAGGCCTTGATAAGGTCTCATAGGGATTATTATGCAATAGAGAATGTAGAACAAGAGGCCATCCCTGGAAACTGTAGAAGAAGGTTGTGGGCAAAGGAGTGAGGAACAGGTTCTTTGCATGGAGAGTGGATGGTGAGTAGAATGCATTATGTTGCAAATGTAGACAAATTGAAACACAGTTGGATAAGCTTTGTGTATGATAGTGTGTACCTCTCACAAAGAGTCTCTGACTCCACTGAGGTTAGATGTTAATAATAATATCAATTCATGATAATGTTATTTTTGACCACTGAATATTATACAAGGAAACATATAAAACAGGGCTTTAATTCGTCAGAGATATAGCCTACCTACTAGTTTTGCCGACTTGACTGTTGGCTTCGTCTGGGCACACAAAAAGCAACAAAACAGCTTAAAACAGAACAGAAACAAGCTAAATTATCAGGTTAAAACATAATCCAATGCTAAATATTATCAAAATTCAAATGAAACATTACATCAAACACATGGAGGCAAAAACAGGTGACTAGGGTGTGCAGCAAAGGTTCAGTGCTGGAAGACCATTGCTGTTTAATTTGTACTTAAATGATATAGGAAATAAACTGAAAGGAAATATTCAGTTGTTTGCTGATGATGCAAAATTAGGTAGAGTAATAGTTAATCAAGGTGATGTAGAGAGCTTGCAGGACGATTTAAATAGGCTTTCAGAATGGGCAAAAGTTAATGGCTGTCAGTTTAATTGTCGAGAAATGTAAAGTTATGCATTTTGGAATAAATAGATTACATGCCGTGCATCACATTAATGGCACTGTACTCTAGGAAATAGATGAAGCTAAAGATTTAGGAGTGGTGGTTAGACAGAGTTAAATTTTAGAGGACATATTGCTAAGATTGCTGAGGTAGCCCATAAGATCACTTGCAATTGAAGAACACATTAACAAGTAGAGATAAGGAAGTTGTCATTCTTCTTCTTCATTATTATTATTATTAAGTGACACTTACAAGGAGTCTAAAGACTGCTCGAGGGAGGCCACCTACTTTACAACTCTCCGTCTCCACCACTCAATCCACCAACTACAGTGAACTGCCGCTACCATCATCATCATCTACACCAATGGCATCTACTGCCTACTACCACCACTAGTGTTTATACAGACAATCACAAACATCCATTCCACAGTGGGATTCAAACCCGCAGCTTTTGGCTGGAGAGCGGATACGCTAACCACTTGGCCAACCAGGCCAGCAAATGCCTTGAAATGCCCACAATACTGTGATCAAGTCCCTTCCCCTGGGTTTCTTGGGGGATAAGGAAGCAGTGGAGAGGATTCAGAGGCGAGTGGCCTGTGGAGTGTTCTCTATGAGGATAGTTTAAAGGTGTGTGGATTGCAGAAGTTAGTTAATAGGAGAAAAAGAGGGGATATGATAGAAACGTTTAAGTTGCTTAAAGGATTTTTAGGATAGATGCAGGGGAAATGTTTCAGCATTTGGCTAGAGGGACCAGAACAAGGGGTCATCCCTGATAGTTGAATAAAGGTGTGGTCAGTAGGGGTGTGAGGACTAGAATTTTTGCTTAGAGAGTGGTGAATGAGTGGAATGGGTTGCCAGAGTCAAGTGCTTCGTCTGTTAATGGATTCATGGAGAAGTATGATAGATTGTGTGGATTGATTGGGTCTCCTGTGATGAGTCTTTGGACTCCATGGAGGTACCTGTATAATAATAATAATGATAATAAAATGGTTGTTATTCCATTGTATAAAGCCGTGATCAAACCACATCTGGACTACTGTGCTCAAATTTGGTCCCTAGGATTTGAAGGGGATAAATTAACCTTGGAGAGAGAGTGTGCAAAGGCAGCTGCTGTCAAAAATGATAATCAGTACTGTTTATATGATTGATTGAGAAAGATGATATGATTGAGACCTTTAAACTGTTCATAGATAGGCACAGTTTTGACACTGGGGAGTTCTTTCATTTGGTGGAACAGGGATAAGGAATGAAGATAAGGGACCATCTTGGAAAGTTACTAATGAAAGTTGTGAACAAGAGGGTAAGAAGTGGTTTCATTGCATGGAGGGTGGTGGAATGCATTGCCTGATAGAGTGGTAAGAGCATGAACAGTCAACGGGTTCAAGGAGTGGTATAAGAGACTGCGTTTTCTGGGATGGGCCTCAAACGATGGATCTTTTGACTCCACGGAAGCCTGAATTACATAATAATAATAATAATTTCACATGTCCTGTTGTTTTTCTCAGTCAAGAAATTTGATTTTAGCACACATCCCTTTAGGAATATCTCCTTTTCCTGTCTGCCTGGTTGGCTGAGTGAACGAACAGATTGTGGGTTCAAATCCCACTGAGCATGGATGTTTGTGATTGTCTTAACTTGTGTACTGCAATAACATTTGACATAGTGCATTTTGACCTCTGCTGTCATTGCTCCATTAAAACCAAAATCATCATTGTCATGATCTTTCTTTCCATGAAAACCCACTTCACATTTCCCTAGAGTTTCTGAGCAATCTTAATACCATTACCATTGCTAAAGAAACATGCCATCAAGTTTAGTTATCAATCTATACTCTTCAAAGTTTTTCCATTTTGCCAATAACGTTGCCTTTGTCCCTAACAGCAATACCTCTCTCTCTCTCTAGCTTTTCACTACACTCTCTACCTCATAGGCATTAAACTGCTTCATACAATGCATTCACCTTCTGTATCAATCAGCTCTCTTCTTCTTCTTCTCTCAAATCTATTCCAGATATCACAAATTCCCAAAAACAGGTATACCCCAACATAAATCAAACTAGGTTTCAGACCACATCATATGGCGAATTTGATATATTATTATTATTGTTACTCTAAGACCCCATCGGAGTCAAAGACTCATCTAGGAGGTCCCTTTGTCATACACACAACTCATTATACTGCATCTTAAACACATTAAAATTCTCTGCATCAGGCAAAGCATTCCAATCATTCACAACGCTCAATGCAAAAAACCTGCTTCTCACTCCCTTGTTCACACCCACCTTATACAGCTTTCAGGGATGACCTCTTGTTCTCCCAATTTTATGAAAAACCTCTTCAACATTCTCCATTTTGGTTATCAATCTACACCGTTAAAAGTTTTTCCATTCTGCCAATAACATTGCCTCTGTTCCTAACAGCAATCTCTCTCTCTCTCTCTCTCTTCTCTCTAGGTTTTCACTGTATATGTGCTTAACTGCATATGTATATATATATAGTGAGTCATTGCCATTTTTTCCTCACTTATAGATGCATATAATGGTTTAATAATGTTTTTAAGCAGTCATATGTGCATAAATAAAGCATCTGACATAACCTCAAATATGCAAACAAAAAATTTAGAATAATTTTTACAAACAAAAAGTTACTCTTAAATAGCTTGGCCTAAGGGAACAACATATCAACCAGTTTCATCATCAATATGCACAATTAAAAGTATTTCCATTTCCCCAATAAGACTGTCTTGTTTGTGTATAACTGTAGTATTACCTGGTGTTGCACTTTTCACTTTATATTTGTTTTTAAAACTGTGACAACAGTAGTGCAAGGCAAGCCTAACCTGTGATCTCTTTCAGTGTTTGATACACCATTGTCATTAAATTTAATAATTTTAATTTTAGTAATTAATGTAATTTTTTATGTCTTCTTTTCACTGAGACAGCTGCACTGTTACTTTGACCTTTGATCTGCAATTATTAACAATAAAATTAAATAATAGTTTTAACAGATCACAATTCACATAGAACACCAAAACGCAGAGAGATGTAGCAGGCAACAATGTCATGAACAAACAGTTCATGAAAACTGCACATCATCTGATTGACAGAAGCATCATGTTGCTAAAATTGCATAAGCGAATGCAGTATTGTATAAATGGGCATTGGTCAAAGTGAAGCATCATAAGGTGCGGTATTATTTATTCTATATAAAGTCATTTCAAAAGTTCTGCATGCTGTACTCTAGTTGTTAAACCAAACATTTATTTATTATTATGTGACACCTCCAAGGAGTCATCGAGGGAGGGCACCTACCCTACAACTCTCCATTGCCACCACTTAATCCACCAACTGCAGTCAACCACCACCACCACCTATACTGTCATCTACTGTCCACCACCAGTATATTTTTTGTCGGTAAATTGTGTGTGTTCTCAAGGCTGATTTGTTTGTATTTAACAAAATACATTTAGAGGGTTACAATATAATCTGCATTCTGTTTATTAATACTGTCCAGCATTTGGGTAACACTGTTGTATTCTTATTAGCAAATAAGAATACAACTTTATTTTGTTGATGTGTTTAATAAACTGGATCACTTCAATAGAAACCTTGTCAATTGTATTGAAGCATTTCTCACGGAATAGTTTTTTTTTTAATTTAGGGAAGAGACTGAAGTCTGGAAATCTCCTCACTACTAAAACATTCACAAATCTCATATCACCTCATTTATATTTCCTTATGAGTCATTTGGGCCAACTAACAAACATATTCTGCATTCTTTGTTTCACTTTATAAATGTTCTCACCTTATGCAAACAAACTTCTGACAATCACTTATCTTGCACATTCATCACAAGAGTGATAACATATATAGCACAGCATCATTCTTTCTAATCCAATTCTTGACTGTCTTCACACCTTGCATTCATCTTCCTTTCTGTCAGCATCTCGCTTCCATACCCAATCCTTCTCCAGCTATCCAATCCACTTATACATTTTCCTCAAATCATGAAAGGAAAAGAAAGATGGCAACAGATTTCTCTTTGCAGAAATTTATTTTGCTTTCAGTCATTTTGTGAAAGGTAAGGTGTGCAATACATATTTGTTTAATTATGTGAATAAATTATGGATATTTAAGGCAGATGGAAGGAGGGCACATGTGAAGTGTGATCTGAATGAGGACTTGATGAGTGGGTAACTGAAAGTGGTGGTAGTGAGAATGCCACAACGAGGATGAGTGCTCCTCTCACAGAAAAAAAAAAAAAAAGGAACGGTGCAAAAGAGCAGAGAAAAAGTGTTAAAAAAAGTTTTGAAAAAAAGCGAATGAGCTACTTGATGAATTTAATCAATGGTAACAAAGATTAAACCAATACAAATGTAGTGGAAGTTGCATCAGAGTGCAATTAAAGGTAAGATGATGAGTGGTGTTGATCATGAAATCCTGACAGGAACAGAGTTGGAATGGTATGATGTGTTTTGTGAAGACAAAAAGGTTAAAAAGAGAGGGGGGGGGGTGCTATTGATGACAGAGAAAGAATTATGTCCATACAAGGTAGAGATGCAGGAGGAAAATAGTGCCAGTGGTTTTTGAAGTAGTATGGTGTGAGATGGAGGTGAATAGACATTGACTGGAGAAAATGGTATAAGAACAATAGTTGCAGAGGATATATAGTTGAGATATTTAATGAGCAGTTCATAAAGGTCTTTCATTCTTGTGAATGTGACATCAAGGAGAGTTTGAGAGCAGTTGATGAGGAGGAGGAGGAGAGAGGCTATATGTCAGTAAGAGGTATAAAGCGAATTGATCAAACTTGATGTTAATAAGGCTGTGGGACTTGATAATATATCACCAAGTATTTTGAAAGAATATTCCAGGGAGTTGGCATCTGCCTTGACATATTTGTTTAATATGAGTCTTGCACTGAGTCAAGTTACAAAGGAGTGAAAGAAAGGTAAGATTGTGCAACTTCATAAGGGAGGTGACAGAACTCAAGCATGAAATTTTAGGCCTATCTGTGTGTCGCTTGTTGTGATTAAATACCATTGCTGTCAATACAGAATTGGGTTGACAACAATGGTATTATCTTTGATGGATAGCATGGATTTGCTAAAGAGAGGTCATGTTTTAGTAATCTATTTACTTATTACAATGAGATGATGGCTTGATTCAAAAAAGGAGATGGATAGAAAGTAGTACATTTAGATTTTGCAAAAGGTGTTTCATAGATTACCACATGATAAGTTGATAGTCAAATGAGAGTGGATGGGATTGGATATTAGACTAGTGCATTGAATCGGAGATTGACTATCTGATAGGTATCAGCAAGTTGTGTATGGGGGAGCAATAATCTGGAAGTGGAAAGTCACTAATGGTATGCCTCAGGGAACTGTTTTAGGACCATTGCTGTTTAACCTGTATATTAATGATACTGGAGAAGATTTGGATGCAGGGCACCTTTTTTTGCAGATGATGCAGAGTTGGTACAAACTATGAGGAGTAGAGCAGATATTGCAGCCTTACAAGAAGACTTGAATAGATTGAGTGAAAAGGATGAAAAGATGTTGGAAAGGGTCCAAAGGCGACTGACTAAGGTCGTTTCTGATCTCTGGAATGTCGAATATGAGGCAAGGTTAAGAAGATGCAATTTGCAGAGTCTAGGAGGAAGAGGAGTGATATGATAGAGAAGTACAAATTGGTAAGGGGCTGTTATAGGAGCATGAAAGTAGGGATAACAGTTCAATGTTGCAAAATGTAGTAAAAAATTTAGGAAACAAAGATGAAATGTAGAATTTACACTTGGTGGGGATATATTGTTGGAGGTGGAGGAAATGAGAGATCTTTGGGTGATGGTGAATAAGGATCTGATATTTAGGGGACACATTGCCAAAATTCTGTGAATGATGCAGAGGACACTGACTTCTAGAAGTAAGGAGATTCTTGTTCTATTGTATAAGGTTTTTATTAGGCCACACATGAACTACTGTGCCCAGATTTGGCCACCTGGTTTTCAAAAGGATGAAAAGATGCTGGAAGGGTCCAGAGGCGACTGACTAAGGTTGTTTCTGATCTCTGGAATGTCGAACATGAGGCAAGGTTAAGAAGATGCAATTTGCAGAGTCTAGGAGGAAGAGGCGTGGTATGATAGAGAAGTACAAATTGGTAAGAGGCTGTTAAAGGATCAATATTGAAAATTTTTCATAAAATAGTAGGATATCCGAGGAGAACAAGAGGTCATCCCTTGAAGCTGTATAAGGTGGGTATGAACAAGGGAGTGAGAAGTAGGTTTTTTGCATGCAGAGTCGCAAATGGTTGGAATGTCTTTCTTGCCTGAGAGTGTGGTGTCTACAACCAAGACCAATTTTTTCCACTCTTCAGGGGCATACCCTGATCTCATATTTCATTATATAGCTTATGCATTTCTTTTACAACTGATTCTCCCTATTTTAGCATCTTGCCTATTATGTTGTCATCTCCAGAACTCTTGTTGTTCTTGAGATGTTTTATAGCCTTATTCACCTCCTCTTCCAAGATATTATTTTCAAAGATATCTGCTGGTGGAGAGATTGCTTTTAGTTCTTTGATTACTTCTGTTGCAGTATTATTTAGTTGATTTTTATATAGTTCGCTGCAATATCTTGTCCATCTGTGTATGATTTCAGTCGTCCATCAATACTTGACCATCTTCATCTTAGACTGCTACTGATCTTGTTTGCCACTTCCTATTGACATTTCTTATAAGTTTGTAGACCTCTCTAGTTTTGTGTTCTTCATAGTACTGTTCAATGTCTTTGCACTGGTCCTCCAACTATTTGGCTTTATCATATCTTGCTGCTTTCCATACTTCACTGCATTTATGGTGGTGTAACTGATCTGCTTCCTCTGAATTATCTCTTTTAAGTTTCAGTTCTCTTTTCCTCTTGTACCAATTTTAGGGTTTCCTGAGTTATCCATTTCTTGTTGATCTTTTCTCTTTCAGGAATTACTTCCTCTACTGCTTTTTTTAGCACTGTAGTCAGTCTTTTCACTCTCACATTTATATTTTGTTTTTCACTTGGGATCTTAAGCTTAGTTTCCAATATGTTCTGATATGCTGTTCTTAGCCTGTCTTCATTTAGTTTTGAGATGTCTCCAGCTTTTTGGAACTTTCCTTTGTACTTCTGTTTCAGTTTTAGTCTTATATTCACAATCACTAAGCTGTGGTCCAAATCAATATCAGCTCCTTGGAATGAGATCTTAGAGTGGTAATAATAATAATAAATCATTATTTAGTATAATTACTCTCTGTATTTCATTTACTCCATTTTCATTCATACTGCATCCGTTTGTAGCTCTTTAATAATATTCGTGAGTTCCCAAATCTGCAAGTTCATATGTTGATATTTTCCATTCTGTCTCCAAAATTAGGAATATCATATACAAAACTGTTAATGGACAGTAGAATGCATATTGTATGCATGGTCGATTAGAAGTTGGTGAATTGTGTAGTGTAGGGCACCTTCCTGCAATGAGTCCTTGGACTCTGCTGAGATGTCAAGTAATAGTATTAAAATCTTCAAAGTTCATTTACATAATGAAATGAATACATGTTATATTAATCACAACTGATGAGCTACCTGATGTGCATAATAAATATTTCATCATTGCTATAAAAAATGCAAGTACTCTCTAATCACTTGAATGAGGATATAATTGATTTATTCATTCTTTGAGCTCCTTTATTAATCCTTAAGAACACTGCTCATATGCAGTACAATATTAACATTGCATTTTAGATTGATTTTTTTTCTACTTACCGAAGAATTTGTAGAGGATCCACTTAGGCTAAAGTAAATGAGTAAACCTACGTCTGTGTGTCCAGCCTCAAGTGCTATTGTGCAAGCATTACTTCCATCCTGGGATAGAACAATCACTGTCAATTATAAAATTGCTTGATATATAATAAATAATATCAAAAAGCTCATGCCTCTACTACAGCAAGCAGTATGCAGGTAATTATATAAAGTTATCGTCAGAAACATAAAAATATATTATTATTATAATTATTATTATGGGATGGGTAGCTACATGAAGTCCTATGATTCATTGTGGGAGACCTAAACTACCGAAACAATATCTATCATACAACTCCTTGAAACCATTAATAGAAAAAGCACTCATAAACTCAAGCAACCCATTCCATTCATTCACCACTCTGCAAAGCAAAAAATCTAGTCCTCAAACCCTTCATAACCACACTTTTATCCAACTTCAAGCAATGACCACTTGTTCTGTCCCCTCTAATAGAGTGCTGAAATATTTCTTTGCATCAATTTTATGAAATCCTTTAAGTAACTTAAATGTTTCAACATACACCTCCCTCTTTTTCGCCTATCAACCAACTTTTGCAATCCATAAATCATTAACTTCTCCTCATAAGAAGCATTCCACAGATCACTCACGACTTGGTTCCTCACCTCTGTTCACTTCCTCATTCCCACAAAATCCAGGTGACCAGATATGAGCACATTAATCCAGAGGTGGTTGTATCAAGGCTGTATAAAGAGGAATGATAACTCCCTTATCTTTGCTTGTTAGTATGTTCTTCAATAACCAAGTAATCCTGTGAACTACCTTGGTTACTTTAGCAATATGAACTCTAAACTTCAACTCTCTATATACTACTACTACCTATAAATATCTGTCTTCATTTTTTTCGATTACAGTTCCCTCAATGTGATACATGGCTTGTAATCTCTGTATCCCAAAATGCATAAGTGTTTTTACACTTTTCCACATTAAATTGAGATCCGTTATTTTTGCCCATACTTGAAGCCTATTTAAATCATTCTGAAATCTCTCTATATCACTTTGATTAACTATTACACTACCCAACTTTGCATCATCAACTGAATATCTAATTTCAAATTATTTCCTATATCAATTAAGTAAAAATTAAGCAGCAGTGATCCAAGCACTGTGGTACACCACTAATCACCTATTTTCTTCTGAATTCTGAACCACCATATACTACTTTTTGGTATTTCTTCATCAGCCATCCTTTTATCCATATTAGATGGGTTATCAACTAGGGCCTTTGTGAGAATATACAAGGGAACTGGCAATGACTCTGACTTTAAGTTCCAGCATTGGTAGAGTTCCAAGGGAGTGGAAAGAAGGCAAAATAATTCCCTTATATAAAGGCAGTACTAAGGCTGCAGTAGCAAATTATAGACCAATCAGTATCTCAGGCATGAAAGTAAAAGTACTAGAAAAATTAGTCAAAAAAGAGAATTCAAGAATGGGTAGATAAAAATATGATACTGAATGAGAGGCAACATGGCTTTATGAAGGGTCAGTCATACCTTAGTAATTTACTAACATTTTATAATAGTGTAACAACTGAGTTGGATAAAGGAAATGGCTACACAATGATTTTGCTGGATTTTGAAAGGCATTTGACAAAATACCACATGAAACACTGTTATGCAAATTGGAACAAAATGGGGATGGATATGACACTAGTTAAATGGATAAGAAGGTGGCTACTGCACAGATATCAAAAAGTGGTATATGGAGAGGCAAAAAAACAGGTGACTAGTGGTGTGCTGCAAGGTTTGGTGCTGGGACCATTGCTGTTTAATTTGTACATAAAAAATATAAGAAATAACCTGAAAGGAAATATTCATTTTTGCTGATGATGCAAAATTAGGTAGAGTAATAGTTAAGACAATGTGGAGAACGATTTAAATAGGCTGTCAATACAGACAAAAAATAATGGGTATCAGTTTAATGTGAAGAAATATAAAGTTATGCATTTTGGGAGAAATAGATTACAAGCAATTTTTCACATTGATGACACGGATGAACTACAGGAAAAAAGCTGGAACCAGAGATTTAGGGGTAGTGGTAGACAGAAAGTTAAAGTTTGGAGGATATATATTGCTAAGATTGCTAAGGCAGAACATAAGATTACTTGGCTATTGAAGAACACATTAACAAGTAGAAATAAGAAGTTTTTATTCCTCTTTATAAGACCTTGATATGTCCACATCTGGATTACTATGCTCAAGTGTGGTCCTACGAGTTTTCTTGGGAATGAGTAGTGGAGTGGATTCAGAGGTGAAAACACACCTTTCACCAAGATGGTGAGTGGTTTTGTTCTCTGTAAGGATAGATTGAAGGTGTGTGGATTGCAGAAGTTGGCTGATAGGAGAAAAAGAGGGGATATGATAGAAACATTTAAGTTGCTTAAAGAATTTTATAGGATTGATACACGGGAAATGTTTCAGCACTTGGTTAGAAGGACCAGAACAAGGGGATCATCTCTTGAAGTTGAAGAAAGGTGTGGTTAATAGGGGTGTGAGGATTAGATATTATTTGCTTGGAGAGTTTGAATGAGTGGAATGGGCTGCCAGAGTAAGTTGTGAGTGCTTTGTCTGTTAATGGGTTCAAGGAGAGGTATGATAGATTGTATGAATAGATTGGGTCTCCCATAATGAGTCTTCGGACTCATTATGGGAGACCTTCGGAGGTGCCTGTATACTACTACTACTAATAATAATATCACCAGTTTCATATCCAGACCCATTTGTTGCAGTTTGCTTAACAGAGTTCCACGTGGTACCCAGTCAAACATTGCAAAATTCAGAAGTATCATTGTGTAACCATTCCTTTTATCCAACTCAACTGTTACTCTATTATAAAATGTTAGTAGATTACTATGGCATGACCAACTGACTCTTCACAAAGCCATGCTGCCCCTCACAGAGTATCATATTCTTATCCACCCATTCCTGAATTATCTTTTTACCAACTTTTTCAGTACTTTTACCATCACTCCTGAGATACTGATTGGTTTATAATTAGTTACCACAGACTAAGATCTTCCTTTATGCAAAGGAATTATTTTTCCCTCCTTCCACTCTCTTGAGACTTTGTCGGAACTAAAACTTAAATTAAACACCCTAGTCAAAGGCATGACCAGTTATCCTGCACATTCTCTTAAAATGTGAGCCGATATCCCACAGTTGTATTTGCATTCAGATTCTGCAATATTCTAAGTACCTCCAATTCATCAATCTCTGTTCTGACATCAATCCCTGTCACCTCTGCTATAACAATATCTTCACTTGGATGATATACCCTACAAAATGGTCATTAAGTAGCTCAACATTTTTGTCTGCCTCTGTTACTTCTCTGCCATCTATTACCATTACCATCTGTTACCTCTCTACTACACTCAACTGGGATTTCCTTTCACCAGCTCAGTTAACTTCTTCTAATAATCTGATTTAGCCTTCCTTATCATGCTGGTCACCTTATTCCTTACAAACCCCTAAACAATATCTTTTTTTGCAGCTCCTGCTTAATGATGCTGTTTCCTCAAATACCCCATGACTATCTCCCAAGCATTGTAAATATCATTCTTGTGCAGAACTTTAAGCCTTCAAGAGCTGACTCTTAAGTATATCACAATCATCTGCCTTATAGTTCACACATACCCCTTCTCAACTGGAATTTTCACATGTTTTGCTACCACATGATAACTATTCCCAATTGGAGGCAATGCAGCCAGCCACCTTAGTTATGAAGAGATCTTCTTGTCCTATTACAAGATCCATTACTCTCGTACCCCAAGTCCCATCTATCACATTCTGCATCAAGTAATTATCTCTCAGTAAATGTATAAATTCCATTTCCTTTCTGCTATGTGATCTTTTCTCATTCTATGTCTCCGAAGTTGAAGTCCCCTATAATAATTACTTGACTTGCACTCATATTAATCTACTGATGCATGTCTTCCCACATTATCCCTGGTACTACCTGGCCTATAGCAGCAACTAATTTTATATTTTGTGCTATTGGCCTGAATCTCACACCATATTGACTCAAAGGAAGTTTGCCATCTGCCTGATGGACTCCTACTTTTGTTTGCTGCAATTCATCTACTATCATCAGCAAACCCCATCCCCTGTCCTGTTTACTCTATCCTCAGTGAAAATACTAAATCCATCACATTCTATCCCTATAACTACATCATCTACTGTTAGCCAAGTCTCACTAATGCTTATAACTTTAGCATTAGTTTTAGCATAGGGAGAGTACTTTACAAGAGTTTTATTCTATTCTGGATCAGGATAAATTTAAAAGTTTGTTGGATACTGTCTACCAGGTATTTTGTATGTTTGGGAGCACATATACTTGTGAACAAACATTTTCAGTCATGAACTTGAACAAAACCAAACTTTGATAAAATAGTGGCAACAAAGAAATGCAATGTGTCACATTGTGACATTCAGTCACTGATATTTCACTGAGAATAAGTGTGATATTCTCAGTGAAATTATTAGTAAACTTTGTGTTTATGTTTAAGTGGTTTTTATTGAGAAATTTTGCAGCTATATCTGTTTGTAAATAATTTTGATTATAATTTTAATTGTAACTCTATAAAAAAATTTAAATATGCATATTAATTAGTATTTACTGCAGACATACTAACAAATTAACTTAACTTTAGCTGCAGTCTAAGATTCAAGGTCCGAAGTGATCCAGTCCTTGGTCAGGTGGTCCAAGTTGGGGTTGGCCCTCAAAGACAATCAAGTTGTGCAGGCCTGATATATAGGAACTGTAGCACTCCCTTATACCCCTAACCAACTTTATATCCTGAATTGAGTTCGCCATTTGATATTGTTGCCTGAGAGTCTAGATTCTGCATTTTATTGTTCATGTGCATACTCATGATGTATACTCACGTGTGCACGCACACACACACACACATGCCTGCATTCACCTTATTTCTTTAGTTTTTCCTGATCTTGTGCTTCCACACTCTGCTTGAACAAAGTTCTTTAAAGATTTGACTCCAAATCCATTTACGTGCAGTTCATCAGCATTGTACAAGTTTTTTCATGCATCAAATTCAGGTCATAGGTCACAAACTATACATCATTCCTTCTGTACAATCTGCATATTGATTCATACCTATCATTATCTTCCTTCTCAGTTCTCCTCTAGCATAGTGTGGCAGCAGACTCACAAACTTCCCCTTCTCATTCTCCTTTTCTGCATCTTTGAATAACTCTTTCACATTTTCCCTCATACAATACTTCTCACCTCACAGGTCATATTCCAGCCAAAACAATCAATTCTTTCAACTTCCCTTTCTGCATTTAACAGCATTGCTAATATTATTAATTTTTGCACCAGGGAAACAAGAATTTGTAATTCTTTCATGAAGTATCCCATTTATCATTGAATCGCCATAAAAAATTATCTGATTATACTCTTTCATTTGTTTAGCCTTTCAATTTTCTTTTTAGCTTTGAATCTCTTGCTTTTTTTTTTTTTCTGTTCTCAGTTGGACTGGTCTCTTGTTTCTGCAACCTTTCAATTCCACGCTTTATCTTCTGAAGGACTAGATGCAAGCACACTATTTCTTTATTCTTCTATGTTCTCCTGAACTTTAGCCACCACACTTTCAGTATTATCACCGATATTTACATTTTCCAGTCTACTATCACATAATTTGTTCTTTCTGCATTCACTCTCAAAGCATTTATTGAACAAATGCTCACCAGTTTCACTCTCCTTCCATAAATCTTTCAACTTTCAAGACAGGTTAATCTCACAAATTTTACACTGGCCAAATAAATCATGCAAATTTAGCTCACCCAACAAAAACATCTTGGTTACCATTGTTCTGCTATGTATAGATGCCATACCAACAGTATATTATTATTATTATTACACCCTCCATGGAGTCAACAGACTCATCGTGGAAGGTTCATTCAACTGACAACATATTTATCATATAGAATCTTAAAATCCATAACACTCCTTGCATTAATAACACATTCTGATAATGCATTCCATTCACTGACAATTCTCTGTAAAATATCTACTCCTCACACCCTCCTTCACCACACTTTTACATAACTTCCAGGAATGACCTCTGGTTCGTTTAAAGAAATATACACATTTTTCTTACGACTAAATAACTCAGTCTATCTCCCACACTTAGAAAACAAATTAATAGAATAAATTAACTCAGTGTTATTAGCAAGAAAGTGAAACAAAAAAAAGTGAAAGACTTATCTTTCCACGGTGTTAAAACTGACAATGTTCACTAAATATCCTCGAACAAGAATATTATTAATATTATTATCATTAATCTGACCTCCACAGAGTCAGAGACTCATGATGGAGATACATACCATCACACAAAAAGCTCATCCAACTGTGCCTTAAACTGATTCGATGTGCATTCACAATACACTCAGTGAATGCATTCCTCTCACCAACCATTCTCCAAGAAGAACTTGTTTCCCACTCCTCTGCTCACATCCTCCTTATACAGTTTCAAGAGACAACTTCTTGTTGCACTCCCTCTCCCATTCTATGAAAAATTTCTTCCATATTAACCTAGTAACAACCCCTGACCAACTTATATCTCAATCATACTCGCCCCCCTCCTCCTCCTATTAATGAAGCTTTGCAAATTACATTTTTATAATCTGTTTTCATACTCCAGATTCCAAAGACCAGTTACCATGTTTACCACCAAATCTTCTCTGAACCCTTTCTAACATATCCTTGGCACCATGAAAATCTGGTGCCCAAATCTATGTAAATTATGTAAATTATCCATATAAGGCCTGACAAGGTCTTATATGGATAATTGTCACCGCTCCTTCCCGCTGTTCCACCAAGCGAAAGAACTCCCCAGTGTCAACCCTGTGACTACCTCTCAATAGTTTAAAAGTCTCAATCATATCACCTCTCCTTCTTTTATCTACCAAACTCTATAGTCCACATTCCCTCAGCTGATCTTCATAACTAAAACTGTACAGTCCTGAAACCATCTTTGTTATCTATCTCTGTACCCTTTCCACAGTTAATTTATTGCCTTCAAATCCTGGGGACCAAATTTGAGAACAATAATCTAGTGGTCTGATCAGGTCTTATTCAATGGAATGATAACTCTTTTATCTCTGCAGGTCAGCATCCTTCTCAGTATTGCAACAATCCTCTGGGTTACCTTCACCACCTTTACAGTATGGTCACTGAATTTCAGGTTTCTATCAATCATCACCCCCAGATCTCATCTCTCCCCTACTTACTCCAGTACAGCTCCTCCAATTGAGTATGCATCCTCCCATCGATGTATCCCAAACACCAAGACTTTACATTTTGCTGCATTAAACCGACACTCCCATTCATTTACCTCTCTGTCTGGTTCATTTAAAATCCTCTTGCAGGGCTGCCACATCTGCACTATTACTAATAACCCTCCCCAGCTTCACATCCCCTGCAATCCACCGACAATGTCATTGAGGTTAAAGGTTCAACAATACAGGTCCCAGGACTGAACCCTGTGGACCCTACTGGTAACCTTTTGCCTCCTCGATATTGCCCTACCATACACAACTCTCTGATACCTATCAGACAGCCAATCCTGAATTCAGTTGACTAACTTGACATCTAAACCCATGTGCTGCAACTTAAATGTCAGCTTATCATGTGGCACCCTGTCAAATGCCTTTGCTAAATCCAAGAAAATGGCATTATATGCCTTTCCCTCATCTACTGCTCTTGTAACTTTATTATAAAAGGTTAGCATATTACTAAAACAAGAGCGCCCCCCTCACAAATCCCTGTTGACTCTCACAGATAACATTACCCTCATCTTGAAAGATCTGCCCAATGTTGTATATGGTTCCTAACTAATTTCTCCAAGATCTTAACAACTACTGATGACACACAAATTGGCCTAAAATTAGACACTTCACTTCCAGTCTGCTACCGCCCTCATGCAATGGCACTATCTTACCTTCCTTCCATTCCTTGGGCGCTTTTTCCATAGTCAGACTTTCATTGAAAAGCCAGGTCAATGGAGCTGTCAGTTTTTTAGCACATTCTCTCAAAATCCGTGGTGAAATACCATCCAGTCCCACAGCTTTACTGACATCCAGAGTACTCAGTATGTGGAACACACTCTCCTCTTCCACATTATGTTGGAGGCTTACTAGAATGTATATGACACTCAGAAAGGATTAAAACAGATTTTAATACTTCCAATATTCATCTCAGTCACTGGGACATCTTCAGGGATTACAAAAAAAACCAATGTAACATACACTCAAATAACACACAATACTAAGCTAACCACATGGGTGACTCTAAAGTCCTATCTAGGTGGTGTGCCCTCTATGGGCGATTGTAGGTGGCCTAGAATGTAAAGTGGGATCTCTGATGATTAATGTTTACCAAATTTTCGGAAGTTTAATGCAACTGTATTTGCTTAGATTCAATTGATTTCTGCTGCAGATTCTAAAAAATAGTCTTTCTTTTTTGAATTTACTGGGGTGTAGCATGGTGTTTTTTTTTTCAAGAGATTCTGTGGGTTGTATCCAAAACATGGTCTGCCAGGCCAGCCTGACCATAGTCATGGTTGCAGATGCATAACTTTTGTTCTTTTAAGCAGATGGTTGCTGATCTACCTGTCTGTCTAAAGTACACCAGCTAACAGGAACAGGGTACTTTAGAAACTCCAGGCACTGAGAGAGGAGGGAGCTGATGTTTGGTAAAACAGATAAGGGTAGCAAGTTTGTGGTGGGGCTTAAATGCTGTGAGAAGGTTGTACTTTTTTAAAGTCTTGGCTATTTTTTCTGATGTGCCACAGATGTAAGGTATGGTGATGGCATTTCTGAACTCCTTCTGAAGAGATGGCTGGGCAATGGGGGAGGAATTGCTTATTTTTTTAATACGATAATCGCTGCAGCCATTGGAGAGGAAGGTGTTGTGTATGTGGTTGAGTTTAGTTGAAAGGGTGGTTGCAGGACAAAGATTGTGAGCTCTTTGGTTTGAGTTTTAAAACTCAGAGACCAAGTGAGCTCACAATCTTTGTTCCAGTGCAACTGCCTTTTCAACTAAACTCAACCACATATACAACACCTTCCTCTCCAATGGCTACAGCGATTATAGTATTAAAAAAATAATCAGTTTCTCCCCCATTCCCTATTGCTGCTAACAAATATTCCTTCACAATTTCCCAAGCATTAATGATATCCCAGCAATCAAACTGTACAAAGATAAATTTTTTACAGTTTGATTGACTAAACTTCTATACTCTGTGTGATTCCTTCTGCCTCAAGGGAAACACAATTAATGCTTTTGTGGAAGTTAATAACCCATATCAGAAAATGCTAAATTTAGAATCCTTTCTTTCTGACCTTCTCTGAGTTAAGATTTCTTTCTGCCAGCTTTAAACAATTCATCATGATGAATGTTCTAGAATGTTTTGAAATTCACTCTGTCCTCTAAGTTCTTATTCCCGAAGCATGATTTTCTAAAACCCTTCTACCCAAACAGTGACATCATTTTCCAGGTGATTTTAGCATCCACAACTCCAAATGGCTTCCCTTTACAATTCCATTAAACTTCAACTTGACTAAGTTGAAAGAGATGTAGAATAATTTTGCTGTGTTTAGTTATGTAATGCAAATGATAGTCTATCACCTAGCATGCCAGATATCCCTTTGCACTTTCCAAACATCTTTATTCTTTTCTTTTATTATTATTATTATTAACATCTGACCTCCATGACATCAGAAACTCATCATGAGTTGTACACACTATCACACACAAAGCTCACCCAACTGTACCTTAAACTGATTCAATGTGACTACATTCACAACACACTCAGGCAACACATTCCGCTCACCAGCCACTCTTCATGCCAATAACATGTTCCTCACTCCTCTGCTCACACCCTCCTTATACAGTTTTCAGGGATAGCTGCTTGTTTTACCCCCCCCCCTCTCCATAATGTGAAACATTTCTTCCACGTCAACCTGATAACAACCCCTGACTAACTTAGTAATTAGATTAAGTATATGGAAGTAGCCATGTATTTGAACAGTGCTATGAAAAGAATTTTCCCTTTGATTTTCCATATAGATTTGTATAATAGTCCTTCTGTGTGATAGCCTGATTGTATATAAGCATTGTCCTGTGGTATTGTGATTCTAAAAATGTTCGCTTCAATTGTTATTTTGATTAAAGTGGAAATGCAAGTTAATTTTACAAAAATGGCAGCAGTGGCAGTAAAGAAGCATACACCAGCGATGCAGAAGGTCTACACTTGGAGATTGAGTTTTTCCCTGAACTTTCTGCAGTGGATACAATGCAACAATTGGTTTATTGATGTATCCCAAAACGTTTAAGATTTATGGAGTGTTAGATTAAATGATAAAAAGGAACATATTGTATAATGAGAAGTGCGATGAAAGGTTAGGATATTCCAAAAATGAGAATGGCGTTACCAGGATTAATCAGAAAATGGATGGAAGTGCTTGTGATGGTAATAACAGAAATAATGTGAAAGAGCTTAGGCAAGAGTTAATGAAAATGAAGAGTCAGGTTAAATGTATGGAGGAGGAAATTAACATTTAAAGAAGAGTCAAATGATGTAAATGACAAGGTGTGGTAAAAAATAAGGTGCATAAGACATGTTTTACAGTTGGTATAATAAAACAAATATCTGATGCTTTGTGTAGAAGGAAGGAATGGGTATCAGAATTCATGGTGGTGGGCACAAATGACTTAGTGAGACAAAGAATGTGGAAAAGTGATTTGAAGAAGTTGTTGCAAGAGGTGAAGGATAATAGTGTCATTGGGAAAGTGGTTAGTTTCTTGTCCAGATATGAGAGTAGTGAATTGAGGAGGAGAGCAATGATATTGAATGACAAGATGGCTGAATTGTGTCAGGCAGAGAGTGTTCAATTTGTGAATGAATGGAATGAATTGAAAGAGAAGTAAGAATGGTTCAAAGCTGTTGGAATGCATTTGAATGAGTTTGGTGTTGGTCAATTGTTGTTTAATAAAAGGGCACAGGGTTCATATGAAATTTGTACCACTAAAATCAAAGAAAGGTTGAGAAGCAGGTTGTGGAAGGACAGGAAGAGGATGAATACAGAGGTAAGGAAGTGATTATAGTAGGGGAGAGTGATCTAGTGCAAAACAGTAGGGATGATAAGAATATAAATGAAAATCAGAGTCAGGATCAGCAAAATGGGGATAATCAGAACGAAGAAAGAAGTGCACTATAGCAGAGAGAATGAAGAGTGATTATATTGATGGAATGGTCTCAAAGAGTGGAGAATTGTTATGCTTGTATACTAATGTATAGAGTATCAGAAATAAAGGGGTTGAGTTTGTAGAACTGATCAAATCAGTATGCCCAAAGATAATTGGCATAAATGAAACTTAGCTGACTGAGGATGATATACTGTCAGGACTTGAAATGGTATGATATAGAATTTTCTGAAAGGATAGGAAGATGACGAGAGGAGAGAGAGGACTATTGTTAATGGTAGCAGAGGAATTGTGTCCTTCAAGAGTGAAAGTGGAAAAACAGTAGTACATGTGAAGATTTTGAAGCTTAAGTATGAAGTTGAGATCAATAGAATAGTATATCTAATAGAATGTTGTTATAGGCCAGGGAATGTGGAGAGTACTTTTATGTGTGAAAATGTTCAGACAAATTAGCTGGGCAAGTAAAAGGAAGATGATCCCAATAGGAGATTTTAATTATAGGAATGTGGATTGGAAAGAAGAAATAGTGCATAGTAACAAGGAAAGTGAATGTATTGAGTTTTTGCAGGATAACTATCTAAAGCAGCATGTGATGGAAGCAACACGAGGTTTACCAGTGTTAGATTTGGTGATATCCTCACAGAATTTGGTCATGAATGAGTACTGGTTTGGAAGGTAGTGAAACAAGAAAAAGTTGTTATCAAGAATGTGGAACTATAACGTGGGTGATTTTCAGTTCTATAGTCAATAGCATTGAGTTGATGAATTGTTTAGAAAAGATGTTGACAGTGCATGGAAAATGATAAGACAGTATCTAACTTAAGTGAGAGGGCAGCTTAAGTGCTTACTGTTGGAAATAACTCCAGAAAAGATACGTGCTATTATGTATAATAACTGGCAATATTGCATGCATTTTAGTATACTTTTTTGTTTATTTTTGATAGCTCAGTGTGTCTGCATGATTATTGGCCTTGTGGATTTGTTACTGACTTTTTACTGAAATTTTGAATCTTGCCTTGAATGGAACATCCAACACACACAATGGCAGTATGCACCAGGTCAATTCATCGAGTGGCTTGAAGATCAAATGCTGTTAAAAACATAGACTTTTTGAAGATGGTTTGATGTCATGAGTGCAACATGCATGAGTGGTGAAACATGAAAGACGTGTTTGTGGAGAGACTGCAGAAGGGAGAAGATATGGATTTGTAGAAAGTGTGATATTTTGTTAGACTATGAATTAATTGACAAATGCAAAACAGACTGAGGGAATGAAAGTTAGTGTAAATGAAAGACACTGAAATAGAATGAAAGCTAGTGAGACTGAGGGAGTGAAAGAATACAAGGAGGAAGCAAAAGTATGGGAGCGAAAGGAAGTATGAATGAGGAAATGAAAGTAAGTTAGGTGCAGTACAATGGCAGGTAGTGAAACTATAGGAGTGACAGAGAGTAAAATTCCTGGAATGCAAGATTTTAAGAAAAAGTTATTCAAAATAAAAAATGAAATGAGGAATATGCAGAGCAATATTAGGTGTTTAGTGGAGAAAAAAAAAGAGCGGCAAAAAATATGATGAAAGAAAAAAGGGAAAAGGAGGTGACGAATGATTCAAGTATAGCAGTGTATGAAGATTCCATTGATAGAGGATTGGTTAATGAGAGAGTCCATAAAGTCTGCAAATCCGGGAGGGAGAATGAGCAAGATAATTCATGCTTTGGACATGAGGAGGAAACAAGAAAGAGAATTAGTGATGGTTGTGGGGAAAAATGATTTAAGTGGACATATGGAGAATGTTAGGGCAGATTTCAGGAGGTTATTGAGCAGAGTGAATGATAACAATATAGTGGGAAATTTTGTCAGTGTGTTGCAGAGATATAATAATGATGAGTTGAGACATAGATGCAGAATCATGAATGGTACATTGGTAGAGCTGTGTGAGAAGATGTGAGTGCAGTTTGTGGATGTATGGTATGTATTTGAAGGAAGAATGGAATTATACAGATGTGACTGACTACATTTGAAAGGCTGGAGTGAGTGAAACAGAGAAACTGTTGCTAGATGGAAGTTTAGGGTGCGTGATGGATTCATCCATCTCTGTTTCCACATTAGTGTCTGTCACATAGTTTAAAGCAGTAATCTCACTAGAAAGATATATGCTTGCAAGTTTTTCACTTAGTTATACTATAAATTAAAGATACCAAGAAATTATATACTTGGTTTAATACTTTATCCAAGTGTAAGCAAACAAGTTTGCTCCTGAACTATTTTCAGGACTGGGGCAACTTGTATATAGAGGCTTAAGACTTCACATAACTTGCTTTAGTATATGAAAGTATGACATCTGCATTACTTCAACCTTGGTATCACCTCTAGGTCTGGCTCCCACTGATGAGACCTCAATATAGGTCGAAACCGGTAGTGCCCCTTCCCACAATGCATAGCATTATACATACCCATAAGGATATGTGCTTTGCATTATAGACTAAGGCAAGTGATATGAAGTCATAAGCCTCTATATATGAGTTGCCCCAGTCTGAAAATAGTTCAGGTGCTAACTTGTTTGCTTACACTTGTATAAAGAATTCATGTGTAGAGGCTTAAGTGCTGTGAGGACATCCTTTTGGAGGCTTAAAAGATTTTTTACAACACTCAAAAAGGATTAAAATAGAACTTAATACTTCCTATATTTCGTCCTAGTCACTAGGACATCTACGGGGATTACAAAAACAACTAATGTAACATGAACACAAATATCATACAATACTAAGCCCAACCACATTGGTGACACTAAAGTTCTATCCAGGTGGAGCGCCCTCTAAGGGCAGTTGTAGGTGGCCTGGAATGTCAGGTGGGACCTCTGGTGATGAGTGTTTCCCAAATCGTTAGGAAGCTTAATGCAACCGTATTTATTAAGATTTGGTTGGTTTCTGAGAGCTGCTGCTGCTTCTAAGAAAAGTCTCTCTTTCTTGAATTTGCTATGGTGGAGCATGGTGGTTTTCTTCCATGATACATTGTGGGTGGCGTCCAAAACATGGTCAGCCAAGCCTGAATGACCATAGTTGTGTTTACAGATGTAAGACTTGTGTTCCTCCAGGCAGATGGATGCTGATCTGCCTGTCTGTCCAAAGTACGCCAGCTTACAGGAACAGGGTACTTTGTAAACTCCAGGCAGAAAGAGAGAGAGAGAGAGAGAGAGAGAGGAGGGAGCTGATCTTTCATAGAACGGATAAGGGTAGCAAGTTTGCGGTGGGGCTTATATGCTGTGTGTAGCTTATACTTTTTTAGAATCTTGGCTATTTTTTTGGATGTGCCATGGATGTAGGGTATGGTGATGGCATTTTTAAAATCTTGTTGACGAAAAGGACGGGGAATGGGGAAGGAACTGATTATTTTTTTGATACTGTGATCACTGTAGCCATTGGAGAGGAAAGTGCTGTGTATGTGGTTAAGCTCAGTAGTGAGGGCAGTTCCACTGGAACAAAGATTGTGGGCTCTCTTGGTAAGAGTTTTAATAATGCCATATTGTTGAGAGGGGTGGTGGTGGTGGTGGGAGAGTATGTGAATGTATCTGCCTATGTGTGTGTGGGTTTTCTGTATACAGTGAAGGCAAGTCTATCATTAGGCAGGCGTGTAACTAAGGTGTCTAGGAAGGGTAAACAATTGTTCTTTTCCTTTTCTGTCGGTCGCTTACCGTCGGAGATAGCCAACAACATCAGACTTGACGTAGCCAACATCCTCGCTCATTCTTCGCCTCTAAAAATTAATTTATCGTATGCCCAACGCACGGCTCTCCTGAAACTACAGAAAGAAAAAAGTATTGTTATCACCAGAGCGGATAAGGGTAATGCCACAGTCGTTCTTAATACCAGTGAATACAATCGTAAAATGAATATTATCCTCCGCGATTGCGCTACCTACATCCTGTTAGATCACGACCCCACAAAAAAAAAGTTAAGGAATTAAAAATCTTACTTAAAAAAGTATCTTCCTGGACCCCTGACATCACGAAAAAACTTAAACCTTTCCGCTCTCGTCCCCCCAAATATACAGTTTACCAAAAATCCACAAACCCAATTCCCCACTCAAGCCTATAGTAGATGGCACCCCCCCCCTCACTGAAAGGTCCACTTCCTATATAAAAAACTTGACCCACTTTAAAGCCCTCATAGAAAATTTAACCTTGAATAATGCAGACATATTGGTAAGCTTTGATATCTCCTCTTTGTTTACCAATATTTCCTTAACTGACACCTTATCTCTCTTAGAAAACGTTTTTTCCGTCTGACATCTTAGATCTCTTTTCCTTTGCCATTAACTCTGGGTATTTTTCTTGGAAGAACAAAATCTACAAGCAGATAGATGGAACCGCCATGGGTTCCCCCCCTCTCACCCCACCTGCCAATTTCTACATGGAAGATTTCAAAAAACGAGCCATAGACTCAGCCCCACTCAAACCTTCTATCTGGCTAAGATATGTAGATGATATGTTCTCTATTTGGCCTCATGACCCAGACACATTAGACTCCTTCCTCAGTCATCTCAATAGCCTACATCCAAGAATCCAATTTACTATGGAAAAGGAAAAGAACAATTGTTTACCCTTCCTAGACACCTTAGTTACACGCCTGCCTAATGATACACTTGCCTTCACTATATACAGAAAATCCACACACACACAGGCAGATACATTCACAAACTCTCCCACCACCACTCCTCTCAACAACTCTTACCAAGAGAGCCCACAACCTTTGTTCCAGTGGAACCGCCCTCAATACTAAGCTTAACCACATACACAGCCCTTTCCTCTCCAATGGCTACAGCGATCACAGTATCAAAAAAATAATCAGTTCCTCCCCCATTCCCCATCCTTCTCATCAACAAGATTTTAAAAATGCCATCACCATACCCTACATCCATGGCACATCCAAAAAAATAGCCAAGATTCTAAAAAAAGTACAACCTACACACAGCATATGAGCCCCACCGTAAACTTGCTACCCTTATCCGTTCTACGTAAGATCAGCTCCCTCCTCTCTCTCTCTCTCTGCCTGGAGTTTACAAAGTACCCTGTTCCTGTAAGCTGGCGTACTTTGGACAGACAGGCAGATCAGCATCCATCTGCCTGGAGGAACACAAGTCTTACATCTGTAAACACAACTATGGTCATTCAGGCTTGGCTGACCATGTTTTGGACGCCACCCACAATGTATCATGGAAGAAAACCACCATGCTCCACCATAGCAAATTCAAGAAAGAGAGACTTTTCTTAGAAGCAGCAGCAGCTCTCAGAAACCAACCAAATCTTAATAAATACGGTTGCATTAAGCTTCCGAAGATTTGGGAAACACTCATCACCAGAGGTCCTACCTGACATTCCAGGCCATCTACAACTGACCTTAGAGGGCACTCCACCTAGATAGGACTTTAGTGTCACCCACGTGGTTGGGCTTAGTATTGTATGATATTTGTGTTCATGTTACGTTAGTTCTTTTTGTAATCCCCGTAGATGTTCTAGTGACTAGGACGAAATATAGGAAGTATTAAATTCTATTTTAATCCTTTTTGAGTGTTGTAAAAAATCCACCAAGCCTCCAAAAGGACTTGGATAAAGAATTAAACCAAGTATATAATTTCTTGGTATCTTTAATTTATATATGCTTGCAAAGTGGTCACTCAGTAATCCAACTATTTTATTCACTTCCATCTCCTCGTGACCATCATCACTCATTAAGGTTAATCTTCCATAGTCATTCTTCCTCTTACTTGCCACATAATGAAAGAACTCTTTGGGATTTTCTTTGACATGTTCGGCTAAATTCTTCTCATAATCTGATTTTGCTTTCCTTGCCATGCTGGTCACCTTTCTTGCCTGAGCCTTGTGTTGTTCATGAGTTTGCTAGTCACCTTTCTCTCTATACCTTCCGCAGCATTTTCTTCTTCTGCAGCTCGTGCTTAAAGATATTACTCATCCATCTAACTCCTATATGTTTCATCCTCCTCACCTTAGACAATCATTTCCTTTGACTTCCCTTGATACATCCGGATGGCATGGCTAATATCTTTAATTTTTGCACCCAGGAAACACGATTTTGAAATACTTTCATTAAGTACTCCCTGATTATTAAGTCTCCATACATAATTTTATCCTTTACTTGTTTTTCGTTTGTTCAGCCAGTCTTTATTATTCTTTTGGATCACCTGTTTTTTTTTTTTTTTTATATTCAGCCCTGCTTAACTCTTGCCACTTCTGCAGTTTTTCAATTTCATGTTTTGTCGTATGAAGGATAACATTTAAGTGCACTATTTCTTTATTGATATCCGTTTCGTTTTCATCTATTTCCACAGCCACATGTTCGATATTATTAACATAATTTTCCATCCTATCGACGGTATTTGTTGCATTCTCTTTGCTGCCATTGTTCGTTGTGATAGTGCCATGCTGAAAATATCAGAATAAATATGTTATAAATATACTAATACTCTAATAACACAAAAATCTACACAATACACTACAATACTCTAATTTTCTGATGAAAAAGACACAACAAAACAGATAAAAATCGCTAATTTCACACAAGCACTCGCAATATAACCTCGAACCCTTGAGCAAATTTTTGACAACATTTCACCTAGACCTACTCATTGCAACGGGATATGTGGATGATATTTTTGCTATCTGAAATGGCTCTTCCTCCAAGTTACAACACTTTCTTTCTAAATTAAATGCACTTCATCCAAGAATCCAATTCAACCTAGAAGAAGAAGAAGTAAATAATCAGTTTGCCTTTTTAGATCTTTTAATTCTTCATCAGTCAGATTGTAGCCTACATTTCTCAGTTTTTCAGAAGAAGACTCATACAGGCCATTATATCCATGCTGAATCTCATCACCATCCCAATCAAAAGGCTGGAACTATTAAAACATTGGTTTATCAGGCCCACTTCTTAAGTTCTTCAGATGAACTGTTACAGAAAGAATTACAACATATTGATTCCACATTTTTATTTAATGGTTTTAAGAATTCTTTCATCAAAAGAGCTTTTAACAGTTATCGTATCTCTACCTCTTCAAATACAGAAGCAATAACTTGTATTACTATCCCTTATGTGCAAGGCATTAGTGAATGTATAGCAAAAGTTTTAAAACCGCTGAATATGTTTTTTGCCTTTCACCCATCAGAAAAATCTCCACCTTTCTTGTTTCTCCTAAGGATTATCCTTAGGTTCAACATCTCATTATCCAGGCACCAACCAGATTCCTTGCTCTTGTGGGTTATCTTATTTTGGACAAACGGGAAGATCTGCTTTTATTTGGCTAGAAGAACACAAGTCTTATATTCAATACCTTGGGCCTGATCAGTCTCGATTTGTGGAGCATGCTATCAACACTAGACATAAAGTAACAAAAGTCGGTTCCTCGTGGAATGGCTTTATAAAGTATCATGTGAAACTTTACTTCACTCTCCTAACTTAAACAGATCTGATGGTCTATGTCTACTATCCCCCTTTGTGGGAGATAGCACTTTTTAAATCAGCTAATCTTTCCTAACTTTATTTTGTCTAAATATATAGTTTTTTTGTTTTTTTTTAATAAGTCGGGAATACAAGAACACATAAATTGCTTTTATGTGTTCTTGTAGTGAAGATGCCTGTGATGCTAAGCAAAACTTCTACTCTAATAAAAATATATGACATGAGTTTTTATCCAGTATTATAATTATTTAAATAGCAGGAAATAGTCCTAGAGGAAGACTAAGATCTAGACAGGTAGTTAGTAGTGTCTAGGATGACTAAAAATATCATAAACTGACAAATTACAAATTAACTTGAGAGAAAATTATTGATAGGACACTAGTAATAACGTAGTATTAGCATTGTATTCTGTTGCACATTCAGTGTGTGTGTGTGTGTTGGGGGAGGGGGGGAGACAAAATCCTGAATTGATAATAATGATGAAGATAAAGATTACTGTTATTATTTAAGATTGCTTCACAATCTGTCCAACTCTACACTGCAATTATGTAATATATTTTGTTTGCTAATTTTGTGTTCTCTCAGCCTCAGTATGTCATCTCTATGTGAGATTTCCTAACTCATCTTCAGTTGGAAAAACAAACAAACAAAGCAAAAAAACCTATAAGGATTCTTCACAAGATTTAATCCATATATATATATATATATATATATATATATATATATATATATATATATATATATATATATATATATATATATATATATATCTTCCAGTCAAAAGGTGCATGTTGCTTGTCTTCTAACACTGCCTGCAAAGGCAAAGAATACAAATCCAAGCTTTTATCAAAACATAACTGTCTGTTCAGCAATACAATACTGTGAAATCATCTATGGATGTGAATTATTGCCAAGAAAATCAAAGTTGAATATTAACTGTACTAAATTTAAAAGTCCCCATCTACAGAATCTATTTAGTAGGTTTCCACTTGTTTGTTCAAGCAGGATAGAACTTATAAAAGCAAATTACTCTGCTAATATGAACATGCTTTTCCTATTATTTTATGCACCACTTTTCTTAAAATGAAGACAGCAAATGATCTGAAGGATAAAACAAGGTTCTATTTCTTTTAAGAGATTTGCCAAAAAAAATGTATATAACTTACATGATCAGATATGCTAGCATCACAATCTGGATGGGCTAACAGTTGTTGGGCAATTGCAATGTGGCCATGTTCAGCAGCACACATTAGTGCTGTAGATCCATCATCATCTTGCATATTTATATCCGCTCCTGCTTCTAAAAGCAATTTTACAATATCTAACTGTCCTCTGCTGACTGCTAGCATGAGTGCTGTCTGACCATTCTAAGGGGAAAATAAATAAATTAAGTACAATACTTTTACTTTAATATAAATAAACTGATCTGACATATGTACACATAAAAATTGTTAATTTTATACCAATTTCTATTCAACAAATATAAATTCTGCCTTTAGTGTGCAAATGTCCGTCCATCTAACTTTCACTCTATTGATGGATTGAAGGTTGGGATGAGTATATCACTGTCATCATGCAGCATATAATAAATTTAGTTTAATCCTTTATCCAAGTGTGAGCAAACAAAGCTTGGCCTGAAAATATCTTCAGGACTGAGGTAAGGTAGTACAACACCAGGCAACTCGCAGCAAAGGTGGCCAAGCTACAATCACTTCTATCTCAGTATCTCCCATAATGCAAAACACATATCCTTATGGATATGTATAATGTTATGCATTAAGGGAAGGGCCACTACCCATACCGGTTTCAACCTTTATTGAGGTCTCATCAGTGGGAGCCAGGCCCTGAAGTGGAGATACCAGGCAGACGCAATGGAGAGGTCATCTTTACCTATAGGAGTTGCCATAAGGTGTGCCACCTTATTATTAAATTACTCTGGATTTAGAGAAAGATGTTGAAAGTTTATTTTGTACTTGGTTAGACTATAATAAATTTAGTTTAATCCTTTATCCAAGTTAACTAAATTTATTATAGTCTAACCAAGTGCAAAATAAACTTTCAACATCTTTCTCTAAATCCAGAGTAATTTAATAATAAGGTGGCACACCTTATGGCAACTCCTATAGGTAAAGATGATCTCTCCATTGCGTCTGCCTGGTATCTCCACTTCAGGCCTGACTCCCACTGATGAGACCTCAATAAAGGTCGAAACCGGTATGGGTAGTGGCCCTTCCCTTAATGCATAACATTATACATATCTGCAAGGATGTGTGTTTTGCATTATGGGAGATACTGAGATAGGAGTGATGAGAGCTTGGCCACCTTTGTTGCAAGTTGCCTGGTGTTGTACTACCTTACCTCAGTCCTGAAGATATTTTCAGGCGCAAACTTTGTTTGCTCACACTTGGATAAAGGATTAAACTAAATTTATTATAGTCTAACCAAGTGCAAAATAAACTTTCTTTATCATGCAGCACATTAAACTCATTCAGTATTTCCACAATCTCTGGCAGTGCAGTCCATACATCTATTACTCCACAAGCAAGAACACTGCTCCTCCATCCATTTTCCATTATATGAAGGAATGGAAATAATATACTCTGATAATAATCAAATCCAAGAGTCATAAATCTCACGCACTCTGTGATACATACAGTCTATGGTGTCTCTCAGAAAATCGAGAAATTATTTTTCTTGTTCCCAGAATGCCATTTTCTCCTAGTCTATATATATATCCCTAATGAAAAGAACTAATGATCGATAATCACGTTCGTATTTAAAGTTATCAACATACACTGAACCCTCATTTAAAAGAGAGAGAGAGAAAGAAAGAGAGAGAGAGAGAGAGAGAAATTAGAGTTCACATTAGTTAAAATGGGAATTATTTCAAATTTACTGTATAGTTTATACCAAAGTGAAAGAAAGGCAATTATCTTGTGCTGTGTACTTCAGAAGTGGATCTAGATTAAGAAGATCAAAAGGTTGACATTGAATCATGGCTATTTAATCATACAACAGTAAATAAATTTAACAAATTATGCATACTAAATGCTGCCTTAAAACAGCTTTGGGTTTAGCTGCTGAGTATCAATATAACAACAGAACTCATACATCATTATTATATTATTAGTATTATTATCTGGGCATCTTGTGAAGTCCTGAGACTCACTGCAGGGGACAACATCTCTCCATAAAATTATTCAATGACAATGCCCTCACACTACTTCTGAGCAATTCATGCTGCTTATACATGCCCCTCCTATCAAAAAATTATTACTATTCACATCTGACCTCCATGGAGTCAAAGGACTCGTCATTGGAAGTCCATTCTATTGCATGCAAAAAAAGATCATTGAACTGTGCCTTCACAGTTTCTGCACTCACTACACTCTCTGGCAATGCATTCTACTCATTGATTACTCTCTACGCAAAGAACTTGCTTCTCACTCCCCTGCTCACACCATCCTTAGACAGTTTTCAAGCATGGCCTCTAGTTCTACTCATGCTTCCCTTCTACTCTATGAAAAATTTCCTCCACATTAATCTGGTAACAACCCCCTCACCAACGTATATGTCACTATCACATCCCTTTCTTTCCTTCTATTTGTAAGCTTCTCAAGTTGCATTCCCTCAATTTCTCCACCTATCTGACATTCCACAGACATGACATTTAGTAAACCTTCTCTGGACCCTCTCCAATACATCATTTTGAAAACCAGGTTACCATATCTCACACTGTAGTCCATATGTGGCCTGATCAAAGCCTTATACAAGGGAACCAAAACCTCTTTGCTGCTGCATGTCAATGTCTTCCTCATTATTTCCATAATCAATTGTAATGTTCTTACAATTTTAGCAATGTGACACCTAAACTTCAAGTCTCTGTCCATCATCATTCTCAGATCTTTCATTTCTTCCACCTCCGTTCAAAATTTACTCATTAATTGTATACTCTGCATCCCAATTTTGCCAAACTATTTCAGGACATTTGCACTTTGCAACATTAAATTGATAGCTCCATTCACCTGCTAAATCACATAGTCTATTGAGTTCCTCTTTCAAGGTCACAACATCTGCTCTACTTCTCACAGTTTGTCTCAACTTTGCATCATCGGTAAACAGCTGCACATCACCAGATAAAGTCAGTTCCAATGTCATTAACATGTAAGTTAAACAATAATGGTACCCAAAACAGATCACTGTGGCACTCCACTAGTGACCTTCCTCTTTTGAGATACCACTCCTCCACACACAATTTGCTGGTATCTATCTGACAGATAATCAGCTATCCAACTCACCAGTCTGTAATCTAATTTAGCTATCAGCTTGTCACTTGTCAGTATATCAAAAGCCTTTGAAAAATCCAAGTATACCACTGCATATTGCACTTCCCTGTGCAACATGCAGTGCAAGTGCAAGCCATCTATAAGTTCTTTTGCCATCAAATTCATGATGATCACATACATGTAGGAGAAACTGTATACAGGAGAAACTGAAGGCAGTTTCTCCTGCACAACTTTTACACTGACTTGTTTGCGATCAACTTCTATCATATCTTATAATCTTAATCTCATTCCTATTTTCTGCTTATTCCAGTTAAGTGATTTCAATATTCTTTCATATTCAATACTTGTTATCTTTCAATCATTCACAGATGCCAAAACTATCAACTTCACTCCTGGAAAACACAATTTCATTGTGCAGTCATTAAGTATGCAATCATGTCACAATACAATACTGTATCCTTTTATTCTCTCTCTCATGCCTTTTGATAATAACCTCTTTTCTCTTTCCTTGCACCTTTTCTTTCTTTCTTTCTCTTCTCTGCTGTCCACTTGAGACATTTTTCCAGTAGCCTGACCTCATGCTTTGGATTGTACAAGATCTTATGTAAATACGACGTTTCTTTTATTACTGCTACCTTGCCATTTTCCACATATATCTGAATCTTATGTGTCACCTTTATTTTCAACTTGGTCTCCTGTCATTTAAATCACCTTTATTCACTTTTTTAACTGTATTCCTACATTGATGATCTCCAGTACTTGAATTTCAAATCCTTTATCATTATCATCCTCATTCCCAACCATATTATCATCTTTACATGATTCTGGCACTCTCGGAACTTTCAAAGCACAATTCCTTCAAGACATAGACATTATTTATAGTATCATAAGGAAATCCTTCACACAAAAATGTCTATTATCTGATTAATCAATAAAGAAAACCACTTTTGCTACATTATTATTATTATTATTATTTTTTTTAAATCAGGACTTCATGGAAATTAAATATTCCTGTTAATCTTTTTAAATTTTAAAAACTCACCTGAGTTGCCTTAATATTGACATCTCCCTGCTGCAATAACTGCTGAATGACTTCCTTTTGAGTATCATTTTCAATTTCTGCAAGACATACTAACATGATAGGTGTGTATCCAGCCTGGAATAATAAATAATAACTAATATTTAAGGAATTGTGGAATTTAAGGAATTATGGAATAATAAAACATATATAAATATATTTTAAAATAAATACAAAAACATTTTAAAAAATGAAAGATGACATGCTTGGTCAACTAGGCCAGCTTGGCTTAGTTGGCTGAGTGGTTAATGTATCTGCTCTATAACCCACTGTATGCTGATTCAAATTGTGCCATAACGTGGATGTTTGTGATTATCTATAAATAGAAGGTGAATTTCATCCCCAAGTGTGAGACCACTGTCTGCTTATTTGAGGCCTGAAGTAACTTGAAAATATTCCATGTTCGGTCTCTAAAGCAGGAGTTCAACGAGATAAAAAATAAATAAAAAACACAAAACTAAATACAAATAATAAAAATATGATTGAAAATCCTTTGCTTGCCAGTAGTATTGATGCACTACTGACAAACAAAACACACGAAAGGTTTACAAACGTTTCGTGTGTATGGGAAAGACATAAAAAAGAAGTTGATAAAAGAGTTATTAATAGCAAATTACTAATTAATCCCACTCATAAAAGCCTATATAAGAGGGTGGTATGAAATGTTCTCGGCCTAACAATGAAAAAATGAATTTATAATTTCAAAATTATTTTTATTTTTCAACATAATCTCCATTAAGACTAATACATTTATTCCAGGGATGCTCCAGCACCATTATCCCATCCCTGTAGTGGTTCTCAGTAAGATCTGCAAAATGCCCCTCTACAGCTGCAATCACCTCTTGATTCGGAAAAAAATGCTGACCAGCAAGGAAGAGTTTTAGTTTTGGGAAGAGATACAAGTCAAAGGGAGCCAAATCAGGGAATAGGATGGATTTTCCAACAATACATAGTGCAGATCCCTTAATTTTCCCATTGCCAAAACACCTCTGTGGGCATGTGCATTGTCCTGATGAAAGATGATTTTTTACTTCGACAAACCGGGTCTTTTCTCACAGATTTTTTCATCTAGTCTGGTTAAAAGATTGGAATAATATTCCCTGGTTAATGTTTTATCCTTTTCAATATAATTAATAAACAAAATATGCCTTTAGCATCCCAAAACACTAATGCCATGACCTTTCCTGCTGATGGAACTGTCTTCTTTTTAGTGCTGAAAAACCGGCTTCTGTCCAATGTTTTGACTGCTGTTTGGATTGTGGTGTGTAATGGTGAATCCAAGTCTCATCCACAGTAATAAATCGATGCACAAAATCAGTTTTATTCTTGTTAAAATGCTCCAAGCACTATTCAGAGATTTTCATGCAAGTGCGTTTTTGATCTGCTGTGACAAGTGTGGCACCCATCTTGCACAAAGCTTTTTCGTTTGCAATTCTTCATGCAAATATCCTATATGTTCTTTTGAAATGCCTATAGTCTCAGCAATTTCATGCACTTGATCAATGATTTCTGGTGTTGTTACACTTTTTGGATGTTCTCCACGTGGATCAACTTCAAGACTGTTACGGCGACATTTAAACTCGGAAGCTCATTTCTTAATTGTTGAAAATGAAGGAGAAGAGTGCCCATAAAATTTTATAACCACACGACACTCAATTTTATCCTTTTCAAGGGATACAAACAACACTTTTGTTTCAGACAGCTGTATAAAACAAACTACTTGATAGAATGACTTGAAATTTACATAGATGCTTATGACAGATCCACCACTGAGGCAGGTGATCTGATTGATCTGATTTTCCCTTTCAGTCGTTTCCGACCATAGGTGACTCTGTAGGCACTCCTGTAAGTACTCCTGGTGAGAGTTTTACAGGGTAGTTCACCATTGCTTTCCCCAACCTCCCAATTTTATCTGGGCTCAGGACTGGCATATGGTATGAGACTGGCTAACTCACCTTTTGTCGAAAGAGACCAGATAAAGGTTCCTCACATCACTGATGGGAATTGAATCCAGGTCTTTCCGACCAAAGGGCTTCTTCTATATTGACTGAGCTACAGAGGCAGGTGGAGAAGTTTAAATACCTTGGGGTCCATATTCAAGAGTGATGGAAAGTGGGATGTAGAGCTAGATACTTGAATTGGATCAGCAAGCGCAATATTGCAGGAGCTTGGCCATTCAGTAGTATTGAAGCAGGAGTTAAGCCAAAAGGCAAAGCTGGCTGTCTTCAATACAGTCTATGTCCCCTTCCTCACCTATGGTCATGAGAGCTGGGTAATGACTGAAAGAATGCAGACACAAATCCAAGCCGCTGAAATGAGATTCCTTCCAGGAGGTTGAGGGGCTGACAAGACTTGATAGAGTGAGAAGCTCTGCAATTCAGGAAACCCTGAATACTCAACTGCTACTTCTTCGTATTGAGAGATCACAGTTATGATGGTATGGGCACCTGGTCAGAATGCACGAGAGGCTCCCCCAGCAGGCCCTCTTTGTCAAGCCAGAGGGTGGGAGGCAATGCGGAAGGCCAAGGACTCGCTGGATAGACTATATCCAAAACCTTGGGTGGACACGTCTGAGAGTTCCACCAGAACACCTGAGCTTGGTGGCGGAGGATCGTGACCATTGGAAGTCCCTTTTGCAGCTAACTTGAAGATGGATGGATGGATGGATGTTAGGGTTAGAGACCATGAGATGGCAGCACTTGTTAGCCGTTTCTTCACTACGGGACGATGAACTTAATGACAGCCATCTCTAATTGACTGCCAGTGGAGATTGAACTGCCCACTCAGTCTCCAAAATTAGATAGGGCTGAAACATCCTTGCATACTCCCTATGTGGGAATAAAAGGTGTTATTAGCTAATTTTTTTTAATACTAAAATAGGTTAGAAAAGACTTTCCCTAAAACCAAAAATAAAGAAATATGATGTTCAGTGACAAAATAACTGTTTAAAGGCAGTAACTGAGTAAAACTACCACCTAATAAATCATGTTAATCATAATATACAAAAGATACTAAGGGGTATGGTATTATTATTATTATTACTATTTGACACCTCCAGGGAGTCCAAAGACTCATCGAGGAAGAATGTGCAAGCAGCATCGAATGATTGACCCCTTCCAACTACTAACCGTGCTCAAACTTGCTTAACGTTTTGCTGGAACCATTAGTAGCAGAGCTCTACCAATCGACCAACCTTTGCTAGCACAACGGATAGGAATAGTCTGTGCCATAAAGACCAACTCAGAGTTTTACAAAAGAAGAAAAACAAAACATTTATTCAGTAAATGTTCTATATTCTTAATGATTTAATAAATCACAACTCAGTAAGTAGCTACATTGCTACCATCATGAGATGATCAGATGTGATTATAGATAAAAAAAAGTGATCAATTTTTTACAATAGTAAATGAAAGGAGGATCAAATAAGATAGGTTCAGTATGCGGAAGGAAAGACAGAATAGAATGGGAGGAGAGAATTGGTAGTGATGGCAAACAGAATACAGATCCAGAATAGTAGTAGTAGTAGTCATGGCATTTAGTAGTAGTAGTAGTATGGGTAATGGATAATGGTTTGCTGTTTGATGTAAGTTAAAAATTACCTGGACAAAAATGCATAGCTGGATTTAGCTACAGTTCAGTGTCATCTGAATAGAACTGTGAACTCTGTAGACACCCCATAGATAAATCTGAAGGATACAAGTAGCAGTATCATATTATTATGATTGATTTCAACTATGGGGATTAAAGATTAGAGGAAAAGGAATTTATAGAGTTACTGACGATAACTACTTTAAGCAGCACACATTAGGAAAGAAACTCACAGTGCAAGAATATTGAATCTAGTAATATTATCAGAGAATATGTATGTAAATGAAATGGCTGTTTTGCCTCCAAATGGAGAGAGTGAGCTTGCAGTTTGAGTTTTAAGGTGATAAGTGTGGAGAGCAAGGATTATGAATGATATGCAGGCTGAAATGTGTGAGGAGATGGGAGTACAGTTTGTTAATGTGTGGAATGAGTTTGAGGGTCGAAGTGAGCTGTATTGGAGCGATGGACTGCATTTGAGTGGTTATGGTGTGAGTCGCTTGGAGAGACTTCTGCTGGAAGGTAGAGAAGAGAATAGAGAGAATGAATCAGATCGACAGGAGAGTGATGTGGAAGAGCAGGAGAGTAGGAGAGGAGAGATTGAAAAGGTGGATATGAATGGGGAAGCAAGTGGTATGAGTATAGAAAATGAGAGAATGGGTGTGCAAGAGGAGCAGAGAAACGGGGAGGCTCAGGGTGGACAGTACACAGCGTGAGAAAGGTGGATGCTCCAAGAGGAGGTGAGAGCATGTGTAGGCAGGAAAGGAATGGGATGACCAGGGATCGAGAGGAAACAGTTGGAATTGAAAAGGGTTCTAAAATGAAGAAGCAGAAAGGGAAATGGCCCAAGTCAAGCATGGAAAGATCACATCAAGTGAGTGGTATCAGTGGAACTAGCTGTAGATCCAGAAATGAGCTGTTGTGTTTGTATACAAATGCTAGAAGTATAAGAAACAAGGCAGATGAAATTGTTGCACTAATTGCGTCTGTGCACCCAAAGATTGTCGGAATAAGTGAGACATGGTTGGAAGAGGATAATATCCTGATAGGAATAGAGATGAAAGGGGTATGATGTGTTTCGTGAGGATAGAAGGGTAAAAAAGGGAGGGGGGGTGCTATTGCTGATAGAGAAAGAGTTATGTCCATACAAAGTAGAGATGCAAGATGGAAATAGTGCCAGTGGTTTTGAGGCAGTATGGTGTGAGATAGAGGTGAATGGAATCAAATACTTGGTGGGATGTTGTTATAGACCAGGTAATGTGGATGGTGGTGATAGTGAAATGTATAGTCAAATTAGCCAAGCAAATAAGAAAAGGGTGATCATTATGGGTGATTTTAATTATGACAATATAGACTGCAATGATGAGATAGCAACTGGAAGTAAAGAAAATGAGTTTCTTGAGTTTCTGAGGGATAACTACTTCAAATAGTACGTAAGAGAGGGCACACGAGGATTAAGGGTCTTGGATTTGGTCATCTCATCAGAGGATGTAATTATAAATGAGGTGTCAAATCATCCACCAATTGGTGAGAGTGACCATGAGGAGATTACCTGGGTGGTTGTCAGCAGTGCGAAGACCCCTGTGAGAAAAGGGTATATGTGGAACTACAAGGGGGAGGGGTGATGATGAAGAGCTCAGGAGACAGCTTGCAGGTGTAGCGTGGAATGAGGAGTTAGCTGGAAAAGAGATCAATCCAGCTTGGGGGATTTTCGAAATCTATCTAGTACATGCAATGTCTAAATGTATTCCAAGGGTGAGAAGGTTAAATAAGGTACATGTGAGATGGATCAATAAAGAGATTAAGCATGCGATACAGAGAAAAAGGGCATTGTGGAGGCAGCATAAGAGAAGTGGAAATAACCAATTTCATGAGGTCTACAAAGACCAGGCAAGGAGGGTGACTTGGTTGGTGAGAGTAGCTAAAGTGAGGTATGAACAGCAATTAGTTAATGAAGCCAAAAAGAATCCTAGGGAGTTCTTTCGATATGTAGCCAGCAAAAGAAAGAATGATTATGGAAGGATGACATTGATTGGAGAAAATGGTATAAAGACAGCTGTTGAAGAATGTGTGGTGGAGATACGTAATGAGAAGTTCATAAAGATCTTTCAATCTTGTGAAAGTGACTTCATGGAGAGATTGAGAGTAGTTGATGATGGGGAGGAGAGACTGACTGTAAGTGAGCAAGAGGTGTTTGAGGAGTTGAGTAAACTAGATGTAATGAAATGAAAGATAAAATGGTAAATGAGTGGAATAAGCTGCCAGAGTCTGTTGTGGGTGCTATGACAGTGAGCGAGTTCAAGGCAAGGTATGATAGATACTGTGAGAATGTTGAACAGCTGTGTGAACATGATGTTTAGGGCCTCCCTCGATGAGTCTAAGGACTCCTGGAGTAGCCCGTGGTAATAATAATAATAATAATAATATATCACTGCATATTCTGAAGGAATGTGCCAGGGAGTTGACACCTGTCTTGACATATTTTTTTAATGCATGTCTTGCACTTGGTCAAGTTCCATAGGAGTGAAAGAAGGGCAAGATTGTGCCACTTCATAAAGGAGGTGATCGAACTCAAGCATCAAACTATAGGCCTATCTGTCTGTGAGGTGTTGTGGTTAAGTTGTTGGAGAAGCTTGTTAAAACTAGGATCAAGAGTTGGGTTGACAAAATGGTATTATCTTTGATGGACAGCATGAATTTGCTAAAGGGAGGTCATGTTTTAGTAATTTACTTACTTATTACAATAAAGTGACTGCTTCCTTGGACAGAGGAGAAGGATACACAGTAATATATTTGGATTTCGCAAAGGCTTTTGATAGAGTACCTCATGATAAGTTGACAGTCAAACTAGAGCAGATGGGGTTGGATATTAGATTAGTGCATTGGATTGGAGACTGGCTATCTGATAGGTATAAACAAGTTTTGCATGGGGATGCGATATCCAGGAAAAGAAAAGTCACTAGTGAAGTGCCTCAGGGGTTTATTTTAGGGCCATTACTGTTTAATTGGTATATTAATGATATTGGCGAAAATTTGGATGGACATATTCAGTTGTTTACAGATGATGCAAAGTTGGGACGAACCATAAAGAGTAGTGAAGATGGTGTGGCCTTACAAGAGGACTTGAATAAATTGAGTGATTGGGCAAGCAAATGGGGATGTGAGTTCAATGTTGCAAAATGTAAGGTTTTAAAATTTGGAAAACAAAGATGGGATGCAGAATTTATGCTTGGTGAGAATATATTGTTGGAGGTAGAGGAAATGAGAGAGATCTGGGGGTGATAGTGGATAAGGATCTAAAATTTAGGGGACACTTCGCCAAAATTGTGAAGACAACACAAAAGCTTCTGGGAATGATGCAGAGGACACTGACGTGTAGAAGTAGGGAGATTCTTGTTCTTGTATAAGGCTTTGATTAGGCCACACATGAACTATTGTTCCCAGATTTGGTCACCTGGTTTTCAGAAAGATGAAGAGATGTTGGAAAGGGGCCAAGAGCGACTGACTAAGGTAGTTTTTTTCTGACCTCTGGAATGTCGAGTATGAGGAAAGATTGAGAAGATGTAATTTGCAGAATCTGGCAGACAGGAGAAAGAGGGGAGATATGATAGAGACCTACAAGTTGGTAAGGGGTTGTTATAGGATCAATGGTGGAGAAGTTTCCAGGGGAGAACCAGAGGTCATCCCTGGAAACTGTATAAAGAGGGTGTGAGTAGGAGAGTGAGAGGCAGGTTTATTTTGTGAAGAGTTGTGAATGACTGGAATGCCTTGCCTGAGAGTGTGGTGTCTGCATGGAGTTTGAGTGTGTTTAAGACACAGTATGATGAGATGTGTGTGTGTGTGTGTGTGTGTGTGTGTGATAAAAGGACCTCCCAGATGAGTCTTTGATTCCATGAGGTCTTGGGGTAATAATAATAATAATAATAATAATAATAATAAATCATGTGAGAATTTCAAATAAAAATGGGTATGTATAAAAGTATAAGGCATATGATTATGATTAACTGAGAAGGCAACTTGAAGCAGGACCTTCGTATCAAAAGCTGCAAGGGAAGTGGTCAAAGTGTGTCTGAAGGAAGCTATATCTGACTGTATTGGCAGAGTTAAGAGAATAAATCACATGGGATTTATGAATTAATAATAATAATAATAATAATAATAAAGAAATGTTGTGAACATTAGATTCACATTTTCGTTTTAAGAGCTGTTTAAAAATGACATGTTGTGAATCTAATAGCAGAAGAAAGGTGATAATCAGATCCAGGAGCAGTATGAAGGCAGGAGAAGAGATTGTGAGGACTGCAAAACTATTAAAAAAAACCTGAATAGGTAAAGAGAAATATGATTTGTTTTGGTAATGAGTGGAAGGAGAGGAAGATAATTCCATGCTGCAAGGATATAGCTAGAAATGATGTCTTGAGATTGAGACCAATCCAGTTTATGTGGAATGGTCATTAATGTAATGAAGAGGCTGGTTAGAGCTACATCCAGAAATCAGTGGAGAATATTCTAATACTCGAGAGAGAAGAGTATGATTTTGTTAAAGGTAAGTTTGCTTTAGCATTTAGCACACATTTTATAATAGAGTGACTGCAGAATTGGATAAGAGCAGATATAGCACAATACTTCTAGATTTTTCAAGGTGTCTGATAATCCGGATTCCATTACAAACTCAAGATTTGGATGGCTATGCCAAAAAAGACATGACATGGAGACAGGACAGTGCTGTCTGGCATAAGAACCAAAGAGCTTCTTATCTCCCCAATCCAGTATTATCATGAGCAATCTGGGTATAGATCAAGGAGAGATCTTTTCAGATCACTCATAAGGTCCATAGAACACTGACATACCATCTTATATTTTTTTTTATAACAGTTTCATTTTCATAACATCTGTCTAAATATCACTCTTCATCTGATTTCTTACTACATTATTTAACTATCTGACTCTTGGTATATAGTTCTATATTGCTTATTTTAGATGTGTTATGTTAATGCTTCATGATCTATTAGTCCTTACCCTTACAGCTCATCATGATATTGATGCAAACTAGCTACAGTTTTCCATAATTATCCATTTATTTCCACCTATGAGTGAAACCTTAACCTGCCCAGATATATATATATATATATATATATATATCTTACTTTGTGCTCACTCTTGCTATACAGTAGTAGTGTTAATATCTCATTCACTACTGCCGCACATCCTTTAAGGCTATCGTTTAATCCAATATTCTAAATCCTTGTGTTGTTTCCATTACATACTGCTAAAGTAGCATATAGAAGAAAATAGAGTGAATTTCTGGAATTCACTCTCTTACCTTTCATATGCTATTCTCCATAAAACCGTATTCTTATTACTTAAAATTCCATTAAGATCTCCTTATGATCATCTGCCTTTTGCTTTCCCAACCAATCTGTTTAAATATACCCAATCACTGCCCTGTACATTTCCAGATCCATAAAAACATCCCATTACATATCCTGTCCTGGATCTCAATTTCAAACAGCCACAAAGCCATTAGGTGTAATGCATTCTTTTACCTCCAACTCTGAGCAGGCTTAAGTCCTCTGCTATCACTGACAACAGTTGATTGATCGTCTTTTGTTCTTTTCATCATACCAAATGATTTCTGTATTCTTTCAATTTTACTATTGTCTGTTATATTATCCTCAGGTAACAAATTTTTGTATATGCAAATAATTCTTGAGCAAACTAACTTGTTCAATAAGGTAGTTTTGCCCTGGAAGTTCCCCATAAATATTTGACCATTATATCCAATATTCCTTGCATTAGTATGACAACATAACAGAGTCCAAAGATGTATGGTTATGCTTGTGACTTTATACTCTTTTGATATTTCAAACTACCACCTCACCAACGAATCCTCTCCATTAATTCTGAAAATTTCCTAGATTGACAATCCCATTCAGTGTGAAGCTATTTCACCTACATCATCTCTCTCTCCCTCTCTTTACCAAAAACTTTAGTTACTCCATTTACTATGCTACCCATCTTACTCTAGCCTTACCATCCTCATCTCCCTGACATTTGCTCATTTTCACATATCTTTTATTAAGATCTGTCACTGTCATATTTTTGTATCCACTTTGCCAGTTTGATTTCACCTTCACAAATTCCCGATTATTTTCTGAAATTTAAAATCATATTTTTTTATCTACCATAATTAATTAATTAGCTCATTTAAGTAATTATTAATTATTCAATACCTAAAAGTTTAAACAATTAATGCCAAACAATACATTACCTTATTTCGTTTGTTTAAATTGCAAAACTTTGTATTCAAAAGTACCTGGACTAAGTTAAAGTTGTTAAGAGATAAGGCAAAATGAATAGCTGTATTACCCTAGAATAAAAAAAATAAAAATAAAACACAGGCTAACTAATTATTAGTTTTAATATAGAAATGTTTTTTTCAGCAAGTTACAAAGCAATTATACCTGCCAAGAAATTATATTCTTGTTTAATCCTTTACCTAAGTGCAAGTAAACAAAGTGTGCACATGATGCATCCCAGATGAATATACTGTTATGCATTATGAGAAGGGCCACTACCCAGATCAGTTTTGACTTTTATTGAGGTTCTATTAGTCAAAGTGCCAGACCTAGAAAGATACCATGGTTGAATTAATGCAAAAGATATATATTTACAATATACTAGTAGTAGAACAGTTATCACTTTATTATTAAAATACTCTGGATCAGAGTTAGCTGTAAAAAGTTTTTTTTTTTGTTACCAAGTGAAAAAAAACTTTTTACAATTATCTCTGATGTAGAGTATTTTAATAATAAGGTGATACACCTTTTTGTAATTTGTATATTGAAAATATATGGTTTCTGCATTAAATGAAACTTGGTATCTTCCTGAGTCTGGCTCCCTACTGGTGACATTTTATATGTTAATCTGGAAGCTGCCTGAGAGGGGAGGGAACTGCTTGAGGTCTCTAGCAGAGTGGTAGACCTTTGAACACTGTGAGCTTGTCTGCTGCTGAGTAGAACTAAGGCTTGGTGTGGTAACTGGCTTGTCTTTGGCTATGTGAGGCCAAGGTGTGGCACAGTGTTTTGGGCAGAATTAAGAGATACTACTGAAGATTTTTTAAGAGTGTTTTTAAAGGATGTGAAAGTAGTCTTTTTTTTTTTAGGTCACTCATGAGTTTTTGGAAAATCCTGAGGATGTGGAACCAATGAAATCCTCAATAAAGGAGGAATTTGGTCAGGGTAGTAACCCATCTTATAATGCATAGCAATATACATGTCCAAAAGGAAGTGTGCTTTTGCATCATGACAATTGCAATTGCCAGTTGTTGTGAAGTCAACAGATAGCCTAGTTGTGAAGATACTAAACATGCAAACTTTGTTTATTTGCTTGACTAAAGAATTAAACAATAATATAATTTTTGATGAGTATAATTTACTTTATTAGTTTAAATAACAAGAGACACATACACAAAGCAGACAGACAGAGAGAGAGAGAGAGAGAGAGAGAGGTTTATTGATAATATATGAATTATTCTTAAGATACAAATGATAATTCAAATGAATATAATATAACAGCCCATCACTGAATGTAGGAAGTTTATATGAACAGGGAAAATGAATATTAGCTAATTTACAAGTTGCAAAATAAATATGAGTAGAACAGGAAAGCATAAAAAAATAAACCAGTCAGTGAGTCATGTTATTAAGAGTAGATTTTTGATTTTTGTGTATCGAGTACAAGATTTGCCTGGTTTCTTTCTATCAAAAAAATTAAAGGAGATAATGAATGTTATGAGGGTTAAGGGGGGGGGAACATTTACTGAGAGTATCAAACAAGAATTGGAGGAGGAGGAAAGAAGAAGACTGCTAGGAGATTGGATTTTTCTATGGGTAATGATACAACAGATCTCTTTGCATACAAAAGAAGTGGAAACAGGGTTGAATAATAGTCAGTTAGTCAGTGTGCAGTCCACAGATCAGATTTGGATGTGTCGATAATTTTCTTGCAAATGTTTCACGCTTCAGTATAGGTAGAAATAGAATTTAAATATTTTGATGAAAGCCAGTTGCAATATGGATGATTCTTCTTTTCTCTTGAATAGCCTTTAAACACTTCTCAGAAAATCATAGTTTTGATAAGAATGAGAATCAATGTAGAATGGGTTATGATGTTTCCGTACCTATAAAAATTGTTTCAGTGATGCAATCCAAGTGTTTGTATCAAAAAGAATGCAAAGAATAATCCATCAAGAAAATGATGATGCATATCCAAAATCAAATTTCCATAGTTGCTGCAATGATTCATGTCGAAGTTTCTAGAACAAAAACTATTTGGAAATGAAATGAATGATTTCCTTTCATCCATACAGATGGTAGGGGCAGCTATGCTGTCATACTAGGGAAGTGACTATGAGCAAGGTGGTTTCCCATTGACTTCCTTGCCATGCTATGTCCTGTGGCTGTATCCTGTGTGTTCACAGGTTCAGTTTGCCTGTTTGCGGGAAGAAAAATCCCAGAATAAACTGGGGGGGAACCCTACTGTCCATGCCCAAGACTGGCTAACTTGGCTATGACTGAGGAAGATCCTTAAACTCCTCATGTTTCCGACGGGAATCGAACCTAAGACACTCCTTCTCCCAGGCATATGGTTGAAGTGTACAGCCACAGGCTAACAGTTAAGATGGAAATGAATAATTTAGTAACTAAAGGAATTATTTACATGCCAGTGTTTCATCAGCTCAAGCTAGCATTATCAAAGACACACACACACACACACACACACACACACACACACACACACACACACAGAAGACATACACTCACTGCTGAGGGGAAGGGTAGGTGGTGTGCCAAAATTTGAACAGGATCACACCATTCAATTCTCTTACAGTTAAGTGGATTCGGTAGAACTTGAGCCACTTCCAGGAACAGTCTCTGTTTTTCATCTTCAACCTATGAAATGGCCTTTATCCAAAACAAGTTGTACTAGTCTATTTTAGGTCACTTATACTGAGCATACTTTTTTGTGGTCATTTTTCTCCTTACAATGGTGGTCTGTTCTGTCTGTCTAATATACTGGGTTTCATATTGACAGGAGACACTGTAGTAACATGGGAATTGCTCCCTATAAAAACATTGAAGGTTTATAGATTACAAAATTTGGTTGATAGGTGGGAAAGAGAGGATATAAAAAAAAAAGCAAAAACAAATAAGTTACTAAAGATTTTTATAGGATGGATTATAGAGGACATTTTTCTATACATGACAAGGAGGGACAAAACAAGAAGCCATTCTTAGATAATGGTGTAGTGATCTTCCTCAGCTAATCCTTATTTCATAGCAGTGAGTGCTATGAAATAAGGATTAGCTTTTTTAATTGGAGAGAAGAATCAATGACTGAAACAGTTTATGAGCATATGATTGTGTTATGGTTAGATATGGAATTTAAAGAGTATGATAAATGTATAAATAATGGTTAGTATGGGTCCCTTGTGATGAGTATTCAAACTATAGAGTTGCCCTTATAATAAGAAGTCTAAATAAATATTAAGGATAGTATAAGTCAAAATAAAAAATTAACATAAAATAAAACACATAAAAGCCATTGCTGCATTGGTAACTGCAAAGCAGAGACCTATACTTTGTGAAATTCAAACACACAGAAAAAGGCTATAAATCCCACATGAGCAAGGATGCAAGCATCCTTGCACATGTTAGATTCTGCTTTTGTGTGTGTGTGTGTGTGTGTGTGTGTGTGTGTGTGTGTGTGTGTGTGTGTGTGTGTGTGTGTGTGTGTGTGTGTGTGTGTGTATGAGAGACAGAGAGAAGTCATATAGAGGGTTTTAGATAAGCCATATAGGAGAAAGTTTCAATTTATAAAGGCTTATTTTATTTTATATTTTTAAGACACTTACATTTGCATCTTCTGCATTAACAATCCATTCAACAAAAGACTTGGATATTTTCTCAAAGATTTGCAAGTAATCTTCAACTATATAAGTATTAGCTTCTTTATGGGAGGTTACTCGAAACCATTCCTGCTGGATAGCTGCAATAGCTGTGCCCTGTAATGAACACACCACAAGTTTCTAAAAATAAGTTAATACTTCTGAAATGACTTAATTTGAATAGTATAAATTGGTTTAAAAATTAAATCGATTTATCAAGGAAAGAAGAAAATTTTAACCAAAAGGCACAATCTAATTTTATAGAGGACAACACAAAATTGAAAGGCTTTTTACAAATAATGAAACGTTCTAAGAGCATGATCTGTGGCAGTGAACGATTCAATCTGTCTGAAGATTGTAGGTAACAGTAAAACTTTATTGTCAGAAAATGACATCCTGACAGGAATAGAAGTAGAAGGGTATAGCATATTATGGTAGGATAGGAAGTCTAAATGCAATGGTTGAGTATTACTTATGATAACTGATGAGTTGTATCATATCTGAGTATAGAATTTGAAAGTAAACAGCAATAATGATTTGGAAAGTGTAGTATGAGGTGGAGGGACACAGCAGAGGTCATTCAACATAGGCCGTTTATTTCAGGTATTTGATATTTAGGCCGTTTAGTTCAGCAAGTGCAAAATGAGTTTGTTATGGGAAATTTCAAGTATAACAGTATACTTGAAATTTGGTGGGTGTCGGCGAGTTGTGTGTGGGGGTGCGGTGTCCAGGAGGGGGAGGGTCACTGGTGGAGTGCCTCGGGGATCTGTTTTGGGGCCGTTGCTGTTTGGCTTGTATATTGGTGATGTTGGCGGGGATTTGGATGGAGGTGTTCAGTTGTTTGCGGGTGATGCGGGGTTGGGACGGGCCATGGGGGGTGGTGGGGGTGTTGTGGCCTTGCAGGGGGACTTGGGTGGATTGAGTGGTTGGGCAGGCGAATGGGGATGTGGGTTCGGTGTTGCAGGGTGTGGGGTTTTGGAATTTGGAAAACGGGGATGGGATGCAGAATTTATGCTTGGTGAGAATATATTGTTGGAGGTGGAGGAGATGGGAGATCTGGGAGTGATAGTGGATGGGGATCTAAAATTTGGGGGACACATCGCCGGGATTGTGGAGACGGCACAGGGACTTCTGGGAATGATGAGGGGGACACTGACGTGTAGAAGTAGGGAGATTCTTGTTCCATTGTATAAGGCTTTGATTAGGCCACACATGGACTATTGTGCCCAGATTTGGTCACCTGGTTTTCAGAAGGATGAAGAGATGTTGGAAAGGGTCCAAAGGCGACTGACTAAGGTAGTTTCTGGCCTCTGGAATGTCGAGTATGAGGAAAGATTGAAAAGATGTAATTTGCAGAGTCTAGTGGAGAGAAGGAAGAGGGGAGATATGATAGAGACCTACAAGTTGGTAAGGGGTTGTTATAGGATCAATGGTGGAGAAGTTCTACAGCGAATAGTGGGAGATCAGGGGAGAACCAGAGGTCATCCCTGGAAACTGTATAAAGAGGGTGTGAGTAGGGGAGTGAGAGGCAGGTTTTTTTCGTGCAGAGTTGTGAATGATTGGAATGCCTTGCCTGAGAGTGTGGTGTCTGCAAGGAGTTTGAATGTGTTTAAGACCCGATATGATGAGATATGTGTGAGATAAAAGGACCTCCTAGATGAGTCTTTGACTCCATGAGGTCTTGTTTAATAATAATATTAATAATATATAAATTGCCCAGTCATGAAGTTACTTCACACATAAAATTTGTTAGCTTACACTTGGATAAAGGATTAAACCAAGAATATAATTTCTTGGCATCTTTCATTTACAGAAAAACCAAATAGAAAAACTTTCAACATTTACCAATAGAAATTGAAAGGTAAGGATAACAACAACAACAATGTAGAATACAGAAACGAGAATGTTTATAGTGATGATGCAAATAAAGAAAAATGGACATATGAAATTTCCAGATTAAAAGGAATTATTATACAATCAACCAGAGAGCCTGTGTAGCTCAGTGGATGTGGCGTTTGCACACCACCATGCTTGGCCACACGAAGGAAGACTTCGTTTCGAGTCAAGTCGGCGACTAGAGGAAATTTTTCTAAGCCTTTTTTCGACCGGTTCCCGAGTTAGTCGATCTCTGGCACGGGCAAGCAGGTTTTTCGTCCTGTAAACTCAAGAAAATCGACCGTAGAACCCACATTATTTCAGACATTAAATATATTGTGTTAGGGTTAGGGACCACGAGATGGCGGCACATTTGAGCCGTCTCTCTTCACTGTGTACTGCTTAATTAGTGATAGCTTTGGGCCATCTGTCTCTGATTGGGTACCAGTGGAGATTGAACTGCCCACTCAGTCTCAAAAAGTTAGATAGGGCTAAATGACCTCGCCTACTCCCGTATACGGGAATAAAAAGGCGTTAGCTGATTTTTTTTTTCAACCAGAGAGTTAGAAAAACTAAAGAAATGTTTACAAAACAAAGACAGGAAAAGAATAAAGGCAAGAAAGTGCAGAAACGCATAAGTTATCAATGAAAAATAATAAGAATAACATCATCATCATCATCATCAAATTCCTGCCATGTACCCTCAAGGAGTGTACAGGATATGATAGTACTACATGAAAAAAATTACATCATTATTAACTTCCTATCTACAAATTTCCTCCAAATCAGTCTGTTACTTGTCAAGACTCCAACATTATCAGATCTTATATTTCTATCGTCTAAGGCACTTTGTACCGTATCAATCCACCTATATCTTGGTCTTCCTCTGGGTCGTTTTCCTGCCAACCTGGCAGAGAACACTTGTTTTGCTAATCTTTCCTCGCCCATTCTGTTTAAGTGACCATACCACCTGAGATTAACTCTGCTAACGCATTCCTGGATGCTGACAATGTCAAGTTCTTTCCTAATATCCTCGTTTTTAATATGATATTGCCATTGATGCCATCTGTTCACGCCTCTAATCTTTCTCAGAACTCTCATATCTGCAGTCTCTAGTCTTTGGTCAAGTGTTTTACTTCTGACCCAGCTCGCAGATCCATTAGTTAAAACTGGTTTGAACACCATCTTGTATACAGCTAATTTAGCGTTCTGACTAATTTCTCTCTTATTCCATATGAATTTAGGGGACGCATAAGGAAATGTATAAGCAAATTAGCCAAGCAAATGGAAAAAGGGTGATCATTATGGGTAATTTTAATTACAGCAACACAGACTGGGATGATGAGATAGCAACTGGAAGTAAAGAAAGGGAGTTTCTTGAATTTTTGAGGGACTACTACCTCATGCAGTATGTAACAAAGGATACATGAGAATTCAGGATTTGGATTTAATAATCTCATCAGAAGAAGTTATTATAAATGTGGTGTCAAATCTCCCTCCAGTTGGTGAGAGTGACCATGAAGTGATTACCTGGGTGGTTTCCAACCATGTGAGGACTTACATGAAGAAAGGTTATATGTGGAACTACAAGTCTGTTAATTATGAGATACTCAGGAGACAGCCTGTAGCATGGAATGAGGAGTTGGGTGGAAAAGAATGAATGATGCTTGGGTGATATTCAAGAATTATCTAGAAGAAGCAATGTCTAAATAATTCAGATATTGAGGAGATGGGTGTACAGTTTGTTAATGTGTGGAATGAGTTTGAGGGACGAAGTGAGCTGTATGGGAGCGATGGACTGCATTTGAGTGGTTATGGTGTGAGTCGCTTGGAGAGACTGCTGCTGGAAGGTAGAGAAGTGAATAGAGAAAATGAATCAGATCGAGAGGGGAGTGATGTGGAAGAGCAGGAGAGTAAGACAGGAGAGATTGAAGAAGTGGAAATGAATGGAGAGGTGAGTGGTATGAGTATAGAAAATGAGAGAATGGGTGTGCAAGAGGAGCAGGGAAACGGGGAGGCCCAGGGTGGACAGGGATACACAGCGTGAGAAAGGTGGATGCTCCAAGAGGAGGTGTGAGCATGTGTAGGCAGGAAAGTAATGGGATGACCAGGGATCAAGAGGAAACAGATGTTGTTGCAAAGGGTTCTGAAATGAAGAAGCAGAAAGAGAAATGGCCCCAGTCCAGCATGGAGAGAGCACATCGAGTGAATGGTATCAGTGGAACTAGCTGTAGATCCAGAAATGAGCTGTTGTGTTTGTATACCAATGCTAGAAGCATAAGAAACAAGGCGGATGAAATGGTTGCACTAATTGTGTCTGTGTACCCAGAGATTGTTGGAATAAGTGAGACATGGTTAGATGAGGACGACATCCTGACAGGAATAGAGATGGAAAGGTATGATGTGTTTCGTGAGGATAGAAGGGATAAAAAGGGAGGGGGAGTGCTATTGATGATAGAGAAAGAGTTATGTCCATACAAGGTAGAGATGCAAGAGGGAAATAGTGCCAGTGGTTTTGAGGCAGTATGGTGTGAGATAGAGGTGAATGGAATCAAATACTTGGTGGGATGTTGTTATAGACCTGGTAATGTGGATGGTGGTGATAGTGAAATGTATAGTCAAATAAGCCAAGCAAATAAGAAAAGGGTGATCATTATGGGTGATTTTAATTATGGCAATATAGACTGGATTGAAGAGATAGCGACTGGAAGTAAAGAAAATGAGTTTCTTGAGTTTTTGAGGGATAACTACCTCAGACAGTATGTAACAGAGGGCACACGAGGATTAAGGGTCTTGGATTTGGTCATCTCATCGGAGGATGTAATTATAAATGAGGTGTCAAATCATCCACCAATTGGTGAAAGTGACCATGAGGTGATTACCTGGGTGATTGCCAGCAGTGCAAGGACCCCTGTGAAAAAAGGGTATATGTGGAACTACAAGGGGGGTGATTATGAAGAGCTCAGAAGACAGCTTGCAGATGTAGCATGGAATGAGGAGTTAGCTGGAAAAGAGATCAATGCAGCTTGGGGGATTTTCAAAAACTGTTTAGTAGATGCAATGTTTAAATGTATACCACGGGTGAGAAGGTTAAATAAGGTAGGTGTGAGATGGATGAATAAAGAGATTAAGCATGCAATACAGAAAAAAAAGGCATTGTGGAGACAGCATAAGAGAAGTGGAAGTAACCAATTTCATGAGGTCTACAAAGACCAGGCAAGGAGGGTGACTTGGTTGGTGAGAGTAGCTAAAGAGAGGTATGAACAGCAGTTAGCTAATGAAGCCAAAAAGAATCCTAGGGAGTTCTTTCGATATGTAGCCAGCAAAAGAAAGAATGATTATGGAAGGATGATATTGATTGGAGGAAATGGTATAAAGACAGCTGTTGCAGAATGTGTTGTGGAGATACTTAATGAGCAATTCATAATGATCTTTCAATCTTGTGAATGTGACTTCATGGAGAGATTAAGAGCAGTTGATGATGGGGAGGAGAGACTGACTGTAAGTGAGCAAGAGGTGTTTGGGGAGTTGAGTAAACTAGATGTAAATAAGGCTGTGGGACTTGATAATATATCACCACGTATTCTGAAGGAGTGTGCCAGAGAGTTGACACCTGCCTTGACATATTTTTTTAATATGAGTCTTGCACTTGGTCAAGTTCCTAAAGAGTGGAAGGAGGGCAAGATTGTGCCACTTCATAAAGGAGGTGATCGAACTCAAGCATCAAACTATAGGCCTATCTGTGTGTCAGGTGTTGTGGTTAAGTTGTTGGAGAAGCTTGTGAGAACTAGGATCCAGAGTTGGGTTGACAACAATGGTATAATCTTTGATGGACAGCATGGATTTGCTAAAGGGAGGTCGTGTTTTAGTAATCTACTTACTTATTACAATAAAGTGACTGCTTCCTTGGACAGAGGAGAAGGATACACAGTAATATACTTGGATTTCGCAAAGGCTTTTGATAGAGTACCTCATGATAAGTTGACAGTCTAACTAGAGCAGATGGGGTTGGATATTAGATTAGTGCATTGGATTGGAGACTGGCTATCTGATAGGTATCAACAAGTTGTGTATGGGGGTGCAATATCCAGGAAAAGGAAAGTCACTAGTGGAGTGCCTCAGGGGTCTGTTTTAGGGCCATTACTATTTAACTTATATATTAATGATATTGGTGAAGATTTGGATGGAGATATTCAGTTGTTTGCAGATGATGCAAAGTTGGGATGAACCATAAAGAGTAGTGAAGATGTTGTGGCCTTGCAAGAAGACTTGAATAAATTGAGTGATTGGGCAAGCAAATGGGGATGTGAGTTCAATGTTGCAAAATGTAAAGTTTTAAAATTTGGAAAACAAAGATGGGATGCAGAATTTATGCTTGGTGAGAATATATTGTTGGAAGTAGAGGAAATAAGAGATCTGGGGGTGATAGTGGATAAGGATCTAAAATTTAGGGGACACATCGCCAAAATTGTGAAGACAACACAAAGACTTCTGGGAATGATGCGGAGGACACTGACATGTAGAAGTAGGGAGATACTTGTTCCAATGTATAAGGCTTTGATTAGGCCACACATGGACTATTTGTGCCCAGATTTGGTCACCGGGTTTTCAGAAGGATGAAGAGATGTTGGAAAGGGTCCAAAGGCGACTGACTAAGGTAGTTTCTGACCTCTGGAATGTTGAGTATGAGGAAAGATTGAAAAGATGTAATTTGCAGAGTCTCGTGGAGAGAAGGAATAGGGGAGATATGATAGAGACCTACAAGTTGGTAAGGGGTTGTTATAGGATCAATGGTGGAGAAGTTCTACAGAGAATAGTGGGAGATCAGGGGAGAACCAGAGGTCATCCCTGGAAACTGTATAAGGAGGGTGTGAGTAAGGGAGTGAGAGGCAGGTTTTTTTCGTGCAGAGTTGTGAGTGATTGGAATGCCTTGCCTGAGAGCGTGGTGTCTGCAAGTAGTTTGAATGTGTTTAAGACACGGTATGATGAGATGTGTGTGTAAGATAAAAGGACCTCCTAGATGAGTCTTTGACTCCATGAGGTCTTGTTTAATAATAATAATAATAATAAATATATTCCAAAGATCAAAAGGTTAAATAAAGTAGGTGTAAAATGGTTGGATAAAGAAATTAAGCAAGCAATATGGAGAAAAAAGGTATTATGGAGGAAACATAAGAGGGTAGTAATAATCAATTTCATTAGGAATACAAAGAACATACAAGGATGGTGATTCAGTTATTAAGGATAGCAAAAGTTTAGTATGAGTAGCAATTAGCTAATGAAGCCAAAAATCTAGGGAGTTCTTTTGATACATAGGTAGCCAAAAAAATAAATAAATAAAGAAAGAAAGAAAGAATGATTATGGTAGGATGGCAATGATTAGAGGAAATGGTATAAGGACAACTGCTGCTACAGAGGATATAGTTCAGATATTTAATGAGCAGTTCATAAAGATCTTTCATCCTTGTGAATGTGACAACATAGAGAGTTTGAGAGCAGTGAATGATGAGGAGGGGAGATGGACTCTACTGTGAGTGAGCAAGAGGTATATGGATAATTAAGCAAACTTGATATTAATAAGACTGTGGGACTTGATGATATATAACTGTGTATTCTGAAGGAATGTGCCATGGGATATTAGCCTTGACATATTTGTTTAATATAAGTATTACATTAGGTCAAATTCCAAAGGAGTGGAAGGAAGGAAGGCAAGATTGTACTGCTTCATAAAGGTGGTAATAGAATTCAAGCATCAAATAATAGGCCAATCTGTGTGTCAGGTGTTGTGATTCAAGTATTGGAAAGGCTGGTGAGAAATAGCATCCAGAATTGGGTTGACAACAATAGTATTATCTTCGATGGACAGCACAGATTTGCTAAAGGGAGGTTATGTTTTAGTAATGTACTTGCTTATTACAATAAGGTGATAGCAGCATTGGAGATAGATACATGTGGTAATCTATTAAAAGCTGACTTTGCAAAGGCTTTTGACAGATTACCATGATAAGTTGATGGTCAAACTAGTGCAGATGGGATTGGATATTAGATTAGTGCATTGGATTAGAGATTGGCTATATGATATATATCAGCAAGTTGTGTATTGGGGGAGCAATATCCTGGAAGAGGAAAGTTGCTAGTGGTGTGCCTCAGAGATCTGTTTTAGGACTATTGATGTTTAACCTGTATGTTAATTATATTGGGGAAGATTTCAATGGGAATATATAGTTGTTTGCAGATGATGCAAAGTTTTGAACTATGAGAAGTAGAGTAGATGTTGTGACTACTCAAGAAGAATGGAATAGACTGAGTGAATGGACACAAGAGTGGGGATACTTGTTTAATGTTGCAAAATGTAAGGGTTTTAAATTTGGAAAACAAAGGTGCGATGCAGAATTTACTCTAGATGGGGATATATTGTTAGAGGTGGAGGAAATAGATCTTGGGATGATGTGTGGATAAGAATCTAAATTTAGAAGATATATTGTTGCCAAAATTGTGAGGACAACACAACAAATTCTGGCAATGATGTGGAGGACGCTCTCGTAGAAGTAAGGAGATTCTGGTTCCATTGTATAATGCTCTGATATGCCACATATGGACTACTGTGCAGAGATTTGGTCACTTGTTTTCAAAGGATATGGAGATGTTGAAGAGGGTCTAGAGGCGATTGACCAAAATTGCTTCAGATCTCTGGAATGTTGAATATGAAGAAAGGTTGAGACAATGCAATATGCAGTCTAGTATAATGGAGAAGAGGTAGTATAATATGATAGAAACATACTAGTTTGTATGGAGTTGTTACAGGATTAAGATCGAAAAAGTTTTTCATAAAATGATGGGAGATTGGAGAAGAGCAAGAGGCCATACCTCAAAGCTGTATAAGGAAGGTGTGAGCAAGGAAATGAGAAGCAGGTTTTTTGCATGGAGAGTTGTAAATGATTGGAATTCACTGCCTGAGAGCATGGCATCTGCAGAGAATTTGAATGTGTTTAAAGCATGGTATGATGAGATGTGTGTGTGTATGACAAAAGGGAAATTCTAGATGAGGTTGTGACTTCATGGTGTCTTAGAATAATAATAATAATAGCTAAGGTGGCTGGCTGCATTGCCTCCAAATGTGAAAATTGATCATGTGGTCTTGACTTGAGAGGTAGAAAGATATATGGAAACTCCAGTTAAGAAGAGATATATGTGTAACTACAAGGCATGTGATTATGATACACTTAGGAGGCAGCTTGAAGGAATATCTTGGCATAAACATCTGCAAGGGGGGAGGATGATTGCAGCGCATGTGGGTTAGTCAAGGGGTATCATACTGTAAGGGGTAAGCAATATCACATAAACCTAAGGTCAGGTGTGCAAATCAGATAGGAGTTAGATGGATGACTAGTATCATTAAGCATGAGAAGGAAACAAAGAAAATGTTATAGAGGGTATATAAGGAGAAAGGTAACCAGTTAACTCATGAACAGCATGAGGATCAGGCAAGAAAGTTGACCAACATGGTGAGTAAGGTTAATGGAGGCAAACAAAATTGTTGAGCTACTGTGTGATCATTTTGCAAGGGTATATCATCCAAGTGAAGATACTGAATGCAAATACAGCTGTGGGATTGGATGGAATTTCGGCTCATGTTTTACGAGAATGTGCAGAAGAATTGGTGATGCGTTTGATTAGGATGTTTAATTTAAGTCTCGGCTCTCACAAAGTCCCAAGAGAGTGGAAGGAGAGAAAAATAAAGGAGTATCAAATTATAGACTAATTAGTATCTCAGGAGTTCGTAAAAGAGAATTCAGGAATGGATGAATAAGAATATGATATTCTTATTCAAGTGAAAATTGATCATGTGGTCTTGACTTGGGAGGTAGAAAAATATATGGAAACTCCAGTTAAGAAGGGATATATGTGTAACTATAAAGCATGTGAATGGCAGCATAACTTTCTGAAGGGTTGGTTGGTCATGGCTTAATATAAACTTGGATAAAGAATTAAACTAAATTTACTATACTCTAACCAAGTGAAAAATAAACTTTCAACATCTTTCTCTAAATCCAGAGTAATTTATTAAAAAAGGGTGGCACACCATTTGGCAACTCCTATAGGTAGAGATGACCTGCTAATGCTTCTGCCTGGTATCTCAACCTGGGCTTGGCTCCCACTGAAGAGACTTCAATAAAGGTTGAAACTAGTCTGGGTAGTGGCCCTTCCTTTAATGCATAACATTAGACATATCCGCAAGGAGATGTGTTTTGCATTATAGGAGATACCGAGACAGGAGTGTTGGTAGCTTGTTCCACCTTTGCAATGAGTTGCCCTGGTGTTGTACCACCTTACCCCAGTCCTGAAGATACTTTTAGGCACAAACTTTGTTTGGTCACACTTGGATAAAGGATTAAACTAAATTTATTATACTCTAACCAAGTGAAAAATAAACTTTCAATAAGCTGAACTATGACAACAAATTGGTTGCACAGGCTATATGGAACTCAAGAATTTTATCATTATAATAACAGTAAAAGAAGGAATGCCTGAAGAAGGATAACTTTACTGAATGCAGAATGTATTGTTGTCTCAGAAGCAGATGCAACTGTTTAAATAATGAGTGCTCACTTCACTAAGATCTATCAACTTGGTGTATGTAACTGCAGGTAGTATGCAGCATGCTGTAATGACTACATTGGATGAAGGGATAGAGAAACATGAGAAGAAGGCTCTAGAGCTGTTGCATAACATAGATAAGAATTCAGCAATGGGTAGATCAGTACATATACTAAAGGGATGTTCTGACATGTTTGTATGATTTGAGTCTTAGCTCAGGAAAGATACCACAGGAATGCAAAGAATGTATGCTAGTTCTGTTGTACAAAGATGGTGCAAAGACTGATGTGTCTAACTATTGACCTATCAGTGTCTCTGTAATGGTTATGAAGATTTTGGAGAAGTTGATAAGAACTCACATACAGAAATGGAGCTATTGAAGGGAGATCATGTCTTTGCAATTTGCTCTTATTTTATTGATAGAAGCATTTATTTACAGTATGATTTGAATATGCTGGCAATGTGAGCAATTATGACTGCAATTCAATGTTAATATGTGTAAAGTTAAGCACTTTTAGCATAATAAGTTATCCAACAGCATATTATATTGTTGGGATTATGCTTGAAGAAACTGATAAGACTAAAGATATTGGAAATATGGTGGATAGGAAGTTAAAGTTCAAAGGTCACATAGAAAAAATCGAAAATACACCTCACAGGATAATTGCAATGTTGAAATAAATATTAATGTGTGAGAATAAGGAAGTCATTTAGCCTTTTTATAAGGCCTTGATACAACTTCATCAGGATTACTTTTTGAAGATTTGGTCTCCTGGGTTCAGAGGGGATAAAGAAGCTATAGAAAGGCTGCAAAAAAGAGTTACAAGCATGACATATGAGGATTATGGAAAGTAGATTATGAGGATAGATTGAGAGTATGTGGGCTACAGGCACTAGTAGACAGGAGAAAGAGAGGCGATATGATAAATCTACAAACTTCTGAAAGGGTATTATAAGATATCAGTTGATGAAATTTTTCATTATATGCAAAGTGGTGAGAGGACAAGTGAGCATCCGTGGAAGTTAAGGTTGTGTGTAGGTAAGAAAAAAGTGAGAGCTAGATTTTTTCCTCACAGGAACATGAATGAGTGGAATAATTATTCCACTCATTCATATAATTCGTTGTTTGTTGAAGCGCTTAGTGAGCCTAACATGAATGAGAAGGAAGATGTGGGTATACAGCAGATACAGCCTCCCTCAATAACTTCTTCACTCCCTGGAAGTCTCTGATAATAATAATAATAATAACATGAAGTAGGCAAAAATTATTAGTACTACTGCTGATGTTATGGTCCTTGAAGGTTATTAGTAATACTGTCAATGTTATGGTCCTTCAAGAGCATTTGTACAAGCTGGACAAATGGGTGAATGAATGGAGATTTTAGTTAATGCAACTAAACATCTTGAGATTTGGAATCTATTTCTAATGTTGAAAAGTTGCATACTTTATGTTGGAGCTAAACTTTGCTGGCATGGTTGGCTGAGTGGTTAACATATCTTCTCTCCAACCAACAGGTTGAGGTTGGAATCTTGCCATTGGCACGGATGTTTGTAATTGTCTTTAGGTGAGAGATGAATTTCATTGTTCAGTGTCAGACCACTGCTCTGCTTATTGGAGGCATGAAGTGGCTTGAAAAAGTTCCATGTTTGGTCTCTAGAGCAGGGTTTCTAGACTAAAAATAAATAAATATACAAAAACAATTACAAAATTAATTTAAAAAATAGATAAAACTCAGCTCACTCAGTACTAATGCACTACAGGTTTATAATTTTTTGTGAGTGTGAATCACATTAAAAAAAATACTAGAGGAAGTGAAAAAGGAAAAGGATCCTGGAGTGATGGTTGATAGAAATTTGAAGTTTAGGGGATATATTGCAGAGGCAGTGAATGTAACACAGAGGATTGCTGCAATACTGAGGACATTGACCAGAGAGATAAAATAATGGTGATTCCATTGCATAAAGCCTTGATCAGACAGCATCTGGAATACTTACTGTGCTTGGATCTGGTCACTGGAATTTGAAGGGGGATAAATTAAATTTGAAAAGAATACAGAGGTGGATAACAAAAATGATATCAAGACTGTACATTGTTAATTATGAGATCACACTGATATCATGCAAACTACAGAGTTTGGTGGATAGAAGACAAATGGATGATATGATTGAGATCTTTAAACTTTTGAGAATTAGGTTACAGGATTGATGCTGGGTGATCTTTCTTATGGTAGAATGAGGTGAAGGAATGACGATAATGCATGATCTCTGGAAGTTGCAAAAGAAAGTGGTGAGGTGAGAAGTGGCTTATTTATTTATTATTATTATTATTTTTGAATGGAAAGTAGTTGGACCACAGAATGCATTGCTTGATAGGGTGATGAAATCAGATGGTGAGCAAGTTTATGAAATGGTATAATAGACCATGTGTTGTCTAAGATGAGACTCCCAAGTCTTGTGACTTCGTGGAGGTCCTGAATATTAATAATAATGATAATAATAATTTTCAGAGCGATATAGTATATAGTGATTAATGTGATTTATGCTCAATGCCTCAACTTATCTTTAGTTGAAATACAGTGTCACTGATCATCATGGATGCAGAGTGAGCTTAATATGCTATGAATTATTATGGGAAAAAAAAACAACTTATGGTAATTATACAATTCCTTAAACTTGCACACAATATGCTCTCATCATCCTATCATTCAATGCATTCCATGATCCAGATATTTTTCCATGATATTTTGCTGGTCTGGTTGGCCGAGTGGTTAGCATATCCGCTCTCCAGCCAAAAGGCTGTGGGTTCAAATCTCACCATGGGCATGGATGTTTGTGATTGTTTGTGGAAATACTGGTGGTGGTGGTTGGTTATAGATGGTGTTGGTATAGTTGTGGTCAGTTGGTGGATTGAGTGGTGGCCCATGAAGTTTTAAGTGGTGTGCTGCCTATACAAAATAATTTAAAAAAAATTATTTTTTTCCTAATCAGTAACCAATTTATTAATAAATAAATCTACAGATTTATTTATTAATAAATTGGTTACTAATTAGGAAAAAAAGAATGTTTCTTTTTAATTTTGTATAGGCAGCACCCCCCCCACTTAAAAACCTCATGGGCCGCCACCGGTGGAGACAGAGTTGTAGAGTAGGTGCCCTCCCTCGATAAGTCATTGGACTCCTTGGAGGTGTGAAACTGTAATAACATTTTATTTATCATCATACAGAGTATTTACATATATACAATAAAGCATACTATTACATTTTCTGTTCAGTACAAAATGTAGATTAAAATATTTTTTAAAATATAAATGTACACAATTTTTTTTTCAATATCAATATCATAGCTTATTATTATACAGCTTATTTACATATACACTTTGTTTTTTTTTTTATATCATTATCTTCATTATTATTATACATCGTACTGACCTGTTTTGTTATAAAATTTGCAGTCTTTGATTATGAGGATTATGTGTAGATGAATGAGGCAGATTAATCCAACCTACGTCAAAGCTTGGGTTAGCTTTTATAAAGAGAGTGGGATTAGCCTTCACTATTTATGTTGTTGTTAATGTTTATGGATGGGATGTAGGCATTAGATACTGGTAATTTGTGATGTATATATTAGTGTTAATGGTATATTAACTTTGTTGGTATATTTTTCAAAGTTCGTGTTTTAATGTTTTGTAGTTGTCTATGAGTTTTAAGTTTCTTGGTGGGTTGTTCAGTAGCATGGGTATCTGATGTGATCTCACAAAAGAACCGTATGAGTTGTTGAAGGGTGTAGGGATGTAGAGAGTTGTTGTGGGTCATGGTATACGATATGTGTCTCTGTTATTTCAATAGGTGATGTTGAAGTAAATCCTTAGTAATATTATGTAGTGTTTCAGATTTTTAATGCTCAGGATTCTGTGTATTGCCATGTACTAGTCGGATATTGGCTGTTGTGTATAAGGCATTCAAATCACTGTTGACACAATTTTCTTATGTAATCTTTCTAATTTTGTTAGGTGGCTGTTTGATGTGTTTGCATAGACTCTTATACCGTATCTGAGTAGGGATTCGCAGATACTGTGATATAGGAGCTTTTTTTATGTTATATGGAATGTTTTTTACTTGGAAGAGTTTTGCTACAATGATGCAGAGTTTGGTATGTAGGTATTCTATTTGTTTTGTCCATTTTGTATTTTGCATGTATTACAGGTTTGGGACATTGGCAGTTTTTTTTTTTTTGTTTATGCAGCGGTATGTGTGACAGTGTATCGATAGCGATGCAGGGCAATTGATTCTCGGGTTGTGTATTATTAACATCTGTGTTCTGGTGCCGTTGATTACAATTGCGTTTTGGTAGAAGCATTTTGTGATTTCATTTAGGTCTTGTTGTACTTTGGAGAGAGCCATATTGATGTCTGTGTGGATTGCTAGTAGTGTGGTGTCACCTGCGTACTGAAATATTTGACTCCTTATGGCCAGGTTATGAACACTGTTAATGTATATGTTGAATAGAGTGGGTGATAATATGGTGCCTTGAGGAACACCGTGTTTTATTTGTATACCCTGGTTGTGACATGTACCTATTTTTGTTACTTGTGTTCTGTTTGATAGTTCCTGAACCAGGTATGCAGTGTTCCTCTTATACCTATTGAGTATAGTTTGGTGAGTAGTATGTCGTGTTCAAGTGTATCAAATGCTTTGGATAAGTCAAGCAGTATAAGGACAGCATACTTGTTTTTATCAAGGGCTTTGTTTATGGCATCGCTGATGTCTTCTAATAAAGCAATAGTACTTTTTAGCCGTATTGTTTTTTTGAGATGATGTTGTACTTCTGTAAATAGTTCTGTAGTTTGGTGTGTGTTATTTTTTCTAGAATTTTTGAAATGACTGATAGGATAGCTAAATGGTCTGTATTCTGAGTATCGTTTCTTTTAGCGTGTTTGTAAATTGGAGTAATTATTGCAGTTTTTAGTTGTGGAATAATAATGGAGAGATTAAGAGCAGTTGATGATGGGGAGAAGAGACTGACTGTAAGTGAGCAAGAGGTGTTTGGGGAGTTGAGAAAACTAGATGTAAATAAGGCTGTGGGACTTGATAATATATCACTGCGTATTCTGAAGGAATGTGCCAGAGAGTTGACACCTGCCTTGACATATTTTTTTAATATGAGTCTTGCACTTGGTCAAGTCCCTAAAGAGTGGAAGGAGGGCAAGATTGTGCCACTTCATAAAGGAGGTGATCGAACTCAAGCATCAAACTATAGGCCTATCTGTCTGTGAGGTGTTGTGGTTAAGTTGTTGGAGAAGCTTGTGAGAACTAGGATCCAGAGTTGGGTTGACAACAATGGTATAATCTTTGATGGACAGCATGGATTTGCTAAAGGGAGGTCGTGTTTTAGTAATCTACTTACTTATTACAATAAAGTGACTGCTTCCTTGGACAGAGGAGAAGGATACACAGTAATATACTTGGATTTCGCAAAAGCTTTTGATAGAGTACCTCAAGATAAGTTGACAGTCAAACTAGAGCAGATGGGGTTGGATATTAGATTAGTGCATTGGATTGGAGACTGGCTATCTGATAGGTATCAACAAGTTGTGTATGGGGGTGCAATATCCAGGAAAAGGAAAGTCACTAGTGGAGTGCCTCAGGGATCTGTTTTAGGGGCATTATTATTTAACTTCTATATTAATGATATTGGCGAAGATTTGGATGAAGATATTCAGTTGTTTGCAGATGATGCAAAGTTGGGACGAACCATAAAGAGTAGTGAAGATGTTGTGGCCTTGCAAGAAGACTTGAATAAATTGAGTGATTGGGCAAGCAAATGGGGATGTGAGTTCAATGTTGCAAAATGTAAGGTTTTAAAATTTGGAAAACAAAGATGGGATGCAGAATTTATGCTTGGTGAGAATATATTGTTGGAAGTAGAGGAAATAAGAGATCTGGGGGTGATAGTGGATAAGGATTTAAAATTTAGGGGACACATCGCCAAAATTGTGAAGACAACACAAAGACTTCTGGGAATGATGTGGAGGACACTGATGTGTAGAAGTAGGGAGATTCTTGTTCCATTGTATAAGGCTTTGATTAGGCCACACATGGACTATTGTGCCCAGATTTGGTCACCCTGGTTTTCAGAAGGATGAAGAGATGTTGGAAAGGGTTCAAAGGCGACTGACTAAGGTAGTTTCTGACCTCTGGAATGTTGAGTATGAGGAAAGATTGAAAAGATGTAATTTGCAGAGTCTAGTGGAGAGAAGGAAGAGGGGAGGTATGATAGAGACCTACAAGTTGGTAAGGGGTTGTTATAGGATCAATGGTGGAGAAGTTCTACAGAGAATAGTTGGAGATCAGGGGAGAACCAGAGGTCATCCCTGGAAACTGTATAAAGAGGGTGTGAGTAGGGGAGTGAGAGGCAGGTTTTTTTCATGCAGAGTTGTGAGTGATTGGAATGCCTTGCCTGAGAGTGTGGTGTCTGCAAGGAGTTTGAATGTGTTTAAGACGCGGTATGATGAGATGTGTGTGAGATAAAAGGACCTCCTAGATGAGTCTTTGACTCCAAGAGGTCTTGTTTAATAATAATAATAATAATAATAATGCTAGTGTCGATTATTATGTTTATGAGTCTCAAAAGTATTGGATTTATTTGTTCAAAGTGTGTTAAAAGGTCAGTGAGTCTTACTTTGTCTATTCCTGGAGTGGTCTTTGGTTTTAGCTGTAAGAGTGCTTCTGTCAGTTCCTGTTTTGTTACGGGTGGAAAATACATGGTTTGTTGTTGACTTTGTGCCGGTAGTTTTTGTTGATCGTTGGTAGATTGTCTTTTTTTAAGTTGTGTGATATTGTTTGTGAAGGTATGGTTGAATGAGTCTGCTAGTTCTTCTTGGTTTGTATCCTGACCAAAATATTTTGCAATAAAATCTTGTGTTGAAGTTTCCTTTTTTCGAGTTACTAATTCGTTAAGTGTAGCCCATATTTGCTTCATGTTGTCGTTATATTCCATGAATTTTTGGAAGTAGTAGTGTCTTTTTGCCCTACAAATTTTTGTTGTTAGTTGATTTCTTGTGTTTTTGTATAATGTTTGTAAATGTGTGCTGGGTGACTTTTTTAGTTTTTTCCATAGATTTCCTTTTACAGTAATATTATTTAGTACATCTCCATTTATCCATGGATTATTGTCTATTTGTCACCTTGTTTGTATAGGCTTTGTTGCTTTTTTGTATATTTCTGTGAACTTTAGTTGGAAATTCTCATATAAAATGTTACTGGATCATTTATTTTAAGTAGGCAATTAGTATGTATTTTTTACAAGGTTGTCAACAATGCTCTTTAATATGATTGAGTTTTGTCGACTTTTGTGGTGGTGGGGGGTGGGGGGGGGAATAAGTAACATAATAAAACGAAGTTGAAACAAAGTAGTGATCAGCAATTCTGACGTTAATTACTGATGATGTATATGTATGAATGGGACCCCGTATGTTGATATGATCAATGCATGATTGCGTTACCGAATTGTTGAGTATTTCTTTTCTTTTGGGGAGTTAATGGTAGGGTTTATGTTGTACTGACTTAGTATATCAAGGTATGTGTTAGTGGTTGAAGAAGCATGGTCAAGAGTATTTATATTAATGTCTCCTATTAGGATGAGCCTATGTGTTGTATGGGGTTCGATGCCACTTAGCTATGCTTCTAACTCATGCTGAAAGCCGAGTGGATTATTATTTGGGGATCTGTATATTATGTTTATTGTGTATTTAATACTACGTTTGTCGCTATTTGTGATTTCCAAAATTAGTGTTTCCACATGTTCGAAATGAGTTTGTTTTTCAGTCACATTGTACTTTTCTTTGATAAATGCCACGATGCCACCTCCTCTTTCGTTTGGTCTAAAGTTGTAGGTTTGGTAATTATCAATGTTGTATGCATAAATTTCTGTGTAATTTATCGCAACTTCGGTCAGTATTAATGCATCTATGTTTGTCAAGGTATAGTTGAGCAGTGTTATCAATGTAAGCCAGTGTTTTTTTTATACTTCTTACGTTTGTGTGTAGGATAGTGAAGTTGGTATTAGTGGAAACGTTGTCTGACCATTTCTTCAAAGAGTCAAAGATGTTGAGAGATCTCCATTATATAGTTTTTAAGTGATTTCTAATCTTGTTCTTAAGGATGTATCTTGTTCTTAAACAACAACAACAACAACAATAATAATAATAATAATATTTTGCATACTTTCTATGCAAAAAAAAAAGTCATGTTTGAGTAATAACTTTAATTAGAATAAATATTTTAACCTCTACATCATCTGGAGAACATATATATGTATGCAGACACACAAGTTATACTACAACTCATAATGGCAAATTACAGAATAATGATTTAGTTAACTGCTGATCCTAGAGCCTCCTCCCCTCATAAAAAATAAAACAACAAAAATAATAATAATTATTATTATTATTATTACGGGCAACTCCAGGGAGTCCTTAGACTCATCGAGGGAGGTCCTAAACATCATGTCCACACAACTATATGACATTCTCACAGTATCTATCATACCTTGCCTTGAACTCACTCCATCATAGCACCCACAACAGACTCTGGCAGCTTATTCCACTCATTTACTACTCTAAAAGTAAAGAACCCAGTTCTAACACTCCTGCTAACCACACTCTTACCCAGATTCCATAGGTGTCCCCTAGTTCTCCCACCACCAGTCCTGATCTCAAATATATCCTCTGAATTTATCTTATACCCTTTAGCAATTTGAATGTCTCAATCATATCTCCCCCTTTTCCGCCTATCAACTAATTGCTGCAAGCCACAAATCTTCAACCTGTTCTCATATGGTTCATTCCATAGACCTGCTATCATCTTAGTCACTCGCCTCTGGATCCTCTCCACCTCCTCCCTATCAAGAAGGAACCTAGGTGACCAAATCTGAGCACAGTAGTCGAGATGAGGTCTTATCAAGGCTCGGTACAGAGGTACAATAACTTGCTTGTCTCTGCTCATCAACGTATTTTTCAACAACCAAGTGAGTTGATGAGCTGATTTAGCTACTTTTGCAATGTGCTCCCTAAACTTCATCTCCCTATCCATCAACACTCCCAAGTCCCCGGCCTCATCAATCTCCTGGAGTACAGTTCCACCAATGTAGTATACTGCTGCTAATCGTTTCACCCCAAAATGCATAACCTTACATTTTGTCACATTAAATTGACATCCATTCTCCTTAGCCCAGAACTCCAATATATCTAAGTCATCCTGCAAGATTTTGACATCTTCTGCATTCACTATTGCCCTACCCAACTTGGCATCATCTGCGAACAAATGAATTGTTCCTCTTAGATTCTTCCCTATATCGTTAATGAACAGATTAAACAGCAGTGGTCCAAGAACAGAACCCTGCGGCACACCACTAGTCACAGGCCGTCTTTTGGACTCTACTCCTGAATAAACTACTCTTTCTCTCCATCAACCACCCACCTATCCATCTCACCAACCCTATATCCATTCTCATATGTTGTAGTTTACGGATTAGAATTCCATGTGGTATCCTGTCAAATGCCTTTGCCAAGTCCAGCAGTATCACTGTAAACCCATTACCCTTATCCAGTTCAGCCGTCACCTTGTTATAAAACTTGAGCAAGTTACTGAGGCATGATCTACCCTTCACAAAGCCATGCTGTCCCCTGTACAGTATCTCAATTTCATCAATCCATTCCTGTATTTTTCCCTTGACTACTTGCTCCAAGACCTTGACAATGACTCCTGATATGCTGATTGGTCGGTGATTTGCAACCGTAGTCTTGGATCCTCCTTTATGCAGTGAAACTATTTTCCCCTCTTTCCACACATTCGGGACTAAACTAGACCCGAGACTCAGATTAAACAACATGGTCAAGGGCACTGATAATTCCTTAGCCGCTTCATGCAAGACCCGTGCCGGTATACCATCCAATCCCACAGATGTATTCACATTAAGGTTCTGTAATAGACTATTCACCTCCACTTCATTCATCACAATTCCTGTATAAACTAATGGTTCCTTCATTTTTTCAATGTCACCACCTGGATGATATACTTTTGCAAAGTGCTTGCTCAGTAACTCCACTATATCGACTGATTCAGTGACCTCCTTACCATCGTCATTCCTTAAAATCATTTTGCCGTGTACAGTTTTTTTCTTGCTTGCAGCATATTGAAAGAACTGTTTGGGATAATAAGAATATGAATAAAATAAAACTGATTATATGAACTACTTAGGTGAGTCAATTGAAAATACTGATAGTCCTGTTATCTCCAGTGGATTAAGAGTAACAGAACTAAATATCCAGACTTAATTTGGTATACCCCCCCCTTCTCCCGACCATGGGAGAGAGGAGGAAGGGAGGTATTGCAAATCAGGTGCATCTGTAACTTATAGTACATGGTACATATGTTAAAAAAATTATCTGAAAAGGAGAATGCTAACAAATATCATTTTTTTAATTATGGTAAATCAGGCCTTGAAAATGTTTCACAGAATTAATTAGAAATATATCCAATTCTTACAACATATCAAAACAGGTACAAATGTAAATTTGAGAAAAACCTGGGAGATCCTAATCAATCTATCTAAACTGAACAAAAAATTCAGTCCTTGGGCCATTGTTGTTCAATCTATACATTAATGACATTAAGAAGGGTCTAACAGGAAATGTGTAATTGTTTGCCGATTATGCAAAGATAGGCAGAGAAATCTGGGATGCTACTACATTTTGTAAGTACTGGGATGATCCAGCACTTACAAAATGATCTTAATAGGTGGAAATTTGGGTACACAAAAATTATTGTCAGGTTAATGTTAGTAAGTGTAAAGTTATCCACATTGCCATGATGAAATTTTCAGTGGCATATTATATTAGTGGGGTAATGCTACAAGAAGCTGATGAGGCTAAGGATCTTGGTGTAATGGTGGATAGCAATTTGAAGTTCAAAAGTCAAATAGCAAGAGTTGCAAATACAACTCAGAGGATAATTGTGATGTTGAAGCAAACTTTGACATGTAAGGATAAGAAAGCCTCTTTATCATTCTGCCTCTTTAAAAGGCCTTGAATATGTCTGCACCTGGATTATTATGCACAGATTTGGTTTCCCAGGTTTCAAGTGGATAAAGCAGCTGTGATAAAGGTGCAAAGAAGAGTTACAAATATTATATTGATATGACATTGATATGATATGACGGAGGTCTATACACTTCTGAATGTATATACACTTCTGAATAGAGAATATCGCCTGATGAAATGTTTCATTATATGAAAGATGAGGAGAGAACAGGCATCCACAAAAGTTAAGTTTGCTTGCAGTCAGGAAAGGGGCTAAGAGCTAGATTTTTCTCTCACAGAGCAGTGAGTGAATGAAATAGTTTGCCTTTATGGGTAGTGGGTGCATCTAGTGTGAATGAATTTAAGGGAAGGTATGACAGCTGGTTTGGGTGATCTATAGCCTCTTTCGATGAATCCTTGACTCCCTGGAGGTCTCAGATAATAATAATAATAAGCTTCTACAAAATTTGGACAGCCACATGTAATTCTTACAAATCCTAAGCAATCAGCTGAAGATATCCTTAAATTATTCTGTCAAAATTCTCTAATATACATCCCTCCTTGAATATATCTTCAAAATATACAAAACAGCAAAATTCCTGGAATAAATAGAACTCTGGGTTGAAGTTTATTCATGATTAGGTGACTTGTATATAGAAGCTAATGATTTCACATTAATTGTCTTGTGCTGAAATGAGAAATTCACTGAAGTGGTTTCCACAGAGGTGGGGCCATTGAAGTGAATGCATTTCCCTGGGATATGAGTGGTTCTGCTCAGTGGTGGGATGAGCCTACCATTGGCCATTGGGAAGAGCCGCAGCTGAGGGTTCTTTTTGTTGGCAGGATGGACCTGTCAACGAATATGGAACCATTGCTGAGTTATTAGTTAAATGATCCTGTAGATCACTTGCTGAGATTAGAGCAATCTGGGTGGGGGGGGGGGGCGTTGAATTACCTGATTTGTTGGAGAATTTCTCTTATTTATATATGGGCTGTTGGAGTGGTCTTGATCACTGAATTCCATTAGATGTTTGCCTATAGTATGGTATGGTTTCTACTGATACTTGGCATCTACTGACAGCTTGTCGAGGCCAGTTCTATTAATATTTTCCCATAGGAGATGAGTGATTCTGCTTGGTGGCAGAGTCAGCCTGTTACTGAGTGGAACTACACTGAGTATCTTTTGAGTGATCAAGATTTAATGAGTCAAATGATACTCTGGGTCACTCATTCACTGAGGTTGGGGGCACTTAAACAATACTTGCTTCCTGTGGAGTAGAGAGGCTTTGTTCAGTGGCAGGTTTTTGCATGTTACTGAGTGGAGCCAACAGTGAGTTTCCTGTCCTTGAGTAATTCTGGTCAAGACTTAATGAGTTAAATAATCCTTTGGGTCACTAATTGAACCAAGGGATTACTCTAGTTTTTGGAGATGTCTCATGCAAACAGATTTTGGGCTAGCTTGCATCCTAGGAAGTAGAGCAGTTCTGGTCAGTGGAAGGGTTTCTTGAGTTTAGCAGTAATCCTCTTGGGCCACTCTGAGTGATCTACAAGATCACTCAGAGTTCTTGGAGAGGTAATCCTGCACCTTCCTGCAATTTAATAATGTTTATCTTTGGGCTAGATTTGGGGGAGTAGAAAAGTTCTGCTTGATTTAAGGTTTTTATCTGTCACTGAATAGAGCCACTAACGAGAGGTTTAGGAGTGATCCTTTTGGGTCACTCCTGAGATTTAGAGAAATCTTGTAGAACACTCAGAGTTTCGGGAAAGAGGTACCACCTGCAAATTAACAGTACCTCAATAAAGGCTGAAATCAGTGATTAATGGCCCTTCCCATAATGCATAGCGTTATACACTGGTGTCCAAAACCTAAGAATAAACAAACACTATTTCTGAAGATTACAACTGAAAATTCAGATGAATCACATGCATTAATTTGTATAACTGACAATTTCAAGTAGAAAGTGGGTACACATTCAAATTTTTGAATCACGTGAAAAGGGGTCACGTGGATACACTCAACAGGATAAAAATCAAAATGCTGCATTAAGGGAACTGTGCATGAAGGAAGCTAGCTCTTTTCATGAAGGAATAAAGTTACAAACTTGGATGTCTTGTAATGTCTCAAAGACATCATCTAGTTGATTTCACGTGAGGAAGAATTATTGGAAAGCTCTTGTAGAAGGCCATAAAATTACGGATATTGCCAGAGAGTTTGGAATCTCACATAATATTGTATCCAAGCTCTGGGCAGCAATTCAAACAATGGAATGTGTTCCAGAGGTACCCTAAGAGGGCATCCTTTCTCTACCATGGTGCATGAAGACAGATTTTTGGTTATCGGCGATATGTAACTGATGCACCAGGTCAGGTCAACTTGAAAGTCAGCTCCATTCAAACATAGGTATGTGCAGAGCCGGTGCTAGGGTCTTTGCCGTCCGCATGCAATGTCTATCTAAGCATCTCCTATAAAGAACCGGGTGTGTGTGGTTCTTTTAAGATAATAAAAATTTACATTATTTGAAATTTCTTTAATAAATTTTGACAGAATAACCACATGTTGGTTCCCTAAATGTCACGAACCGGGGGGGGGGGTGACTACGCAGGATAATCGTTAAAAACCCGAATATTCAAAAAATTCTCAAAAGTTAAAGCAAATTTTGATAAAGCCACTTTACTTTAATCGGTGAATATAATGATACAGGGATTATAGCCTTCTCACTGACCCGAATCACTAACAAAATTAAAATGAATTTTAATTAAAGTTAAAATTTATTTGAACTAAAGTTTAAAACATTTTTGCATTTTAGAAGTTGCTAAATTCTTAGTAACTTGTAAAATTTTTTAATAATTTTTAAAAGTGGAACTATCTTTTAGGAAAATAAAAGAAACTCAAGATAGATGAGAAAATAAGAAAGGAATTCAGAAATAATTAGAACATTTAATATAAGTATTCAAAAAATAACATCTTTACAGAATAACAGAAAATAAATTAAATTACATAAATATACTTGAAATTTTTTTAAATTAAAATTTTAGGATTTTTGATTTCATATTCATAAAATTAGAAATAATGGTCTTAACATCTAATTCCGCACATATATCTTTTCAATAGCTATTAACGCCAAACTAACAAACCTTTTTTGTGACATACTTGTTCTTAAGTAGGTTTTAAATTAAAACCTACTTTTAATCAATTTCAACTTGGAAAAGGAACGTTCACCGCTTACTACACTAACAGGTAAGGTTAATAGTATTCTTAAAGCAATTGAAAAGTTAGGGAAAGATAAATTACTGGACACAATAAAATTAAGAATATCGAAAGGGTTTTGAATATTTAAATTATCCTTCCGAAAAATATCCCAGAAAGCACATAATAGTTCTATTGCATTTACATCTTTATTGTCGCCGTCCTTCAAGAGAATCTCTAAATTTTTCAATTTTTTCGTAAATCTTCGTTATTAATTTGTAGTAATCATCATCATCATCAGCATATGTATCAAGGATTTAGGCCTAGTATGGCCTGTTCCGGCCTTAGAAGTCATCGTTGAATCATTTAAGAGGACGTCCTGGTTTTCTTTTTCCTAATGGCTTGTACTTTAAGGCTTGTTTCGGTAATCTTTCTGTTTTCATTCTTTGAATGTGTTCCATCCATTTATGTTTATATTTTTTTATTTTTTCAATTACTGGTTCTTGGTTTAATTCTTTCATAATATCTTCGATTCTTTTGCGATCAAATAGGGTATACTTTGCAGTTTATCTCATAAACTTCATTTCTGCTGTTGTTAATCTTTGTTTGTCTTTTTGTTTTATTGTCCAGATTTCGCTTCCATACATTAAGACCGGTAGGGCTAATGTATTGTATACTTTTAGCCTGGTTTGTTTTTGAACTAGGTTTGGTTTAAATATAGAGTTAATTACTCCTGTTATTTTTAAATATTTTGCAATTTTTATGTTTTTATCGTTTTCATTTTCATAAGTGATCATACATCCTAGGTAGTTAAATGAATTCACCTGTTCTAAGATCTTGTTATCTAATACTATTTTAGTTCTTGCTGGATCTTGTCCTTTAAAGGCCATAGTTTTCGATTTTTCCGTTGATATTATCATACCATAATCTTTGGATATCTCATTTAGATTTAAAATAGCTTTCTGTAAGTTATCCTCAGAATTTGTAATTATTATTTGGTCGTCTGCAAAGAGGAGAGTGTTTAAGTTAACTGTAGGTGAAAGTTTAATTCCTTGATGTAAATTTTTACTCCATTTTATTATTATTTCATTTAAGTAGATATTAAAAAGAGTTCTGAGAGGGGACATCCCTGTCGGACCCCTTGGTTTATCTCTCTTGTATATGATAGCTCGTGATTTAATCTTATTTGTATTTGAAATATTTTTGAAATTTTTTTTTTTTTTTTTTTTTTTAATTTGTAGTAATCTATACAAGAAATTGAAATCATCATAATATATTTTTAGTTGTTCTAAACGTTCTATTAACGAACACATTGCAATGTCTACAAGTGTATAAAACACATTCACTCTAAATTTATCTTCTGGCGATTGTGGTGTTTCGTCATGATGCTCGTAGTCAAATTGTCGTGTCTTCTTTTGTTGTCACACTTCCATACAGTTTTAAATTCTTGTTCTCTGTCCACCTCTTCACTCAGTTCTTTTGCCGTTTTAGAACTTCTTTAAAATTTGTATCTGATCGATACTCTTGTAAGAATATTTTTAAGTTTTTGATAGATTCTAGAGCAAGTGTAATGTTCATATTTTTGTCTTGAAGCATTGAAGCATTTTACTTACAGGGTTTATTCTGTTAAGTAAATCATGTCAAGTTATAAGAGAGAAAATAAATTTGTAGACCTTTATTTTAGCACATAATGGTTGTGTTGGATTCTAATTATGTAGAAAATAGAATAAATGTTGTTTGATTCAGAATCCAACATGACTTTCCGTCACAAGAACTATATGTGTAAATATTATTTGATGTAAATAACATAAATTATAATTGATATTATATAACTACCTTAATTATGTCAAATATTTAATTGCTTAATCAAAGAAATGTGTTAATGGTAAATAGATTCTGTATTAATTATTATTAAGCTATTTTGTTTATTGTTATATCAGTATTATAAAATCTTATGTTCGTAATTTAACTGCGCATTTATTGAAATGCGATCATTCTATTTATTCCTTTTGTGAAAGCTTAATGTTATGTAATAACTCAATGTAGTTGTATAGCGTAATGTAACATTCGCGAGAATGTTTACGTCTATCGGTTGTCATGGAGACGCGTGAAAATAAACGGGCGCGTGTGAAGGGAGCGTTTGTGGAGAAGAGAGAAATAGATACGCAGTAGTAAGTAGGGAGTCGGAACGGAACTTTGGAACTATAAGGTAGCAAGGAAGTAAACTAAAGAAGTAGATGTAATTAAAAGGTTCTTGGGGAAGAATTGAGTAGATATTTTTTTCATAAGTGAATCTTATAGTTGGCTGAAAGCAAAGTCAGCCGTAGTAATAAAGGAAATTATTGCCGTAATCGGATAATTAGAGAACTGGACATTCAAAGAAGAATTCTGAATAAATCCAGTCAGTCTACAATTACGACTTATTTCTATACTACGAAAAAAGGAATTGTACGGAGTTAAACTAGTTGATGAATGAAAAATAAGAATAATTAATGTACCTTATAGTTTTTATCTGGAGTTTTGAAGCGCGATTAATAAAGCTTAGTTATAACCTTGGAGAATTTTTATAAATGTGTTTCGCAAGTATGATAAATACAAATTGAAAGTGTGCTCACAAAATATGGGAAGTGCTGAAGATTATTTCTGGTAAGGACAGTCACATTAGTTTATTTCAGTGTATGAAGATTTAAGTATTAGTTCCGTTGCGCTGTTTGTAACATTAACTGTAGCTTACCATCGAGGCTGAGAGTTGAACTATAGACATTGAAATGATATCTACCGTGGTTAGTGCCTGTTATGAGTTAATCGTAGAGTGTAGCTGAGAGACACAAGGAAACTGTTTAAATAAGAATTTCTATTGTAATAAGTTGAGTATAGGAACTTTGTGATTCTGAAACTGTGAAATTGTATGTGAAAGTTTGGAAGATTGATTTATTGTGAATGACTTGACCTGATGTACTAGCTTGACTGAGTTATCATATTTAAAAGTGGAATACATGTATTTTGTTATATAACCATATATTAAATGTTTTGTTTGTTAATATAAATATTGTGTTTGCCTGAATTTCTTTTTACTGCACCGTTCACAAAAATTCGGATCTAGCGGGAATCCCAGAAGGAAAGAAAATAAATACCATCGGCCTGAATGAGTGAAAAGACTGCTAACTAATTTTGAATTAATCTTACTAATTCATATAGACTTATCTAAGGATAGAGTGGCGCAGTATAATAGAAATTTCTCTACCCTTAGATCAGTGATTAATTTGCAATTAGTTTTCCTTTATTTTATGAAAGTGACTTTTAGCAAGATGGCGGATTTAGAACATAACATGAAAATAGAACGTCACGACAAATGGCGCAGTCGGCAGGATGTGATTTAATTGATAGAAAGTAATTTAACAGCTGTAGATTAACAGATTTAATTTAACTTGGTAATAATAATTGTGAAATTGCTCCCTGAAAATTTAAAAGGTAAATTGAATAGATCACAATGAACTGGTTGTAATCAGAAATCAGGCAAAGATAAAGTTTTTTTTTGAAATTAAAGGATTATATTATTTGAATTGATGCTCCAATTATCACAATGGCTGTTACTTCCAATTCAGAGATGGAAAACAGTGAATTTTTTAGAAGTATGAATCCCCAACAAGTAATTCCCCAATTTTCAGGAGAAGACTCTGATGATGTATTATCTTTTTTTACTTATGTTGAGAAACTCAGAGAAACAGCAGGTTGGACAGACTTTCAGTTGTTGGTATTACTTAGAAACAAACTAATTGGTAAAGCTAAGACATATTTTTTTTCATCTCCTGTACTTAAGGAAACTTTTGAATACAAGAAATTTAAGGAGGTCTTGCTATCTCAATTTTGTAAACGGAGGAGTGTTGGACCAAATTTGTGGAAGCTACAGAGGATTATACAAAAGGACAAAGAATGTGTTGGTGATTTCTACAATCGGCTACTAACTCTCTCTGAAAGTTTAAATGTATCCAATGAAGACAAACCTCATTTGGATTGGGCAGTTTATCAACAATTTAGACAAGGTGTCAGACAAGAACTGAGGGAGACAGCCTATAAGAAGAAGATAACCTCACTAGAGGAATGTCTTATAGCTGTCAAGGAAAAGGAACAGATGATTGGAGACCTTTGCCTTTCATCTAATATTGGCCTTGTAAACATAGTAGAAACAACTGATTGTTCCATAGGAGTAAATAAATCCTCAAAAGAGAACAGAAAGAAAGAAGATGAAAGGAAAATCATTAGAGAGAATCCTATTGATCAAAACTGTATGTCCGACACGAAGGAACAAACCAACAAGAAATTATTCAAGGAAGTAAAAGACATTGTTCACCAGGAAGTAGAAAAATTACAACAGCCAATGAAGAATAAATTAGATGAAGTAATGAAAAAATTGACAGAAATGACTGTAGGATTTCAAGAAAATTTCAATCCCACAGCAGAACATATTAGTAAAGTTGTCAAACTGGAGGTTGAGAAGCAAAATAAACCAATATTGGCTAAATTGGATAGAGTAGTGGAAGCCCTGGAGAATGTTCGACAGCAAATTCCCATTGATCCTCAAGCTCAGACAAGGAGAAAATTTCTCAGAGATGATGGAGATCCTCCCAAATGTTTTAATTGCAACAAGATTGGTCACATCGCTAGGAATTGCTACTTTAATAAAAGAAACTACTCTAACAGCAGAAGAAACTCTAATTTTGGACATATTTCTAACAGAACATATAATAAAGCTCAAAATTTCCCTAGATCAAGAGAGTTAATGATGAAGGTTACAGGATGTGTCAAAGGTCATAATTGTAACATTCTATTTGACACAGGTTGTAATGCCTCAATCATCAGTAAGCATTATTTCCTGAAGTTAAAAGATAGATTATGGAAGGATGTCACCAATTTATGGAGACCTGTAAGAATTTCCACTCTTTCTAATTCGAGATCTACAGCATATGAAAAAGTTCGTGCACAAATTTATATACCTGACATCAACCTCTGTGTATATCAAGATCTATTGATAGTCCCTTTCTCTCCTAGCTTAAATGCTCACATAATATTAGGAACAAATTTTATGGAGAAGCATCACTTCTCTTGTGACTTTTCCACAGGTCAAATATCCATATTGAATAGAAGAATACGTGTTAAAAGAAACAATAACTCTGAGTGCACAGGAACAAGGCAACTAACAAGAAGATTTTGTGTGCCTAATCGAGAAGAACAACCTGATAAGATGCAATCATCTATAGACAAACAAGCTGTGAAAAATACTGATTTAAGCCCTACTATACTTGATCAGCCTGTTATTCAACTTGCCACTGACTTGACATCAAAACTTCAAGTATCTGATTCTGAGCAAGAAATTTGTACTGAGAATCAATTACCAGCCTTATTGCTGAGTTTCTTTATTAAAATTTTAATTATTTAAAATTTCAAAAAGTGCATCGTACTTTTCTCCTAACTGACATCGTGGAGGGCGGATTGCATTAATTTTACTTTCCCATCGTGTTTCTGATGGCTGTTTCAATGTTACATTTTTTGCAAACTTTAAAAGGATTGCCCAACGTTTGTAAGAGAATGAAAAGATATTGTATATTTCTTGAATAATTGCAAAGAAACTAATTGTATCTGCGTTCACTTTGGCTGCATCGTTAATGATTAAATTTAGAGTATGAGCAGCATATGGCATGTAAAAAGTTCGAGGAATTTTGTTCAAAAGCAAATTTTGGAGCCCATATTTTTCCCTTTCATATTTGCCCCATTGTCATATCCTTGACCTCGCATGTCTTCAATGGGAATGTTCCATTTTTCCAGTTGTTCCATTATTGTTGCACATAAACCACATCCTGTGGAATCTGATATATCTGCAAAACCTAAAAAGTTTTCCCTGATCTTGATAATTCCATTGTCACAAGAAACAAAGTGAATAATAATGGTAATTTGTTCTGTTTTACTTGCATCAGGTGTGCAGTCTAAAATTATGGAATAACATTTAGATTTTAGAATTGATAATAAAATTGTATCCCTGATTGCATTACTTAAAGTTTCCAATATTTCATTTTGACTGTCTTTACTCAAATAGTGTACTCTATTGTTTCGTTTTAGAGCCTTTTCAACATGATTTTCCATAACTGGATCAAACTTCGCAAACAGTTCGACTAATTTTAAAAAATTGCTGTTATTCCTTTCATATAATTTATCAGATGATCTGCAAAAAGCTAAATTTTGGCTACCAAGGAATTTTATAATTTCAATCAAGCATTCTAAAACACTCGTCCAATGTTTCTTTTCCATTTCATACATGCTTTGAGTCTGGCAATCAATAGTAGTTTTGTTTTTTAAATTTTTATCAAGTTCCTTCCATTTTAAGAAATTTTTCATGAGAGTAAAACTAGTCTCATGTCTATGTAAAGTTGTACTTACATTTCTCCAATCGTTATTAAAATAACCTTCTACAAGACTACTTGATTCAGTAGGTGTGAAAAGTTTGCAACAAAAGCAAAAAAACAGAATTTAAAGTTTCAGAATAAATGAGCCATGTTCTTGGTACGAGCTCCCTGTTTTCCATTTTTCTATTACATGTCGCCAAATTTACGACCATATGTATCTCTGGGATATATTATATTTTTCTTCTGAACAGGCCCCATTTCAATTAAAAAACTCGTAATTTTTCATCAATATTTCCCCATTCACCTGGATCTTCTAAATTTACAGAGACTAACAATGTGTTAGTTTTGTGGTAAACTATAACTAAATCTTCTCCTAACTGTTTTTCACTTAAATTATGCGTCTTGTTATCTTGTTCAATAGTTGCAATAGTACTTTCATGCAAACTGGATGATGTGCATGGTTCTTCAACTCTGATTTCTGATGTATCGAGTTGGTTACAATCTGCATCAGAATATTTTAATATTTTAACAAATTTATTAAGAGCCCCAGTTTTTTTCTTAATATCTGCTTCTTTCACAGCATGACGCTTACGATTTTGTGCACTGGATAACTTTCTTTTAATTTTTGATTCCATTTCTATTTTATACCCACAAGAAATTATTACACAACACGACACAGAGACGAAATAATAGTTCGCACTGCACTACAGTCAGTAGTCTACTGAGATGCATACCATATGACTGGTTAACTAGTAACAAATGTTTTGTATGAAAATTCGTTTCTGCACATAAAAACCGTTCACAATTTCACTTTAGATAGACTGCAGTGAACACAACATTCTGCAGGCAAGCATTTAGCCTGCTCTCACTGCAAAATTGTAAACAGCTGGCTGATCAAAGAGGCAGCAATATACAATTTTTTTTAATTTTTATTCAGTGTATCCGACCTTATTTATTTTAATATTGATCATTCTAGGAATTTTTTGTTTTCATGATAAAAATTTTGTTTCTTAAAAACGAACTTATGAACGGTGCCCCGGTGCCCCCTTCGTAGCAGCGCCTGCATGCACCGCATGCCCGCTTTCGCCAGCCCTGGGTATGTGGATATCTCAACACTGTAGCAAGACATCTATGACAAGTATGCCTATACGCCTGTAGGTCTGTAGTCTGCATCCTTTATTCATAGATTATTGTAGAGCATGTTTTCAGTGGTGTTGTATCTATAAAAACTGGACAAGACAATAATGGGCTAATGTACTCTTTACAGATGAGAGTCATTTTAGTCTTTCCTCCAACTTGAGACAACATTTGATCTGGTATGAAAGCGGTACTATTTACTCTCATGAGAATTTTTTTGAAAGGGATAAATACAGAGGTGGTGGGATAATGGTGTGCAGAGGCATTATGTTTAATAGATGCAACGAGCTGCAATTGATGAAAAAAAAAAAAGGGAAATGACTGCTGAATGATACTGCAATGAAGTTCTTCAACATCATGTTCGCTTGTTCCATGGTGAGGTAGGGGTGAAATATTCATTTTTATGGATGACAATGCCACACCACATCATACATGAGCAGTGGAGATACTTCTGGAGACCAAGGATATTAATTGAATCAAGTGGCCAGCACACAGCAGAGTGGGCTAGTTTGCCTGAATCACTTGGTGCTAAGCATAGTACAATATTTTGAAAGCTGCAATGCAGTTCAGGGTGAATATATTTCATACTGAAATGTCTCTCCGCATAGTTCTCTGTAAGTTCACTGTACATTAATTTCTTAACTATGTCCTTCAGAAATTTGTAACCTTTGCCAAAAACATATCACAATTTAATTTGTACGAAAATTTTAAGCCATTTTTTGTGTAATATAATTTATTAGTATGCTGGCAATAAATTTATGTCCACATTCGGCTGCAGTCACGAAAATTCTTTCATCCCCTAAAGAGTTCCATGTGGTATTCTGCCAAATGCCTTTACAAAATCCAGCAGTATCACTCTGTATCTCTTCCCTTTATCCAACACCACCAGCAGTCATGCTATTATAAAAAGTTAGTAAATTACGAAGGCATTACTGACTCTTCACAAAGCCATGCTGCAACTTATGGTTTATCATATTCTTATCCACTGATTCCAGAGTTCTCTCTTTGACCAACTTTTCCAGTACTTTTACTACCACTCCTGCGATATCGATTGGTCTATAATTTGCTACTGCAATCTTAGAGCCACCTTCAGTCAAGAGAATTATTTTGAACTCCTTCCACTTCCTTCGGACTTTGCCAGAGCTCAGACTTAAATTAAACAGTCTAGTCAGAGGCATTGCTAATTATCTAGAACATTCTTGTAAAATGTGAGATGTTATCCCATCTAATCCCATGGCCAAATTTACATTGAGATTCATTCTGCAATGTCGTAAGTACTTCTAATTCATCAACCTCTGTTCTCCCATCAGTCCCTGTAACATCTGTCACAGCAATATCCCACTGGGATGATATACTCTTGTAAAGTTGTCACTCAATAAATAACTCAACTATTTCATTTGCTTCTGCCATCTTGCTACCATTGGCACTCATTAAAGTTATTTTTCTGCAGTCATTCTTCCTCTTGCTAGCCACATAACAAAAGAACCCTCGGTATTTCCTTGGGCTTGATTAGCTAATTTCTTCTCATAATCTAATTATGTTTCCTTATGATTGTGGTCACATTTCTTTCCTAACTTTTATATTGTTTGTGAGCTTGTTGGTCACCATTCTCCTTAAATACCCTCCACAACATTTTCTTTTTCTGCAGCTCCTGCTTAATGATACTACTCATTCATCTAACCCACACCTGATTAATCCTCCTGGCCTGGAGTATATAGTCTGATACTGCTTCTTCCAAATACCCCACCAAAATCTCATAGGCACTGCTAATATCTTTCCCTTGCAGATTTTTATGGAATGGTACTGCTTGTAATGGTACTGCCTGAGCTTGTAATAATTACTTGCATTTTAGTTCCACATATACCCCCCCCCCCCTTCTTGACTGAAAATTGCACATTTAGCAACCTTCCAAGTCAAGACCATGTGTTTACTCCCCCTAATCAGATGCAACATGGCCACTTTGGTTATAGGCAGATAACCATTCAGATCCTATGACAACATCCAATACTCTCATACCCCCAAGTCTCCTCCATTTCCTGGTATGAAATGATGTTCCATCACATGCTGAAGCAGCATGTGATGGAACATCATTTCATACCAGGAAAACAAGATTTTGTCCCATTTTTGTTGTGCTCCTCTAAGCATAGAATCACCCTACAAAATTTTATCATTACCCTCTTTTTCTCATTAAACTCTTGTTTCTTACCTTGAACATCATGTTATTTTTTGATCTCAGCTCTATAAATCTCTTGATATTTCTGCCATTTAAATATAATATAATAATAATACATTATATAATACATTAGAACTGTATTGTGGACAGGTTTTGAATTAAATAATCTGAAAACCCTGTTTTAAAGACTAAACATGGAACTTTTCAAACCACTTCAGGTTTCCAATAAGTAGGTTTCAAATGTAATTGATGTATGTTCTGAAGATATTCAACAAACATTCATGCCAATGATGGATTCAAAAACCCACAGCCAGTTGATCGAATACTAACTAAATGGCCACCAAGGCCAGCTAAATTATGTTCTTTAGTGATGATGATGCAATGTTGTACCAAGTCACATTTTGAATGAAGTGAATAGTAGATGTTGATTGGTACTGTTAAGGCTTCAATGCAAGAATATATAAGGTGTATGACAGTGAAAAAAAGAGAACTGGAGTTCAGATGATTGTGAAAAGGACTGCTGAAACTGAGAAGGATATAAGAAGTGGTAAATAAAGAAATTAGTATTACTAGGATTTGATACAACCATAGCTGGATTACTCTGCTCCTGATCAGTTTCCTGGATTTTGGAAGAAAGGATTGGGGAAAGAAGAAGTGCAGAGAGGACCAAAATAATCAGTATGTTATTAATATGATAATGATACCAAGCAATGCAATATAATTCCATGCACTTGACAAAACAAACAAACAAAAAAATCTTATCAGTTAATTCTAAAACTGGAGATACTAAAAATGTAAAAACAAATCAGAAAATTCCTTTTATATCACTGTTATTTAAATATATCTAAAATGCATTCTCACCAAATTTTCTGAAGCATCTCCAGGATTTTTCAAATATTTATTTACTGTTTCACATGCACTAATTAGATGTGGACTCAATTCAGCCCTAAATTTAAAAATAGTATTAAATATATGATAGCTACTTAATATGCAATTAGCATATTTTATATATAATGTTGTATGTACACATATATAAAACATATATAAAATTAATATATATGTACACATAAAAATATCTTGACCATGTAAATCAGTGTTACTATTCAGAACATTTTACATCAATCAACTTTTTCTTTTAATCAGAAAAACACAGAGCTATGTAACATCAGAAAGTGATCTTAGTAAGTAATTAAATAGTTACCATGTATATTATATAATATACATTACCATGTATATTATATAATTACCATGTATATATTATATATATATAAGGTGCCTCCATGGAGTCAAAAGACTCATCACGGGAGACCCAACATTGACATACTAACTGTTATTCACACAATACCTGTCGTACTTCCCCTTAAACTCATTCACAGATGAAGCATTCACAACCACCTCTGGCAAATGCATTCCACCCATTTACAAACCCTCTAAGCAAAAAATCTAGTCCTAACACCCTTGTTAACCACACTCTTACACAATCTCCAGGGATGACCCCTTGTTCTCTCCCTTCCTGCACTGGTCTTAAAAAAGTTATCAGTATCAATACTATAAAGCCTTTTTAATAATTTATATGCCTTTATCATACTCCTCTCCTACGTCTATCAACAAGTTTTTGAAGCCTACAGACTCTCAATCTATCCTCGTAGGAGACATCCCACAGGCCTGCAACAATTTTCATAACCCACCTCTGAATCCTCTCCACCATTTCCACATTACCAAGAAATCCAGGTGACTAGATCTGTGCACATTAGTCCAAATGAGGTCTTATTAATGCCTTATAAAGTGAGACAATCACTTCCTTATCCCTGCTTGTCAGTGTGTTCTTCAATAACCATGTAATCTGATGTGAAGTTTTGGCAACCTTTGCAATATGCCCTCGAAACTTAAGTTCTCTGTCTACAATAACTCCCAAGTCTCATCAACTTTTTTGCAGTTCATTTCCATTAATATAGTACACAGCAGGTGATCTCATCCTTCCGAAGTGCATCACCTTAATATAACTGCAGTATATTCATAGGTTTAGATTCCCACTCATTGAAAGCTAAACCACTGATGAGACTTCAGCAAAGGTAACATAATTGGTGCATGATGCATTATGGGATATCTATGGTACTTAGATATGGGATATCTAAGTACCATATGTAGTCATATGGTAGTCAGTATAGTAAGCTACTCTCGTTATGCTATTAACAAGAACCTATGCATATACAGGACACATGAAAACACGAACACAACTTCTAGTTGACTATAATATGCTATTTGATCAAGTGGATAAACTATACAGTGTTTATAATGTTATTTCCAGGCCTTCATAGAGTTATAAAAAGATAAACTCCTAATATTCCGAATAGTAATCAGATAATATAAAGGAATATGTGTTAGACATGTTGTTATATACTTAGAAGGTTAACCCATTCGTAGAAAAAAATAGAATTTATCAAAACTCCAATATATCTGGAGAATGATGCAACAGGAAAACACACTCTAATAATGAATTTTCCTGTCAACTCAGCTGTGATGAGACATGAGCTAGTAAGCACATACTATGTGACTCATTATTTTGGGATTCATGTTTTGAATGTAGTTAACTTATTCATCTTCTCTCTCTCTCTCTCTCTCTCTCTGACAATATCCATGTATCATTGGTCAAAACACATTGCAGTTTTAATAAATTTTACATTTTCTACATATGTATTAACCAAGTATATAACAATAAAACTCAGACCACAATACATAACTTATCTTGCCTTGAAAACATTCAGCATTGCAGCATTCACTACCCACTCTAGAATGCATTTCACTCATTAACCAACCCCACCATGAAGAATAAAAAAGTTCACTTCTTCTTTCTCATTACCCTTATAATACAGTTTCCATGGATAACCCTCATTCTCCCACTATATATTACCCTCTGCAATATTCTTCTTTATATATGTGATGAACTTCTCTCACAACTTATTAGTCTCATAACAGTGTTTCATAGTATCAGCACCAGAGAAAAATAATTAATTTATTGCACTTACAAATATTTCACTGGATTTCTAACAAGAACTTGCAAACTTGGTAAGCACTTTGTTTAGATGGTTGCAAAAAAACCATCTTTGTTTAGATGGTTTTTTTTAGCTGGATGACTATGAGGTTGCAAACATGCAATATTTTGTCTATTTTTCAAGTCTTGTGACCACTGGCTTAAAAAAAAAATGTTGCAAAAATAATAAGTACAGTGCAAGGACATCAGTACAAACAACCATGGTTCCGTATATGTATTTTGAGGATATCAAACTGCTGGGATGGATGGTGGTATGATTGCATATGTAAATACCTTCCAGTATGTGTGTGCGTGTAAATTTCTTATAAATAGAAAAGGATAATGACCCATTCAGTAATCACATAATCAGTGTGTGTGTGTCTAGGAAGGGAACAGTTGCATTTATTTTTGTATAGTGAAATGGAAAGCTATGCTCCATACTACCAATTTGTAATAAATTAATGCCAAGAAATTATATTCTTGGTTTAATTCTTTATCCAAGTGTAAGCAAACAAAGTTTGCATGTGAAGTAACTTCACAACTGGGCAAATTGTATATAGAGGCTAATGAATTCGCATCAATTGCCTTAGTATTGCATATTGTTCTCAGATTTGGTCCCCAGGATTTGAAGGGGATAAATTAACTGTGGAAAGGGTACAAAGGCAGATAACAAAGATGGTGTAAGAACTGTACAATGTTAGTTAGGAGGATCAGGTTAGGTTAGGTTAGACTACAGAGTTTGGTGGATAGAAGGAGAGGTGATATGATTGAGACTTTTAAACTGTTGAGAGGTGGTTACAGGGTTGACACTGGGGAGTTCTTTCGCTTGGTTGAACAGCGGGAAGGAGTCATGACAAGGGGCCATTCCTGGAAGTTATGAAAGGAAACTGTGAGAAAGAGGGTGAGGAGTGGTTTCTTTGCATGGAGGGTGGTTGAACCATAGAATGCATTGCCTGATGGAGTGATGAGAGCGAGAATGGTCAATGCATTTAAGGAATGGTATGATGGACTTTGTGTTTCCTAGGAGGGACCTCCCATGATGAGCCTTTTGACTCTATGGTGGCCTGAATAATAATAATAATAATGTAATGCACATATCCTTACAGACATGTACAATGTTATGCATTATGGAATGGGCCACTACCCAGACCAGTTTTGATCTTTATTGAAGTCTCATCAGTGGGAGTCAGACCCAGAAGTGATACAAAGATTGAAGTAATGCAGAAGTCATATTTCTATATACAAGTAGCCAAAAGGTGTCACACCTTGTTATTAAAATACTCTGGATTAGAGACAGATGTTGGAAGTTTTTCCACTTGCTTATACTATAAATTAAAGATGCCAAGAAATGATATTCTTGGTTTAATCCACTAAGACAAATGATGTGAAGTTATTAGCCTCTATATATGAGTTGCTCAGTCCTGAAATTACTTCAGGTGAAAACCTTGTTTGCTTACACTTAGATAAAGGATTAAACCAAGAATATAATTTCTTGGCATCTTTAATTTATTGAAAAGGCTATGGCAGGGGTCGGCAACCTGCAGCTCTTTGAATGAATAATTGCGGCTCTTTTCGTTATTAAACAATCTATTTTTGAATAATGCAAAATGAATGTTATTTATTAAATTAGAAACTAAAACCCCTAAATTTAGCATTTGTAATAAATTAAGGTCATTTTATATTTAATCAAGGCCATTTTACATTAAGTCAAGGATATTTTACAATTGAAAATAGTACATGCGATGCTGAAAAATTTAATACTTTCGTGTTTGAACTCTTTGAAATCATACATGATAATCCTTCTTTACATTCTATTTATATTTTACAAAAATTCTACTTTATGGTGGATATGACTTCCCATTTAAATGCACTAAATAAGAAACTACAGGGAAAGGGAAATACTGCAGTTTTGCTTTTAGAAGAATTGACTTCGTTTGAACAAAAATTATATTTCAAAATGTAATAATGTAATGCACATTATTACATTTTCCTACGTTGAAGAAATATCAACAATAACAAGCTGATAATAACTCCATAAATTTAACCTTTTTCAAAGAAATTGTGGTAAATATGCGATCTGCATTTAATGGGAGATTTGAGGAATTTAGAAAGAACAAGGCAACTATGTCATTTTTATTGCGACCACTTGAAATTAATCCTACCGAATTAAATTTTTCGCCTTTTGCTGGAATTGATGAGGCTGCATTTCAACTTCAATTAGAGGACCTGAAAACCCAGGATTTGTGGAATTCAAAATTTAGAAATCTTAAAGCTGACCTGGAAAAGTTGGAAAGACAAAAATCTACCTTTGCAATACAAAAAAAATGGTCTGAAATAGAAGATCTTAAAAAGCAAGATCAGATTGTATTTCACACGTGGAATTGTTTACCGGACACTTACATTTGGTGATTTCAAACATAAGCATTTGGACTTCTATCGATTTTCAGATCGACATATTTCTGTGAGCAAATATTTTCTAATGTGATTTTTATTAAAAGTAAGTTCAAAAACCTACTAAACAACATGAGTCTTTCATCATGTTTGAAAATGAAAATTACTGCGTATTCGGCACATATTGAGAAATATCCCAAGAAGTGAAGGATTATTAGTAATAGTGCAGATGTGGTAGCCCTGCAAGAGGATTTAAATAAGCTAGATAGATGGGCAAATGAATGGGGGTATCAGTTTAATGCAGCAAAATGTAAGGTCTTGAGGTTTGGGAAACATCGATGGGATGCTGCATACTCTATGGGAGGAGTTATACTGGAAGAAGTAGGGGAGACAAGAGATCTGGGGTTGATGATTGATAGAAACCTGAAGTTTAGGGGACATATTGCAAAGGTGGTGAAGGTAACACAGAGGATTGCTGCTATTATGAGAAGGACACTGACCTGCAGAGATAAGAGGGTTATCATTCCATTGTATAAGTCTCTGATCAGACCACACTTGGACTATTGTTCTCAGATTTGGTCCCCAGGATTTGAAGGGGATAAATTAACTGTGGAAAGGATACAAAGACGGATGACAAAGATGGTTTCAGGACTGTACAAGGATAGTTATGAGGATCGGCTGAGAGAATGTGGACTGCAGAGTTTGGTGGATAGAAGAAGGAGAGGTGATATGATTGAGACTTTTAAACTGTTGAGAGGTGGTTACAGGGTTGACACTGGGGAGTTCTTTCGCTTGGTTGATCAGCGGGAAGGAGTGATGACAAGAGGCCATCCCTGGAAGTTACGAAAGGAAACTGTGAGCAAGAGGGTAAGGAGTGGTTTCTTTGTGTGGAGGGTGGTTGAGCCGTGGAATGCATTGCCTGATGGAGTGGTGGGAGCGAGAACGGTCAGTGAGTTTAAAGAGTGGTATGATAGACTTTGTGTTTCTCAGGGGGGGACCTCCCCTCAGTGAGTCTTGACAGACTTTATGTCTTAGGAAGGACCTCCCTCGATGAGTCTTTTGACTCCTTGGAGGCCTGAATAATAATAATAATAATAATAATAATAATAAGTTCAACAGCAAAAGTCGCACTAAGAAGATATTTTAAATTTAAAAAAAAATTAAAGAAATAGGTATGGTATTGGATTTTATACATATGTTTTTGTAAGGAGGAGCAAATCTTTGTTTTATTATTTAATATTTAAAAATATCATATAATTTCGTGTGATATGCCACCCCAGTGTTTTACAAAAATATGATAACGTGTTACTGTAAAAAAAAAAAAGAAAAAAAAAAGTGATGAGCAATTAAATAGTAAATCAAATACTCGGTTCGATCCTCATAAAGAATATTTTCTTTTTCTTTGATAAGAAAGTATTAATTTATTTTCCATTATTTAAGTATATTTTAATTTTTTAACCTGCACAAATAAATCCACATGTAAAAATCAACATTCATAAAATTGATTTTTAATTAAAATATACTAATTCTGCCATACAAAACGAACACTGTGGACCGCACAAAAAACTTGAGAGGGCTGCATGCAACCTGCGAACCATTGGTTGCTCTTCACTGCATGCGGCTCCCTAAATTTTTTTTTAACAGATATAATTTTAAAAATGGCTCTTCAATCCAAAAAGGTTGCTGACCACTGGGCTATGGGTTTGATCCAACCATGTCGTGGATATTTCTGACTATCTTCAGGACTGAGGTGAACTTTGCTGCCATATGCGAGACCACCACCACCCCACTTACTATGTAAAATATAATTAAAATATATATTGAATTAATAAAAAATAGAGAAAAAATTCTTACCCCACTCAGGCATTATCATACTATAAATCTGCAGCCTTTCATAGGCAGAAGTTACATCAAAATGTAATAATAATAAGTCTTGGATTTTTTTTATCTTTTCTTTTAATCCATCATCATATTAAATGTGAATGATCCACAAGATTACATTCCTATCTTTGTATCCCCCCCAAATAAAACTTTCATATTACAAATATATAAATCTTTTACTTTCCCACCATGTAAAATCTTAAAGGCTTCATAAATGCTTTTATTATTCTGGTTATTATATTGGAGGATTGTACATATCTCAAATCTCTAAATTAAATTTTAAGATTCATACATACACTTAATTATCCTATTCATAATACCTAATATTGAATGCAGAAGCTCAGAATGCTATATTAAAATACTCTTCTAAATTGTTTTTTAAGCTTATTTCTGAACCGCTTATAAAGGTGTAACCAGTGATTCCATTTTGATGTTGAATCCTGTAAGTGGTATCAGAAATGGCATATAATAACTGATAATAAACTTCTGTGAAATAATAAATTTTCATTATATTACTATCGTTAAAACTAGAAGAAAAATATCAAAAATGAAAACAATGATTTTTCTTACTTAACACCTGATGGTCCAATAACTTATTGTCCATATCATTTGCTAAATCCCAAAATTCGAATCAGATGTTCACTGCATCATAATAGTATTTTACTTACTTCTGTCTTGGTTCATTTGGAACAGGCTGAAACATTCTTGCCCCAGGAAGTCCCTGACGAATAGCTTCATCATCCATGCACCTATTGATAATGCACCCTAAAACACCATCATATGATCCTTCCTCTGGACTATAGCTGCTGTCAGAATCTCTGCTATCTGAAGTGTCTGACTCAGAAGATAGTTCTATATTTCTTGTCCATCTGTGAATAAAATTTTCACATGTTCTATATGTGACAAATTTAATTTATCAAAGAAGACAGAATAAAAGAAATCAGCAAAATGAAAAGCAAAAAAACAAAAGCACGCAGGAATTCTGTATATAATAAATATGCATGCTACTTTGCACTTGATATCATTTACGAAACATTGAGATTTTTGTAGATACATCAGATCTTTTTAAATGATTACTATATATCATTTAAATATATCATATATCGCCAGCCTGGCTTGCCAAGTGGTTAGCATGTCTGCTCTCAGTCAAGAGGCTGTGGGTTCGAATCCTGCCGTGGGCATGGATATTTGTGATTATCTGTGGGAATACTAGTGGTGGTGGTCGGCGGTAGATGCCGTTGATATAGTTGTGGTCAGTTGGTGGATTGTGAGTGGTGGAAGCAGAGTTGTAGAGTAGATGCCCTCCCTCGATGAGTAATATAATAATAATAATATTATTATATTTCAAATATATATATATTATTATTATGTGATACCTCCAAGGAGTCCAAAGACTCATCAAGGCAGGGCACCTACTCTACAACTCTTTATCTCCACCAACTCCACTCAACACCAACACTCTACTCAATCCACCAACGACAACGAACTGCAACAACCGGCATCATTTGTTAAACGTCATGTCGTTAAACATGTATTTAGTTGGGATGTCACTTTTAAAACTTGGAGCAATCTCATTAAGTATAACAATTATTATTTATAACTATTACAACCTTACTTATTTATGTTATATGAGTCTTACACTGAGCCAGTTCCAAAGGAGTGAAAGGAAGGCAAAATGTACTGCTTCATTACATGTATATATATTTATAGTTTGATGCAAAGTTTAGTTGATAGACAGAAAAAAGGGGGACATGACAGAAATTTTTAAGATATTAAAGGTGTTTTATAAAATTGATGCAAGTGAAATTTTTCAATATACGACAAACAGTCAGAGAACTAGAGACCATCCGTGGAAGTTAGGGTGTGTTTTTTGCATGAAGAGTGGTGAGTGAGTGGAATGGATTGCTAGAATTGGTTGTGAGCTCCCTGATGGTGAATGGATTCTAGGAAAGGTAAGATAGGATTTGTGTGTATGATGGTTGATTTGGGTCTCCTGCAATGAGACTTTAGACTCCATGCAGAAGCCATAAATAATAATAATAATAAGGAAGGTGACAGAACTCGAGCATCAAATTATAGGACAATCTGCATATCAGGTGTTGTAGCTAAAGTGTTGGAAAGATTACTGAGAAGAAACAGGATACAGAATTGTGTTGACAACAGTGCCATTATCTTTAATGAACCACATGGATTTGCTAAGGGGAAATCATGTAACATACATGTAACAATCATGTAAGGGGAAATTTAGTAACATACTTACTTATGACAATAAGCTGCATTGGACAAGGGAGATGGATACATAGTAGTGTACTTAGATTTTGCAAATTCTTTTAATAGATTACCACATGATAAGATGATGGCCAAACTAGGATATCAGATTAGTGTGTTGGATTGGAGATTGGCTATATAATAGACATCATCAAATTGTGTATGGGGGAGCAATATTCTGGAAGTGGAAAGTCACTAATGGTGTGCCTCGAGGATCTGTTTTAGGACCATTGCTGTTTGACATGTACCTTAATGATATTGGAGAAGATTTGAATGGGGATATTCAGTTGTTTGGTTCATTTGGAACAGACTGAAACATTCTTGCCCCAGGAAGTCAAAGTGAAGAATAGACAGAGTGAAGGGACATAGAGGTAGGGATACCAGTTCAATGTTGCAAAATGTAGTTTTAAAATATGGAAAACAAAGATGGGATGTAGAGTTTACACTTGGTGGAGATATATTGTTAGAGATAGAGAAAATAAGATATTTTAGGGTTATGGTGGATATGGATCTAAAATTTAGAGGGCACTGACTTATAGAAGTAAAGAGATTCTGGTTCCATTGTATAAGGACTTGATTAGGCCATATATGGACTACTGTGTACAGATTTGGTCACCTGGTTTTCAAAAGGATGAAGGGATATTGAAAAGGTCCAGAGGCAATTAACTAAGGCAGTTTCTAGTCTTGGGTTTGATCTAGTTTATTTATGGTTTATTTGTGCAAAAATAGCAAAAATCATACTGTAGCATAGCAAAGGTTGCAGAACTAGTCTGTGGAAAATTAAGTATGAAGAAAGGTTGAGATCATGCAAGTTACAGAGTCTACTGGATAGGAGGAAGAGGGTTATATTATAGAGACATACAAGTTGGTAAGGGGTTGTTATAGGATTAATGTTGAAGAGGTTTTTTCATAAAAAAAGTGGGAGATAGGGAGAGAACAAGACGTCATTCCTGGAAGCTGTATAAGGGGGATGTGAGCAAGTGAGAGAGAAGCAGGTTTTTTGCATGGAACGATGTGAATGATTCGAATGCAATGCCTGAGAGTGTGGTGTCTGCAGAGAATTTGAATGTATTTAAGGTACAGCAAGATGAGCTGTGTGTATGACAAAGGGACCTCTCACAATGAGTATTTGACTCCATGCGGGGGGGGGTCTTGGGATAATAATAATAATAAGCTTATTCATGTATTTTTGCTTCTAATTTATTATCTCTCTCTCTCTCTCTCTCTCTTAACTTGGAACATTCATATTAAAGATAATCATGATGATTATTTATCAGCTTATCCATGCATCTTTGCACATAATTGCACAGAACACCCATTTCAGTTGGATGTTCTGTGGCATGGTGTGGCTCATGCAACCCCCGCTACAAAATTCACATCAATATTTTTATTGATGTATGAAACTTTTAAGAGTGTACAGTACAACAATGCTCATCTTAATTGGTCCAATGAAATTAATTAATTAAAAGGATAACTTTGAATACTTTAATTTATCAATTAATTGTAACTAAATCAGCATAGAGTGAAGGAACAATGTGTTTGTTTTAAGATATATTAGAAACCACTAATGAAGGAGAATGCTATATTTGGTTGGTATATTTGAATTACTCAAAGGTGTAAAATTTGAAAGAGGAGGAAGAGGTCGACTAGAATCATACAATCCACAAAAACTGTCAGACAACAGGATATTTAGTAGATTGTCAACAGTGTTTCCCATTGTAAATATGGGCAAAAAAGTTATAAATTATTTATAGAAAATTATAATTAAAAACTTGTCTATATCGGTGTCCTAAACATCACTTTCCAATTCACACCAGCAAAACAGATGAAACTCAGAAAACAAAAACAGCAATTCATGACAAATGAGACCGTTCGATTGGATTGGTTGATGCAATAACTAATCACAGCCACTGATTTCTAGGAGCTGTTGCTCAGCATACACCCTGCCTCTTCCATCTGGATGGTTTAAAATCGCTAGAAGGCTAAGAATTTGACCGCTATGCCATCTGTTCAAAGGGCTCAAAGATGTCCGTATTTGTGACCACATATCTGGGCTATTAACATGAATGTTAATTCATGTTAATTCATGTTAATTCATAACCAGGCCTGTTATACATAGACCAATACAAATGCATAACAGAGTAATCGCTGTATTATTTAAATTTTATAAGCTAATGATGTTGATTGATTTGAATAAGACTCTCCCATCTTTGACAGTCATTCAAGTTCAGTTTAGGCTTGGCCAATGGAGTAAGACTTCGTCATTTTCTTTAAAACAAACGTTCAACTTATGCAGCAACAATGGAAGAATAGTGATTCAGACCAAAAGATATTATGGTCTGAATCCTCTTTCAAATATTTCTTTAGAAGAAATTAAAACTCTAGAATTGCTAAGACACAACAGTTGTCTTATTATTACAAAAAGAGACAAGGGAAAAGTTACTGTTGTTAAGAACTCTTCAGAATACAAAAGGAAAAATATCTCTTTTGCTATGTGCCACTTAACAGCCAAACTCAGAAAACTAACCCCACTACTAGATGAAGTTACTAGTATTGATGGAGATACTGTAGACAAAACTTATTTTGCTAAGAATCCATGCTTCTGTGGTTTGACTAAGATCCACAAGGAATGCATTGCTCTTTGTCCAATCATGCATTTTATAGATTCTCCCACATATCGCATTGCTAAGTTTTAAGCCCATTTCTCAGATTGGCAATTCCTGTTCTTTCATGAAAATTCTTCCATTTTCCTGGATAAAGTAAGAAATTTATCTCTTCAACTTACTGATTAATGGTCAGCTTCAACATTGAGTCCACATTCATTAGCACACCTCTGGCAGAGTCTCTTCATGTACTCTCACAAGCTTTTCCGCTGGGCATAGTAGTCAAAATATTTGACTCTGATATACATTCAGGTTATTTTATTTGTATGAACAGATTTATAGACAAGTTGAAGGGACCACTATGGGGAGTCCACTCTCTCCTGCTTTTACAACTTTCATGTAGAACATTTAGAAAAAATCCCCCCCCCTTTTTTTTTTATTATTCATGCAACCTCAGCCTTCATTTTGGGTACGTTATATCAATGACAACTTTGCCATCTGGCCCCACAATGAAGATACATTATCTGCCTTTCTAGTAAAAATAAACAAAAAAATTTCAACTTATCTGATTACAGGCTTTCTAATCATGAATCTGAAATAATTAAAAAGGGTTTCAACTTTTCTATCACCCCAAATTACATTCCAAAATGGATTTCATATGTGGGATAGAAAAAAGTCTTTATCATCTTCCAGAGGCCACAGCCAATGCTATCAGATTCAACAGTACGATTATTCTTGCTTCGCCAAAACCACCAGTACCTAACACTACTCCATATGATAAAAAGGCAATTCATAATTTATGGAACAACAAAGATATTATAATCACAAAAGCAGATAACGGCAATTCAACAGTCATTCTAAACTCGAAAGATTACTTTGATAAGATCAACTTGTTACCATCGGACAGTACCACTTACCAAGTCTTAGATAAGAATCCCATCATGAGTAATCATCTTGATACAAACACTCTTATCCAAAACATGGCCAGTTGGTCAGAAGAACTAAAAAGACAACTCAAATCCTTACACCCCATTACTCCACGCCTTTATGACGCGCCGAAGATTCACAAAACAAACATACCGCTACGTCCAATTGTGGATGGATTTGGATGGATAAGACAGTCCAATTTGTGAAATTGTGACTGTCTTAATTCTCAACAATTTGTTGAAAAAATTAAGACAGTCACAATTTCACAAACTGACATTATGGCAAGTCTAGATGTTGTGTCCCTATTCACAAACGTTCCGGTCGATGAGGTAGTCGACATTCTAAAGGATCTCTTCCCTCAGGACATTACCCATTTGTTCCATCATTGCCTGAAATCAAATTTCTTCATAGTAAATAACATTGTATAGAAACAATCAGAAGGTCCTAGCCATGGGTAGCTCCTTGTCACCACCATGTGCAGACCTATTTATGGAAAAACTTGAAAAAGATATATTTTCCAACATTTCACCTATACCTTCGATATGGTAGAGATATGTCAATGATGTGTTCATCAAATGGAAAGTTACCATGGAAAACCTTCTAGAGTTTCTTAATAAAATCAACACACTACACAATAAGATCAAATTTACTATGGAACTAGAGAAGAACAATGAACTACCCTTTCTTGACATACTGGTGAAGAGAGAATATAACAATGCCCAACTGTCCATTTACAAGAAACCCACTGATACAGGAAGATATCTACATTATTCATCAAACCATCATCAATCACAAAAAACACAGCATCATTCATATGCTCCACAATAGAACCTTAAAGTTTATTTCAAAAGAAGATGATGTACGGTTAGAACAGTCGCAAATAGCTAAGACTCTATCTCTGAATGGATACCCCCAACAACATCTTAAACAAATTTCTATTCAAAGACAACCTCCAACAAAGTGTAACTGATTCTCAATATGTGTCCACAGCAGTGATTCCATATATTAGTTCAGTATCCACAAAATTAGCGAGAATGTTAAAAGCTCATAACATCAGAGTGGTTTTTAAACCAACTACTACGATCATACAGGTCTTAAGATCACCTAAAGATGAAGTCCCATTCTTCAAACATCCTGGAGTATATGTAATTCCATGCACGTGTGGCCTATCGTACATTGGACAGACCTCTCGAAGTCTTGAAATAAGACAGAAAGAACATGTGGGAGACATAAATCACAACAGAATAATTACATCAGGTTTAGCTCACCATTTTTTGACATCCAATCACATTATAGACTGAAAAAACAGTTCCATGCCTTACATTGAGGATGACTACAGACACAGAACTTTTAAAGAATCAGCAGCAGTGGTGCTACGCACAGGTAGCAATTTAAATAGAAATCAGGGTGCTATTCTCAAAGATATATGGTAAAACTCATCAATTCTCTCAGCTTAACAGAACTACAATTTGTGAAAAACCACACAACACGTGGCATGAACTGGATTCTAACTAATGCATGCGCACGTCCAAACGAGAATTATCAAATTTAACAGCCTAATAGGTACTAACCTAATAGGTGCTTCTTTATTCATGTAACTTGGTGCATTTGTATTTACACTGGTACTGCCTTGATAATGCTAGACAGTAGCTAGTGAAACTGGTTGGCAATTTGTATTTTATTCATTAAATCGTATGGTCTCTTATTAATAAAGTTTTCAGTTTTAATTCAAAATAATATCATATTGCCTATAGTTTTAAACAATGTTAATATTATATCCGTTTCATACAGCAAATTATTTTGAATTATTATTAGTAGTAGTATTAGTATTCTGCACCTCCATGGAGTCTTAAGACTTACTGTCTGCCTTTGATAACAGAAAGTCTATTATAACACTAATTAAATTCGTTCCCTGTTTGCACTCTCACCAACCTCTCAGGCAATGCATTCCATGCTCCTACCACTCTACATGAAAAAAAAAAAAAACAACTTCCTACTCACTACTTCCTTTTGCAACTTCTAGCTGTTTGTTCTTGTTCTGTCTTCTCATTCTATCATATGAAAAATCTCCCCAGTGTCAATCCAGTAAATACTTCTCTACAGTTTAATGTCTCAATCATATCCTCCATTCTTTATCTTCTATCCACTAAACTGTAGTTTGCAGTCTATTCTCGTAGGCAACATATGTATAGTCCCAATATTATTTTCTTTATCTGCCTCTACACTTTCTTCAAGGATTACTTCCTTTTGCAACTTTTGACCACTTCAAATCCTGGTGATAAATCTAAGCACAATAATCCACATGCAGTTGTACTATATAAAGCAATGGAACCACCATCCTTTTATCAACATCCTCCTCAATATTGCAAGTGTCCACTGAACTTCAAATTTCCATCTGCAATCACCCAAGATCACTTGCTTCCTCCACTCCTTCCAGTATACTCTACCAAGTGAGTAAAAGCATCTGTGCATTCCATATTTCAAAATCCAGCATTTAGCTGTATTAAAATAACAACTCCCTATTCATTTATTGACCTTTCCAGCTTATTCAAATCTCATGAAGAGCTATAACATGAACACCATTTCTAATCATCCTCTTAAACTTCACATTAATCTGAAAACAACTGAATATCTCCTTGTAGTCTAGCGATAGCATCATTGACTAAAGACTGAACAGTACTGGCCCAGTAATTAATCTGGAACAACCTTCCTACTCCCTGATACTGCTGAGATTTTCAAATTTCTGGAATTTTCAATCACTCAGAGTTTCAAAGAAAATTTTAAATATTGCAATATTGTATTTCTTTATCTGCTTCTGCACCCTCATTAAGGATGATTCATGACTTTCAAATTCCAATGACCAGATCTAAGCAGAGTAATCAAGATGTGGTCTGATCACTGCATAAAGCAATGGAAGTGGTCAGGGATTACTTGAAGAAGCAATGTCAGATGGCATAGTCAGGGTCAGGAAGATAAACTGACTAAGGGTTAAATGAATAAATAGCAATATAAAGCAGGAGCTACAAAAAAAGAAAACATTGTGAAGGAGAGGTCACTACCATTGTCCCTTGGAGCAGCAGCATTGTACATGTTATTCAACAGTCTTTATTTTTTGTAAATATTCAGTAATTGAATATCATTGAATCATTCATTCACTGAATCACTGAATATCGAAGACTTCATCACCATTTTTTGTATACATCACTGCTATGTACTGTAGTTGAACTTTTGTTTAATTACGAATCTTATTATGCAATATTGTTTTAAAAGTGTTCTACATGGAAGTGATACATATGAGAAAAAAGGCAACCAAGACTTTGATATTCAGTCATTTCAATACGAGGGATTTTGTGCAATGTAGTATGTGTTTATTTTACTCAATGAAAGAAACCATTCACTCATCAACATGAGTGAATGGTTTGTGGAACAAAAGCAAGAGAGAGAGAGAGAGAGAGAGAGAGGGAACATCTTGGAAATACTCCATAAGCGAGTGCAGGAAATGCGAGTCATGTCAAAAGTGGGAGAATGAAGTAATTAATATTAATAATGTAAGGCAGGATAGTGAAAGTGTTGTAGAGAATGTAGCAGAAGGAATGAACAAGGTACAGTAGAAAGGAAAATGAAAGAAAAAGTGAATGGGAAAGTATAAAAGTGTGAGAAACTGGGACATGGAGATTCAATGATAAGAGGTGTACCTAATGAGAAAGTGACAAAAGCATGTTTCCCAGGTGCAAAGATGAAGGATGTTAGTGAAGTTACAGAAGGGAAAGGAAAAAGAGTTGATTGTTTTGTCACACAACTAATTTGAAAGGTAAGAAACATGAAGAGAGAGGACACGAAAGAGTTGTTGATTTAAATAATTTAAAGAAGCAAAAATGAAGAGTGAGAAAGTAGAGATTGTAAGTCTGCTGCCTCAGTATGATGGGAGAGAACTGAGAATAAGGGATTGATTGCTTATGAGTCAATGAGAAGACCATGTAGGAGGAATGGTATACCGTTTATAGATGTATGGAGTGAATTTGATGTATGAAAATTTGTATAAGCCTGATGTACTGCATTTGAATGGTTTTTGACTGCATTTGAATTAGATGCTTGGAGAAAGTGTTCAGCGAGAGGCATGATGAAGTGCAAATTCAGGGAAACTAAAGCCATTGGGAGGAAGTGGGTAAAGGCAAGCATGTGCCTATTAACCACATGAGCAAATGAGAATAAAGTCAAGCATGTGTCTAGCCACCCCATGTAGAAATGATCACGAATGGCCGGGTGCAGTCTTCCAGGTTACGATTATGAATGGATAGGTAATGACATTATGAAAATGTAACTGGGGACCCAAGGGGATATTAAAATGTATGTACACCAATGCTATAAGTATCAGAAATAAAGGAGAGCAGTTTTTAGCATTGGTCAGCAAGACTTGGCCAAAAATTATCAGTATCAGCAAGACTTGAGGGTATCAGAAAATGATACCCTCAGTTAACAGCAATAGAGTGCAAGGTATACTGCATTTTCAGTATAGGTCAGTACTAGTGTAGTACTGAAGGTAGAGGTCAGTGGTACACCCAGGATTTAATCTTGGGGGGGGGGCGAGTTGAACGGATAAAAATATATTTAATGCAATGAATTTGCATTAAAAATATTTTTATCTGTTCAACTAAAATTCGTTAAATTTCATTCATTCAATAAAATTCATTAAATAAAATTCATTAGGTAATTATAAAAATTTATTTAAAGGATAAAATCCAGTTTTCTTTTCTTTTTACAAAGCTCTTGAATTATTTCAGTCATGGTTACATTAATCTCTTTCTGTATATATAGCAAAGCCAGTCCGTTCAATCATGATTATGTCATGGCAGATCTTAAATAGGTTTTTAAAAGGCGTAAGTTAGAAAATGACCTTTGACTGACGCATGTTGTTACCATAAACGTTGCAAACATTTTTAATAAGTTATAGATGTTAGGATATATCATTTTGACACTTTGAAACTGCATCGTCATTTTTGCATGGAGCTATTGCAAACAGTTTTTTATTTTTAAATTTTTTATACTACAACTTGAATTTGGCATTCAAAATTACTGGATTTGTATAAGGCAAATCACCAGCATAAAATTCACACAAAATTTTATGCCGGTGATTTTATTTTATTTGCTTGCTGTGCAATGGAAAATTTTATTTTCCATTGCACTTGCTGTTGGAGCATCTTTTCCATTTCGTAAAAGAAAAAAAAAATTCAATATTTCAAAATGTTGCAGTGCCGAGTGAAACGTTCATGAAGTTGAGTCAATATTTGGTCAATAAATGGAATGAAATAGTTCTCCTGAAATACTCTTCTACAGAATCAGATGGAACATTGGACCTTAATGTTTGTTTTGATGAAGTACTTGGCTTTTATACATGCTTCATCATAAATATCTTTAAATGAAGAATCTGGTGTTTCACAAATGGTATTTAATTGAGCCACAACATCATCAACAAAATTTAGGGCAATTAAGAGATCAATAAGATTTTTGCATTACTTTAGACAATGGTAAGGTGTACGCAAATATTTTTTGCAAGCTAAATAAAGATATTATAAATCTTAAAAGATATTAATATTATAATACAGGGTGTTTCAAAGAGAATGGGTGTTTCAAAAAGAATGACCCGAATTCAAATAATTATATTTAATAATGAAAATGTGGTACATTTACAAAATAAATTACCAAGTATGAAATAAGGCCTAAAGTTTCACTTATCACAATTACAAATGCTCAATGTGCAATTACAATTTTCAAATCGGACATTCTGTTTGAAACACCCTGTAATATAAACAACAAGGATGTCCTGTCTTTTAGGGGTATTGAAGAAATGGTGTACCTTTTCAATTATGCCAATGCAATTTCTTATTTGTCACAGATACAGCATTTCCAAGTGCTAAATTCAAACCATGTGATGCACAATGAACATATAAAGCTTGTGGATATTATTATTACATAACACTTCCAGGTAGTCCAAAGACACATCGAGGAAGGGCACCTACTCTACAACTCTCCGTCTTCACCAACCACAACTACAATCATCATCTACACCAGTGGTGTTCTACCTTTTTTACTACGCAACGTAATTTTCTATAAAAAGTTATTTGGCGATCTACTCTCTTATATAGATCACGTTCCCCCAACCTGATATCTGATTACACACAAATAAACAACTAAAAAAAAATACACAACTAAAAACTTTATTTGTGTATTTAAAAATTTATTTATCACTTTTAATTATTTTCATACAACAAATATTTTAATACAAAAAAAAACACATATATTGGAATAAAATATTTATTTCTCTATTTTGGAAAACCAAAGTTAGAAAAAAACAACAGATTGATTACAAACTCACAAGATACAGGAAATGCTGGTTGATTAAAAAAAAAAAGCTAATGTGAAATTTGGCATTGTTTGGACCTTGCAATATTTTCATAGTCAAGTTGATATGAAGAAGTGGTCAATCGCAGACAATCATCCAAATGATCATTTGCAATTTGGTTTCTTAATTGATTTTTTATGATGTTCATAGTTGAAAATGCTGATTCTGATGAGTATGTCGATCCGAAACACGACAGAATTTTTCGCGCAATATCAGTTAATATTGGGAATTTTTCATGTGCATACTACCAAATGACTTCATTGTTTATTGATTTTAAATGTAAACTATTCTGAATGTTTATTATCTCAAGTTCTACTTCAGCTTAGTTTATATCAAACAGCCCACTAATTTTATTTGAAATTTCTGTGATGTTCAAGTTTTCTTGAAATGGATTATTGATAAAAGATACAATCATTTCAGTTTTATTAAAATCTTGAATTTATTTCTTCCTCAACTAATTCTATTACACGAATAAATTCTTTTAAATCACAGCAAAGCATTTCTTGATTTTGTTCAAAAAATTTTAATAAATATAAGAGATGTCACCTTTTTTGCATTCGTTGACTTTGAAAAAGCATTTGACAAAGTTAAAAGAAACATATTATTTAACATATTAAAAGAAAGACATATATCTTAAAAGCTATCACAAGTATATATGAAAATAATCAAATACAAATAAGATTAAATCATGAGCTATCATATACAAGAGAGATAAACCAAGGGGTCCGACAGGGATGTCCCCTCTCAGCAACTCTTTTTAATATCTACTTAAACGAAATAATAATAAAATGGAGTAAAAATTTACATCAAGGAATTAAACTTTCACCTACAGTTAACTTAAACACTCTCCTCTTTGCAGACGACCAAATAATAATTACAAATTCTGAAGATAACTTATAGAAAGCTATTTTAAATCTAAATGAGATATCCAAAGATTATGGTATGATAATATCAACGGAAAAATCAAAAACTATGGCCTTTAAAGGACAAGATCCAGCAAGAACTAAAATAGTAATAGATAACAAGATCTTAGAACAGGTGAATTCATATAACTACCTAGGATGTATGATCACATATGAAAATGAAAAAGATATAAATGTAAAAATTGCAAAATATTTAAAAATAACAGGAGTAATTAACTCTATATTTAAACCAAACCTAGTTCAAAAACAAACCAGGCTAAAAGTATACAATACATTAGCCTTACCGGTCTTAATGTATGGAAGCGAAATCTGGACAATAAAACAAAAAGACAAACAAAGATTAACAACAGCAGAAATGAAGTTTATGAGAAAAACTGCAAAGTATACCCTATTTGATCACAAAAGAAACGAAGATATTATGAAAGAATTAAACCAAGAAAAAGTAATAGAAAAAATTAAAAAATATAAACATAAATGGATGGAACACGTTCAAAGAATGAAAACAGAAAGATTACCAAAACAAGCCTTAAAGTACAAGCCATTAGGAAAAAGAAAACCAGGACGTCCTCTTAAACGATTCAACGATGACTTCTAAGGCCGGAACAGGCCATGCTAGGCCTAAATTCTTGATACGTATGATGATGATAAGAGATGTCAAAATTCGCGGTCATATATATTTTTCTTTAATGAAAGTAAGTATTGTTGGAAAGTCTGTATTGAACTTAACATGTCAATTAAATTTTTATCTCTACTTTGTAACTCTAAATTTAAATTGCTTCATTTCGTACAGAAATCTACTAAAAATGATAAGTGCAACAACCATCTTTTATCACTCAATTGTGGATAAATATCTCCTTTTTCATCAAGAAAAATTTTTAGATCGTTAATTAATACAAGAAATCTTTCTAAAATTGACTTCTGCTGAGCCAGCGAACATTATTGTACAACAGAAGTTCCCTATCATCATCTGCCTGTAATTTAAATAACCGCCGTTGCAGGGCTTTTCCTCGAACAGAATTTACATTTTTAAATGTAATATCCAAAACATCTTTTGTGCTTAATCTTTTACTACACAGTATTTGTTGGTGAATAATACAGTGGTACGTTAATATTTGTCATCGTTTTTACTTAATGAAATGAAGCCTGATTTATTACCTATCATTGCAGAAGCACCATCAGTAGTAATAGACACAAGCTTAAAAAGCGGAAGTTTGTGTTGTTTCACAAACTCATCAAATGCTGAAAAAATGTCTTCTCCTCTAGTCCTTCCCAGTAATGGTATAATTTTCAAAAGTTCTTCTTTACTTGAATAATCTTGAAATACCATGCAAATAAATACCATTAACTGAACAATATCAGTGAAGTCGTTTGATTCATCAAATTGTATTGAAAAATGCAACACACTGGTGAATGTCTGACATTAATCTGGCACAGAAACGTTTCTCCGGCAATTGGAACTCTTCCTTTTGGCAAATTGAAACCTTGTCTGTGGCCTAGAAGTAGTCTCTCTCTAGCGATGTCTCGAACCGAGAAGCTCCTTTCTGGAAGCGGGAAACTCCTCTCTCAAGCAACGTGGATCCGGGCAGTCTCTCTGACGGCGACTCTAGACCGGGCGGCCTCCTCTCTGAAAGCAATTCTGGAACCGGGACCCCCTTCTGCTTGTTTCAGTACCTTTTTATTAGGCCTCCTCTGAGACTTTGCATGAAGTTTGACAACTCCCAAAGAATCAGTATGAGTCTTTCATCTTAAGTTTCAAGTTCGGCACACCTTTTGTTCTCCTCTGCTTTCTTTTGATTGTAAGTTGCTGGCCATCGGAAAGTTGTTTGAACTCTTTCTGACTGAGTTCGGAGATGTTTACACTTAGAGCCTGCAAGTCGTTCTCATACATACATGTTTCAATAACAATCTTTCTAATGTCGCCATGTACAGCTTCGGTGACAAAAACATTGCCTTTGTTTTTTTAACATTAACATATTCTTATTAAAGCAGTATATACAGTTAGCTTCAAAAGAATAATTTACAAAAACATCTAATACAAACTATACTGAGACAAACGAAGTTTATTTTTTTTTACAATATTCACATGGGACTTAACCTAAGTAAAAAATCGATGTAATGTGCTTTGGAATATTTAACATTTAAGCTACAATCGAGTTTTTACACTTTGCTTATAAATGTATTCACTCGGCTCGCCGTTTGACTTCCACTGATCCAAATTAATTCATTTACCGGGACTTATAAGAAAATTAGTGATTTGACTATATTAACGAAAAATAAACAAACAATAGCAATACACTTAAAGCGAATTAAAAATAATACAAAATAATGATAAATAAAATATTATGTTTTCAGTTTTAATTAAATTTGTACGTAAGGAGAAATACACCAGAGATAGATCAAAAATCGCTCCACGATCGACGATTTGTACACCCCTGATCTACACCAATGCTATCTACTGCCAACCACTACCACTAGTATTTTAACACACAATCACAAACATCCATGCTCTAATGCAGGATTCGAACCTGCAGCCTTTTGGCTGAAGAGTCAGCCAACCAGGCAGGATACATAGATGAAAAATTAAATTTTGTGGTTTAATAAAAATTAAAACAGTTTTAATTTTTATTAAACAAATAAATAATATGATATAATTATATTACTATTTACTTTTAATGACATGGATGAGCTGCTCAGCCTTGCAGAGTTGCTGGATATCTGGCTCAATATTGGTCAACTTCAGTCGAAGATCGGCACACACAAAGACGATTTCTGTATTTTGTTTCTTATTTGAAGGAGTGATAATAATCCTTTCTCTCAAAGATAGGCTGCAGAAAACTGCACGATGATTTTCGACTTCTTCAGATAATTCGGGAAATTCACTTCTCACTGAAGGTGAGATCCAGAATTGAGCCAAACCACGATCACAGAATTTCATTTTAAGCCCACTGTCACTTGAAAGCTCTCAATTAGCTGCTCATTTTTCGATAACGAAAGGTCGTTCTCGTCACTGCAAGCCTGAAATGGATTGTGAAAACCACAGAAATTTCTTATAAAAAGTTATTCGGAAAATGTTTTCAAATTCTGTTTCAGAGTTTTGAGGTGGACACAAACCCTTTCCCAGGTTAAATTCTAAACTAATAAGTTTTGGGGCCTTATACAAAATAACCAATTGTATTTACCTTTTGAATACTATCCGGGAAAGCTCCAAACCTCCCCGTCCCTTTCATCATGCATTTGTAATCAGGCGACTGTTGATATTGACTTTATATACACATTCAAAACTGTAAACAATTGTTGAATAATAATACAATAATGTTGGCATAATTACCGTAAAGGGAGAAAAGTCACAAAACAGAAAAATGTTCCTACAAAATCACCAATTATATTTACCTTTGAATGCGATCCACTGGTTGAGTGTCCGCAAGTCAGAAAATCTTTCCTTTCATTACAGGTGTTAAAATTATCGCATTGCAACTGATGGGAATTCTGTGTTTCTGTGGATTCGTTACAGACCTCTTTCTCTTCAGAAACTACACACAAACTGTCATTACAAACTCGATTTGTATTATCACTGTTATCCAACTATTTTTCCTTTTAAAGAAGGTACCAATGTACTTATCAATAATTGAAATACTGTACTTACTCGCATATAACTCTCACCACGGATTTTACTTTTCGAAAAAATAAATTAAAAAGTTTCGCATATACCTCGCAAATGAAAAAAGCTGAAACACGTTTAAAGTAGGGCAATAGTAACTTGCTCCTGCAGTAAACAACAAGCATCCCCCAATAGCTACTATATTACATAGGCAAGAAAAACAAGTACTTTCCTTATATCAGCGAATAAGGCATAAGCAGTCTGTGTAATATATTTCTGAACAAATAGTGCAATTGGAGACAACTGGGATAAAAACGACACTAATTAATAAATCACATGTCCTCTCATACAGAAACTATGCTGTATATATAAATTCAAGCAAAACCATATGTTGCACCGGCAAACACAGAATCTAACTAAAAACTATTGTTATTAATTAGATAGTGTGAGTTCTTGGCTCTCTGCAGTCAGGCAGAGAGGTTACATGCTCATATTCTTGTTGAAGTATGTTACATCGAAGTCACTTAAAAGACAAATTACATTTTTTTTTTTTTTTTAGATTAAAGCCATTAAGAGTTATTCTAACATGATACTGTATAAGATCATAAAAGTGGAAGAACATAGGAGTTTCTATTGCACAATATTGTCTATTTACATGAGAGTGCCAGCTGATTAATTTTCGCACTGTTTAGCACAACAATCCTTCTTTTTTCCCCTTTCTTTTGGGGGGGGGGGGATGGTGTCACTTCTATGCTGGAAAGTGAATTATAATGCAGTCGCCCTGCTCAGCCAGGAGTTGATTCCGTGGATTCCAGTCTTGGTGGAAAAGATCTAAGGTGTTGTATTGCCTGCGGTGGTGATACTCGTGTAGGATCCGACTTCTCACCTTTTGTTGGAAGGCTGCAGTGAGTTGGTCAGTTGCCTCTCTCTGTGAAGTTGCTGTGCTGTTTGGTCTTGTATCTGAGGTAGAAGTTGTATATTACCGCTTTCGCGGTGATGAAAAGGTAGTTGCAGAATGAATGGTTATTTGACTCCGCATGGACGAGATTGAAATATTCCTCTTCTGTATGAAGACTACCACAGGTGAGAGCTGCCGTTTCCCGAGACAAACCGATTAATTGGGTGTTGACTGGGCATTCCAAGTAGATATGCCGGACTGTTCCTAATTGGTAGCAGAACAGGCAGTTATCTGAGACGTTTGAGTTAAATTTTTGTAATATAGTAGGAGTGGATAATATATTGTGCCACATTCTCCACTGAATATCTGCGTCAGGTTTGATGGCTCTTGTGCGATATGGTAGATCCCATTGAAATAGTGTTTGATCCGATGATGCAGGATTTTCCAATAAAGTGCTTTGGTTCGACTGTTGTGTTAGAGTGCTGTAGATCTTGTTGGTATTGCTGGGTGTAAGTTTCTCCCATGAGTTATTGGTTTTTATCAGAAAGATAGGCGCCAGATCTTCTGAGTTGGGAGGGCTAAGCCCCTCTTCTGTTATGCTATCAGGCATAGCGGCTTGAAAAGCGGCCTTTACGTTGTCTATCTGCTCAGACTGATTCCCATATTCCAGGTTTTCGAGAGAATTTGGAAAGCGCCAGGTGAGGCTTGGAGAAAATATATATAGTGAATGCTGTTATGGCAGTTTCACAGCTTGCTTTTATCTTTCCTTCGCGCGCTTTCCGAAAAAATATATAAATACTGGGGTTAACTCACAACACATTTTGTCCAAGTATTACTTAGCACTTCTGAAGATATATTGAGCCTTGGTTGAAGAAGGAAAACCTTCAACAATAAAAATCAATAAACAACAAGCAATTGGTTGAAATGTGGATAACATATGTTCACTTCAAATCTGAGAAAACTGCTAGGGAAGGTGAAAGCAATAAAACTATATTGTTTTTAACTTCACCCCCCCTCTTTTATTGCTCGTCATTCTGCTTCTGCAAATTAAAATAGCAGCAGCATGTTCATTCCATGAACATGCTGCCGTTTTTTTTTTTTTTAAGTATTCATTTTATTTTAATAATTTTTACTTACTTATTCAATTTTAATTTGTTTTGTTTTGATAATTAAAATATATAGATTTATTTGGTTAATTTAAGCCGGTGGAGCACATGACTCATCATTGCAGACCACCTGTGGTCTGCAGACTATAGGTTGAGAAACACTGCTATAGGGTTTTCTCACCTTATTGTGACCCTTAATTCATAAAGTAGTATAGAAATAGAAGACATGACACAAACATAAATAAAAAATGAATTTTAATTAGGAAAAGTATTTTGGAAAATTTTCTAGTGTTTTTTAACTTTTTCTTTTGGGGGGACCAGGGTCCCTTGGCCTCTCCCTGGGTGCACAACTGGTAGAGGTTGAATAGGACAAGAGGTAGAGTATTACTAATGACAGCCAACAGGGGCGAATTCTCCATGCTTGCTGCGCAAGCTCATTACTTGAGAAAGAAGTAATATTTATTTGTTAATAAATGCATGCATTTATAAGTATTCCATTTAGGCTTTTATTTTTGTAGACAGAAGATATCTTAAGCTTCTGTGGCAATTGAGCTTTGCGTTGTGTATTGAAGGCCGATGCTTGCTCGTCTAGTCAAAGCTACCTTGGCTTGCTCGGTTGTGGGAGTTTCCAGGTCATTGCTGCAGCACTGTGATTTCATGTGCGTGCATAGCCATTTCCATTCCCTTCACATCGTCTCACTCGGTTGCTTAAACACAGGCCATATGCAGTCAAAGTAGCTCTAGCCAGTGAACTTCAGCCAGCCTTTACAAGTGTACATGTTGCTTGGGAAAATTAAGTTACAACCAACTTTTTATGACGATGTTTATTGACCAGTTTATCAAGTAGGTTAGCTAAATTGAAAAAGATAGAATATCATTTGTAAAATAAATGTTGTATTTGTATGATTAAATATACATAATTTTCTAAATATATAGTTTTAAATGGTCAGTAATTCATTATTCCGCTAATTAGACTTCAATCACACCTCTCACTCCCTGAATGATAACAAGAGCAAGCGTGAATTTCAAGACCAGCATTTGCCCCTGATAGCCGAAGAACTTCAACCAACAAATATAGTTAAGAAGGATTTTAGGAAGAGGATTTTGGTTCCTTTCATTCTGGTGTAAGACAGAGGCCAATAGAAACAAACTATATTTTGTTTCAATTTGGTTGCTACTATAGACCTGGTAGTCCATAGGAAGACGTGGATGCCAAGCATCAGAAGATTAGCAAAAATGAGTGTAGGCTGAGAGCAATTATCATGGAAGATATCAACTATGAGGATACAGATTGGAAGGAGGAAAGGGCACATGACAAGATGGAAATGGAATTTATACAGTTAAAAAGCGATAATTACCTTAAACAGCATATAATGGAAGGGACCAAGGATTTGAGAGTGTTGGATCTGGTAACAGCATCAGAATATCTATCCATAACTACAGTAGTAACCTTATCTCCGATTGGGAAATGTGACCATGCAGTCTTATTCAGGGAGGTTGGTCAATATGTGGAATTCTCAGTCAAGAAAGGGTTTAAGTGGAACTTCAAAGCTGGTGATTATGACAAACTTATGTGGCAGCTTGGAGCAGTACAATGGCATAAGAAACTATAAGGAAAGATTATCAGTAGTGTGTGAGAAGTGGTCAAAGCTTGTTTGAGAAAGGCAGTATCAGACTGCATACCCAAGATCAGGAGGATAGCCAAGTGGAAATGTGCTTTGCATTATGGGATACTAAGGCAAGTGATGTGAAGTCATCAGCTTCTATATACGAGTATGCAATAATGTAAAGCACTTATCCTTACAGGTAGGTAGGTATGTATAATGCTATGCATTATGAGAAATTATGACTTCGGCATTATTTCCTTAATATCCTTGGTATCACCTCTGGGTCTGGTTCCCACTGATGAGACCCCAATAAAGGTCGAAACCGGTCTGGGTAGTGACCCTTCACATAATGCATAGCATTATACATACCTATATACATACCTATAAGGATGTGTGCTTTGCATTATGGGATACTAAGGCAAGTGATGTGAAGTCATCAGCATCTATATATGAGTTGCCCCAGTCCTGAAAATATTTCAGGTGCAAACTTTGTTTGCTTCATTTAGATAATGGGTTAAGTCAAGTATATAATTTCTTGGTACTTTAATTTATGGTGCTGATAGACATCAGAGAGTAGTATATGGTGGAGTAGAATCAAGGCAAAAAAGGTGACTAGTGGAGTGTCTCAAGGCTCTGTATTATGGCCACTACTCTATAATTTGTATATCAATAATACAGGGAATGATTTAAGGGAGGAATTATCTAATTGTTTGCTGATGATACAAAACTGGGGGGGGGTAGTTGATAAAGGTGACAAAGATATTCTGAAGGATGATTTAAATAAATTGGCAGCATAGGCAAAGGACAACGAATGTCAATTTAATGTTGCAAAATGTAAGGTAATTCACTTCAGAATAAAAATAATGCATACCGTTCATCTCATTATGAGTACTGGATAGCAGGAAACCTACCAAGCTGGGTATTTAGGGGATAAGAATGCACAGAGTGAAGTTCAGAGGAAATATTGCAAAATCTGGCAGAATAGAAGAAACAGGGATGATATGATTGAGACTTACAATTTTGAAAGTATTATACAGGATACTAGTAGATGGAATTTTTCAATTTATGGGAGGTAGGGAGAGGACAAGAAGGCATCTTTGGGAGTTAAGAATGAATGCATAAAGAAGGGATGAGAGCTAGATTTTTTTTTTTCATAGATTACCTATGATGGCTGGTGTGGATGATATGTGGCCTTCCTCGATGGGTCACTGATTCCTGGAGGTCTCTCTTAATAACAGTAATAATATAAGAAGAAGAATAGCTCAAAGGATTACATGGATGTTAAAGAACACACTGAAAAGTAAAGACAGGGAAGTTATTATCTCTGTTTACAATTTATCATTCAACCACACCTTGACTACTATGCACAGATTTGGTCACCAGGGTTCGTTGGGGAATCAGGAGGTGGTGGAAATGATTCAGAAACAGTGACTAAGCTAGTGATAGGTGTGTGGAATGCTTCCTATGAGGATAGACTGAATGTTGTAGAGTTTAGCAGAAAGAAAAGATGAGACAATGATAGAAACTTATAAGTTGCTAAAGGGGGTTCTATAACAGTGATATAAAAGAAATTCTTCAATACAATGACAAGCAGGGAGTGAATAAGGGGTTCATTCCCCTTGTAAGAGTGTAGTTAGTAAGGGTATAAAACTAGATTTTTTGCTTGGAGAGTGGTGAAAGAGCGAAATGAACTGCAAATGTAGTTGTGAGTACCCCAATGGTGAATGAATTTAAGGAGAGGTATGATGAGTATTGTGTGAATAATGGTTGGTATTGGACTCCTGTGATGAGTGTTTCCACTCCATGAAGATACCTATGAGTAATTAGGACATACACAGTATTTCTAGATTGTAATGAATGTTTGATTTACTCTGTCAGTAAAGTTATATAATTTAAGTGCAGAGAAAAACTCATTAAGTTTTTTAATAATTCATTTAAAATGTATATGTAAACAAACATAGTTTTTACTAAAAATAAAGAGCCAAATGGCTTTAGTTCGGTGATGCAAAATTATATAAATCAAGTGGATATTAAAGCCAATATTATTTCAAAGCTGAATGTACAAACTATGAAAGTTTCATATGAAATTTGACCATTTAGGGCAACTCTTAAATGCCAGCGGGAATACACCCACTGGCATTTATGAGTTGCCCTAGTGTGGACCTTATAGAAAGCATGATCGCTTGCCCAAGTGTCTATATATATATATTCGCCTTCTATTGGTCCATTTTGATAAGGTTTCACTGGCCATACAGCTGTTTCGAACTAGTTGGTTCTCCTCAGAGACCAGGCAGAAACTTTAAGAGAGCAAAAGCTCTCATTCAGTATTAAGGAATTCGAAGTGCCAGAGAGGTATATTTTCATAAGCAAACTCTCGGTCATTGCGTAAAGTATTTACTAAAAATAAAGAACCAAAAGGCTTCAGTTTGGCGATGCAAAATTATATAAATCAAGTGAATGTTAAATCCAGCATTAAATCCAACATGGTTCTTTATTTTAAGTAAACACTTTACACGCCAACAGAGAGTTTGCTTATGAAAAATACACCTCTCTGACACTTCGAGTTCCTTAGTACTGAACGAGAGTTTTTGCACTCTTAAGGTTTCTGCCTGGTCTCTAAGGAGAACCAACCAGTTTGAAACAGCTGTATGGCCAGTGAAATCTTATCAAAATGGACCAATAGAAGGCAAATATATGCACACTTGGGCAAGCGATCATGCTTTCTATAAGGTTTGGCTAGGACAACTCATAAATGCCAGCGATTGTATTCCTGTAAGCTCTCTGGTTAAATTTCATATGAAACTTTCATAGTTTCTACATTCAGCTTTGAAATAATGCTGGATTTAATGTCCACTTGAAACATAGTTTTATTTTATTTAGCTAAGTAATTAATTTACCTTTTTATTCTGGTTCTTGGTGACCACTCATCAAAACCTAGTGGAGATGAAGATGCCCTCTGGTCTGAACTTGAATCAGAGCTGCTGAAACTAGAAACCTGATTTTGACAATATTTTGGAGACTTTTCAGAGTCTTTGTTTCTTATATTCATTTTTTCAGGAGGTGACTTGAAGATAACCATCCCAACAACATCTTCAGCAGGACATGAAGATGTCATGCTGATACTTGGAATGAATGTGGCAACAGGGAGGCATAAATGATTTTTATAATGAGTTGCCTCTTGTATTGCTTTCTGACATTTATCACACAGTCGAACACCTGAACTTGAAACTGGAGATATTTCTCTATGTGAAGTTTTATATTCATGAGAGTCTAAATTAGATGAACTTTTTCCTGAACATAAAAAACTATTAATATCACATTGTACAGCAACAAATTTTGTAGGTCTTCGATTTTCAGGAACATCATCAAAAACTGTGTAATTACCAACTCCTGTATCTTTAGTATGAGGTGATTTGCATTTTACAAAGGTCTCACCAAAATCTATACCTGTATTTCCTAAAAACTCCCTTAGGAAGACATCATCATCTTCATTAGATGAAGTCAATGGTGTTTTCAAAGATGACTTTTTCTTTTTTTTTTTCCTTTTGCATGAATAGCATATATTATCATTCATATAAGCCTCTCCTACACTTGCATCTGTAACCACAGTGTTAGGTCGAGTAGTAGCTAATGCATCCATTCTGTATTCTTCTTCTTTTTCTTTCTTCTGTATAATGTGTGACCTTTCTAAATTCATATCTAATGGATCTGTATTTACAGATTGGTCCCTTGTTTTTCTTTCAAACTTTTCTTGGAACAATGTGCCCATTTCTGTACCTGGAATTGAAACCTGATTACAGCTGTGAAACTGTAATGATTTAATTTTTTCGTCATATGTCTGCAGAGGCCACCACTTCTGCCCTTCCTTAGAAGATGTAGTAGAGACTGCAACATCTTTATTCTGAGAAATTGTAAGTGGTCTGCAAGTAAGGCACTCTTCTCCTGAAGCTATTGATTTCAGTTCTGGAATATAATGTATACTTACATCACTTTTGTATATAGAAGGAACAGGGGACATCTGAATTTGAGTTTCAAAACCTATCATATCAGTTGCTACATCTACATTCTGATGTTTATCAGAAGTGGCTTGTTTTTTCTGAAATGATGCATCAAGTTGTTGAGCAAGACTGGGAGAAGTAAGATCTGAACTCGATGAAAGAGTTGCATTATGATCATCAGATCTTAAGGAATATGACTTGCATCTATAGTAGGAAGGAATAAATCGACTAGCTTTTAATGTCTTTTTACCTGTGGTCTGGTCTTCAGTTATATCATGAATATTAATGTCACCAACACCAATAGAACGATGATTACTTTTATTATCTCGAGCACGAAGTTGAAACAAGAGAAGTCTCTTTTCTTCTTTCAAAACAGATAATTTGACCTAAAAATGTTATTTTATTAATTGTAAACCAAGCTCTATTAAACATAAAGCATTTCAATTAAACTGTATAAGCAAAATATTTTTAACAAACAAATGCAATATTCTTAAAACAGTAACAATGTAATCTTGAAAACAAGACCTAAATCTAAGAGAATGAGATAAAATCTGAAGGAAATGTGACTGCCTTAAACAGAAATGTATATAGCGGAATTGTCCAAAAGAATAGTAAAATAATAATTACTCAGCAGACACAGAAAGAAGAAGCAGTCCATGAAATGAAGGATGCATATAGAAAATTCCTGGCTGGTAAGTAAGTCGGCATATACTGTTAGACTATCAGAGAAAATGTAGAGATATTTATTTTAATGTTACACAGTAATTAGCATTCATTTTGATAAAATTATTATCAAAATGAATATGAATATGAAGACTACTACTACCATGTTAAGTAGTCTCTACACAAATTACAATAACTGTAATTTGTGTAGAGTATTCATGACATGATCTGAAAGGCCTGATCACAGTTATTATATTTAATATATCATTTCCCTTCCTTTTTCGGGATAGGAATTGTGCATCCTGTTTCACCTATATAAGCTATATCACCACTATCACACACAAGCTCATCCACTGTTCCTTAAACTGATTCAGCATATCTGCATTCCACTCACCCACTACTCTGAATGCAAAGAACCTTTTCCACACTACTTTGCTCACACCCTCTTTATACAATTCCAGGGATGGCCTCTTGTTCTACCTTCCTTCACATTCTATGATAAATTTCTTCCATGTTAACTTGGAATGTTATATTATATGTATTCTTTTGATTACATAAATGATTTGTGGATGGTTAGTGTGGATAGAAGAAGGGTGTGTGCAAAGTGTGACCTGAACGAGGAACTGATGAATGCGAATCTGAAATTGATGACAGAAAGTGTTAGAGCGAGATTATCGCGGGGAAAATGAGTGCACGTTTGAAAGAGTTGCGAAAAAATGTTAAAAAATCAGTAAAAAAGAAAAAGAGCAATTTGAAAACTGTAACAGATGTTAAAAGGGACGGTGAGGCAAGAATGGTGGAAGGAAATGAAATTGAGAGAACGAATGAAACTAGAAATGGCGTGATGCAGAAATCAAAAGTGAAAAAAATCGAAAGAATGAATGATGGCGAAAGTTGGACGCATGTTGGACTGAAAGTACAGAAACAAAGAAAGATGAATGAGAGTGAAAGTGAGAAGAATGATAGCGAAAGTTGGATGCATGTTAGACCGAAAATACGGAAACAACGAAAGATGAATGATAGTGAAAGTGAGAAGAATGAAAGCAACAGTTGGACGTATGTTGGACCAAAAGTATGGAAACAAAGAAGGTTGAATGAGAGTGAAAGTGAGAAGAGGGGGTCGAGAGTTAGAAAGTTAGAAAGACTGAATGATAGAGAGAATGTGTCATGAGATTCGGGAAGTTGAATTGGCTTGGATGAGGCAAGAAATGAAATGGATGTGGAATGAAATTAAGAGAATTCAGGTCAAAACTATTAAAATAAATTATGATGGCATGAAAGAGTTAACGAAAGATGAGCGAGTGGTGTTGTATGGTGACTCCATTATTAAAGGTGTGCTAGAGAATATAATGCACGAGGTATGTTTTCCAGGTGGTAAAATGAGTAGAGTGATTGAGGCATTGCATATGAGGCGGGAGCGAGCAGAAGAGTTAATAGTATTAATTGGTACAAATGATTTCAGAGAGGACAAAGAGCGTGTCAGAATGGATATCAGGAGGTGGAAAGATAAAAGAAAATAGTGTGACAGGAACGATAGTCACTGTGATGCCTAGGTATGACTGTGGTGAAATGAGGCGGAGCGCAAGGATTATGAATGATATGCTGGCTGAAATGTGTGAGGAGATGGGAGTACAGTTTGTTAATGTGTGGAATGAGTTTGATGGACGAAGTGAGCTGTATGGGAGCGATGGACTGCATTTGAGTGGTTATGGTGTGAGTCGCTTGGAGAGAGACTGCTGCTGGAAGGTAGAGAAGTGAATAGAGAGAATGAATCAGATTCAGAGGGGAGTGATGTGGAAGAGCAGGAGAGTAAGACAGGAGAGATTGAAGAAGTGGATATGAATGGGGAAGTGAGTGGTATGAGCATAGAAAATGAAAGAATGGGTGTGCAAGAGGAGCAGGGAAACAGAGAGACTCAGGGTGGACAGGGGTACACAGCGTGAGAAAGGTGGATGCTCCAAGAGGAGGTGAGAGCATGTGTAGGAAGGAAAGGAATGGGATGACCAGGGATCAAGAGGAAACAGTTGGAATTGAAAAGGGTTCTAAAATGAAGAAGCAGAAAGGGAAATGGCCCAAGTCAAGCATGGAGAGATCACATCAAGTGAGTGGTATCAGTGGAACTAGCTGTAGATCCAGAAATGAGCTGTTGTGTTTGTATACAAATGCTAGAAGTATAAGAAACAAAACAGATGAAATGGTTGCACTAATTGCATCTGTGCACCAAAAAAGATTGTCGGAATAAGTGAGACATGGTTGGAAGAGGATAATATCCTGATAGGAATAGAGATGAAATGGGTATGATGTGTTTCGTGAGGATAGAAGGGGCAAAAAGGGAGGGGGGAGTGCTATTGCTGATAGAGAAAGAGTTATGTCCATACAAAGTGGAGATGCAAGATGGAAATAGTGCCAGTGGTTTTGAGGCAGTATGGTGTAAGATAGAGGGTGAATCAAATCAAATACTTGATGGGATGTTGTTATAGACCTTTTCTTATTTTCTTGGCTAATTTGAAATGTATAGTCAAATTAGCCAAGAAAATAAGAAAAGGGTGATCATTATGGGTGATTTTAATTATGGCAATATAGACTGGAATGATGAGATAGCAACTGGAAGTAAAGAAAATGAGTTTCTCGAGTTTTTGAGGGATAACTACCTCAGACAGTACGTGACAGAGGACACACGAGAATTAAGGGTCTTGGATTTGATCATCTCATCAAAGGATGTAATCATGGGAGGCCCAGGGTGGACAGGGATACAAAGCGGGAGAAAGGTGGATGCTCCAAGAGGAGGTGAGAGCATGTGTAGGCAGGAAAGTAATGGGATGACCAGGGATCAAGAGGAAACAGATGTTGTTGCAAAGGGTTCTAAAATGAAGAAGCAGAAAGAGAAATGGCCCCAGTCCAGCATGGAGAGAGCACATCGAGTGAATGGTATCAGTGGAACTAGCTGTAGATCCAGAAATGAGTTGTTGTGTTTGTATACCAATGCTAGAAGCATAAGAAACAAGGTGGATGAAATGGTTGCACTAATTGTGTCTGTGTACCCAGAGATTGTTGGAATAAGTGACACATGGTTAGATGAGGACGACATCCTGACAGGAATAGAGATGGAAAGGTATGATGTGTTTCATGAGGATAGAAGGGATAAAAAGGGAGGGGGAGTGCTATTGATGATAGAGAAAGAGTTATGTCCATACAAGGTAGAGATGCAAGAGGGAAATAGGGCCAGTGGTTTTGGGGCAGTATGGTGTGAGATAGAGGTGAATAGAATCAAATACTTGGTGGGATGTTGTTATAGACCTAGTAATGTGGATGGTGGTGATAGTGAAATGTATAGTCAAATAAGCCAAGCAAATAAGAAAAGGGTGATCTTTATGGGTGATTTTAATTATGGCAATATAGACTGGATTGAAGAGATAGCGACTGGAAGTAAAGAAAATGAGTTTCTTGAGTTTTTGAGGGATAACTACCTCAGACAGTATGTAACAGAGGGCACACGAGGATTAAGGGTCTTGGATTTAGTCATCTCATTGGAGGATGTAATTATAAATGAGGTGTCAAATCATCCACCAATTGGTGAAAGTGACCATGAGGTGATTACCTGGGTGGTTGCCAGCAGTGCAAGGACCCCTGTGAAAAAAGGGTATATGTGGAACTACAAGGGGGGTGATTATGAAGAGCTCAGGAGACAGCTTACAGATGTAGCATGGAATCAGGAGTTAGCTGGAAAAGAGATCAATGCAGCTTGGGGGATTTTCAAAAACTATTTAGTAGATGCAATGTCTAAATGTATACCACGGGTGAGAAGGTTAAATAAGGTAGGTGTGAGATGGATGAATAAAGAGATTAAGCATGCAATACAGAAAAAAAAGGCATTGTGGAGACAGCATAAGAGAAGTGGAAGTAACCAATTTCATGAGGTCTACAAAGACCAGGCAAGGAGGGTGACTTGGTTGGTGAGAGTAGCTAAAGAGAGGTATGAACAGCAGTTAGCTAATGAAGCCAAAAAGAATCCTAGGGAGTTCTTTCGATATGTAGCCAGCAAAAGAAAGAATGATTATGGAAGGATGACATTGATTGGAGGAAATGGTATAAAGACAGCTGTTGCAGAATGTGTTGTGGAGATACTTAATGAGCAATTCATAAAGATCTTTCAATCTTGTGAATGTGACTTCATGGAGAGATTAAGAGCAGTTGATGATGGGGAGGAGAGACTGACTGTAAGTGAGCAAGAGGTGTTTGGGGAGTTGAGTAAACTAGATGTAAATAAGGCTGTGGGACTTGATAATATATCACCACGTATTCTGAAGGAGTGTGCCAGAGAGTTGACACCTGCCTTGACATATTTTTTTAATACGAGTCTTGCACTTGGTCAAGTTCCTAAAGAGTGGAAGGAGGGCAAGATTGTGCCACTTCATAAAGGAGGTGATCGAACTCAAGCATCAAACTATAGGCCTATCTGTGTGTCAGGTGTTGTGGTTAAGTTGTTGGAGAAGCTTGTGAGAACTAGGATCCAGAGTTGGGTTGACAACAATGGTATAATCTTTGATGGACAGCATGGATTTGCTAAAGGGAGGTCATGTTTTAGTAATCTACTTACTTATTACAATAAAGTGACTGCGTCCTTGGACAGAGGAGAAGGATACACAGTAATATACTTGGATTTCGCAAAGGCTTTTGATAGAGTACCTTATGATAAGTTGACAGTCAAACTAGCGCAGATGGGGTTGGATATTAGATTAGTGCATTGGATTGGAGACTGGCTATCTGATAGGTATCAACAAGTTGTGTATGGGGGTGCAATATCCAGGAAAAGGAAAGTCACTAGTGGAGTGCCTCAGGGGTCTGTTTTAGGGCCATTACTATTTAACTTATATATTAATGATATTGGCGAAGATTTGGATGGAGATATTCAGTTGTTTGCAGATGATGCAAAGTTGGGACGAACCATAAAGAGTAGTGAAGATGTTGTGGCCTTGCAAGAAGACTTGAATAAATTGAGTGATTGGGAAGCAAATGGGGATGTGAGTTTTATGTTGCAAAATGTAAAGTTTTAAAATTTGGAAAACAAAGATGGGATGCAGAATTTATGTTTGGTGAGAATATATTGTTGGAACTAGAGGAAAGAAGAGATCTGGGGGTGATAGTGGATAAGGATCTAAAATTTAGGGGACACATCGCCAAAATTGTGAAGACAACACAAAGACTTCTGGGAATGATGCGGAGGACACTGACATGTAGAAGTAGGGAGATACTTGTTCCAATGTATAAGGCTTTGATTAGGCCACACTTGGACTATTGCGCCCAGATTTGGTCACCGGGTTTTCAGAAGGATGAAGAGATGTTGGAAAGGGTCCAAAGGCGACTGATTAAGGTAGTTTCTGACCTCTGAAATGTTGAGTATGAGGAAAGATTGAAAAGATGTAATTTGCAGAGTCTCGTGGAGAGAAGGAAGAGGGGAGATATGATAGAGACCTACAAGTTGGTAAGGGGTTGTTATAGGATCAATGGTGGAGAAGTTCTACAGAGAATAGTGGGAGATCAGGGGAGAACCAGAGGTCATCCCTGGAAACTGTACAAGGAGGGTGTGAGTAAGGGAGTGAGAGGCAGGTTTTTTTCGTGCAGAGTTGTGAGTGATTGGAATGCCTTGCCTGAGAGCGTGGTGTCTGCAAGTAGTTTGAATGTGTTTAAGACACGGTATGATGAGATGTGTGTGTAAGATAAAAGGACCTCCTAGATGAGTCTTTGACTCCATGAGGTCTTGTTTAATAATAATAATAATAATAATAATAATAATAAATGAGGTATCAAATCATCCATCAATTGGTGAGAGTGACCATGACGTGATTACCTGGGTGTTTGCCAGCAGTGAGAGGACCCCTGTGAGCAAAGGGTATATGTGGAACTACAAGTGTGTGGGGGGGTGATTATGAAGAGCTCAGGAGACAGCTTGCGGGTGTAGCGTGGAATGAGGAGTTAGCTGGAAAAGAGATCAATCCAGCTTGGGGGATTTTCAAAAACTATCTAGTAGATGCAATGTCTAAATGTATTCCAAGGGTGAGAATGTTAAATATGGTAGGTGTGAGATGGATGAATAAAGAGATTAAGCATGTGATACAGAGAAAAAGAGCATTATGGAGGTAGCATAAGAGAAGTGGAAATAACTAATTTCATGAGGTCTACAAAGACCAGGCAAGGAGGATGACTTGGTTGGTGAGAGTAGCTAAAGAAAGGTATGAACAGCAGTTAGCTAATGAAGCCAAAAAAAATCCTAGGGGGAGTTCTTTCAATATGTTGTCAGCAAAAGAAAGAATGATTATGGAAGGATGATATTGATTGGAGAAAATGGTATAAAGACAGCTGTTGCAGAATGTGTGATGGAGATACGTAATGAGCAGTTCATAAAGATCTTTCAATATTGTGAATGTGACTTCATGGAGAGATTGAGAGCAGTTGATAATGGGGAGGAGAGACTGACTGTAAGTGAGCAAGAGGTGTTTGGGGAGTTGAGTAAACTAGATGTAAATAAGGCTGTGGGACATGATAATATATCACTGTGTATTCTGAAGGAATGTGCCAGGGAGTTGACACTTACCTTGACATATTTTTTTAATATGAGTCTTGCACTTGGTCAAGTTCCTAAGGAGTGGAAGGAGGGCAAGATTGTGCCACTTAATAAAGGAGGTGATCGAACTCAAGCATCAGACTATAGGCCTATCTGTGTGTCAGGTGTTGTGGTTAAGATGTTGGAGAAGATTGTGAGAACTAGGATCCAGAGTTGGGTTGACAACAATGGTATTATCTTTGATGGACAGCTTGGATTTGCTAAAGGGAGGTCATGTTTTAGTAATCTACTAACTTATTACAATAAAGTGACTGCTTCCTTGGACAGAGGAGAAGGATGCACAGTAATATACTTGGATTTTGCAAAGGCTTTTGATAGAGTACCCCACGATGAGTTGACAGTCAAACTATAGCAGATGGGGTTGGATATTAGATTAGTGCATTGGATTGGAGACTGGCTATCTGATAGGTATCAACAAGTTGTGTATGAGGGTGCGATATCCAGGAAAAGGAAAGTCACTAGTGGAGTGCCTCAGGGGTCTGTTTTAGAGCCATTACTGTTTAACTTGTATATTAATGATATTGGCGAAGATTTAAATATCCGTGTTTAAGACACGGATATTCAATTGTTTGGAGATGATGCAAAGTTGGGATGAACCAATAAGAGTAGTGAAGATTTTGTGGCCTTGCAAGAAGAATTCAATAAATTGAGTGATTGGGCATGGGAATGGGTATGTGAGTTCAATGTTGCAAAATGTAAGGTTTTGTAATTTGGAAAACAAAGATGGGATGCAGAATTTATGCTTGGTGAGGATATATTGTTGGAGGTAGAGGAAATAAGAGATCTAGGGGTGGTAGTGGATAAGGATCTAAAATTTAGGGCACACATAGGCAAAATTGTGAAGACAACACAAAGTCTTCTGGGAATGATGCGGAGGACACTGACGTGCAGAAGTAGGGAGATTCTTGTTCCGTTGTATAAGGCTTTGATTAGGCCACACATGGACTATTGTGCCCAGATTTTGGTCACCAGGTTTTTCAGAAGGATGAAGAGATGTTGGAAAGGCCATAGGCGACTGACTAAGGTAGTTTCTGACCTCTGGAATGTCGAGTATGAGGAAAGATTGAGAAGATGTAATTTGCATAGTCTGGTGGACAGGAGGAAGAGGGGAGATATAATAGAGAGACCTACAAGTTGGTAAGGGGTTGTTATAAGATCAATGGCGGAGACGTTCTACAGATAATAGTGGGAGATCAGGGGAGAACCAGACGTCATCCCTGGAAACTGTATAAAGAGGGTGTGAGAGGCAGGTTTTTTTCGTGCAGAGTTGTGAATGATTGGAATGCCTTACCTGAGAGTGTGGTGTCTGCAAGGGGTTTGAATGTGTTTAAGACACGGTATGATGAGATGTGTGTGTGATAAAAGGACCTCCCAGATGAGTCTTTGACTCCATGAGGTCTTATTATTATATAATAATAATAATAATAATAATAATAATAATTAACGCAGTAACAAATCTTTACCAAGTTAGTGTAGCGTAGCCAATAGCCAACAAACTGAAAGACAATACGAAGTGCAGGAGTTGCAAAACCGAAATTACCGAAAGAAAAAAAGGCATATCGTGCGACTTCTGCCACAACTGGCTACATACTTCCTGCGCGAAAGTAGAGGATTCGGTGCTCAAGTTACTTATTGAACTGAACCAGCCTTCTGTTCGATATGCCCCCCACTCTGTTAAACAGCTGCTAAACATAGGCAAATGAGTCGAAGATCTTGAACAGCACCTTAGTAACATGATCGATACTTTCTTGTCCAAAATTCGAAATTTGGAAACCAAGCTCGAGATATTCGACCCTCAGCGGCCAATCAGAAGTGCATCTTTACCCACTAACGAACTCGGTGATTTAATCGCATCAATGGTACACTCGTCGCTCGAAGTTGAAAACAGGAGACTCAATGCCGTTATTTTGAACTTCCCGGAGGAAAACAGTAAATCTCTAAAAGAATTTAGCAAAGTAGCAGGCATATGTAACTTCGATCCTAGAAACATCATCAAATGTCATCGATTTGGTACCATAAACAGAAGAAAGGACAGAACGAACTATCCAAGTCTCGTCAAAGTGATCTGTGATATGCCGACAAACACTTCCAAATTAATAATAGCGATAAATAGCAAACTAAAGGAGAGTGGCGCCCAATCACGTGTATGTGCTCAACCTGAATTAACCTTTGAACAAAGGGAACAAAGACGTCAACTCCGAAAACAGCTGGACGATAGACTACAAACAAACCAAATTAGTGCAAAAACCAAGTGACGCCACTAGTAGCCACCAAAGAGACCAGTATGCAGGCACTGCATACGAAATGTGCAAGACCCCCAGCGGTCAAAGCCATTCCCCACAGACCCTTGCATATCCACTACACCAACACCTGTAGTCTCAACTGCAACCTTAATAGCGTTCACTATCATCTGCAGTCAACCAAACCCCAGCTACTCTTCTTAACAGAAACACAAATTTCACCTTCCCCCAGCACCATCCATCTTAACCATCCAAACTATTCACTACTTAATTCCTTTCGACCCAAGGGTGGTGTGTGCATATATCCGTTCTAACATACCCTGCCAGAGAGCACCTAACCTTGAATCGCCCAACTTTGACCTTCTTTGGCTAAAAATATATCTCCCCCACTCAAGTCAAATTCATCTGCTGTCTCTATCGCTCTCCCAATACCACCAATCACTCTGAGCTCTTTAACTTCCTCTCCTCAAAAGTTGATTTCTTCCAGTACCACTATCCAAATAGTGAAATCATCCTCCTAGGTGATTTTAATGTTCATAACACCAACTGGCTTTTCTCTTCCATCTTGCAGGCAGAGATGCCGAAATCTTTGCCATCACCAATGACTTTACACAAATTGTTCACAAGCCTACCAGAATACCAGATAACCCAAATCACTCCCCAAATACCCTACACTTCTTCCTTACAAACGATCCTTCCAAATATACAGTGAATGTAGTGAGCCCCCTGGGTAATTCTGACCACAACCGAGTGCTCATCTCCTGCCCAATGCAACAACGCTCACACAGTCACACCTGCATGAGAGTAGTCTGGCATTACAACAGTGCTAAATGGGACAGCCTCCGAGACTACTATGCTTCATTCCCATGGTTGGACTACTGTTTGCAGTCTTCCAATCCTAACATATGCACCGAACACATCACAAAATAATCCTCACTGGCATGATAACATACATTCTTCACACCACTCTGAACTGCTGCCCCTATCCAAACCCTGGTTCTCCAAAAAATGTGCCAAGGTTGTGCAAACGAAAAATCAGGCATACCACAACTGGCTCAAATTAAGAACACCAACTTCCTTCAGTACCTATACTGAAGCCCGACACAGATGCAAAAAAAGTATCAATGATTCCAAAACAGAATTTGAACCGGCAAAAAGCAGGAAGCTTGCAGCCTGTCCTTGCGGCAGCCATGCCTTTTGGTCTCTCGCCAAAGCAATTGGTCGCAACAACTCTTGCCCTACACTATGCCCCCCCCCCGCTATCATACCCAAATGGCTCGATTGCAACATCACCACAGAAAAATCTAATCTCCTCGCTTCACACTTTGCCTCCAATGCACGCATAACCGACAATGGCAAATGTCCCCCAGTCATTCCAACTGCCCAACACACAATTCCCCCTGTATCCTTTTGCCAGAAAGAGATCATAAACCTGTTGTCAAAATTAGACACAAAAAAATCCCCTGACCCTGATGGCATTCCTCCAATTGTCCTGAAAGTCTGTGCAGCAGAACTGACTCCTATCCTATGCCGTCTATACACACTCTCCTACTCCACCGGTATTTATCCCAAAGCCTGGAAATTGGCCTATATTCAACCTATTCCCAAAAAGGGTGATAAATCGCTGCCATCTAGCTACCGCTCTATCTCACTCACCTCAATCCTATCTAAAGTGATGGAGAAAACCATTAACTCTCAACTCCTGCTCTACCTTGAAGGCACCCAGCTATTAAACAACCACCAGTATGGATTCTGTCGATGCCGATGAACAGGTGACTGCTGTCATATATCACTCATCTCTGGACATATGCCATGGAAAAATTTGGTGAATCCCAAGTAGCTGCACTTGATATCTCTAAAGCCTTTGACCAGGTCTGGCACAAAGGCTTATTAAGCAAATTCCCATCATTTGGACTGTCTCAGGACTTCTGCAGATGGATTGCCAGCTTCCTGTCTGGGTGCACACTATGTGTGATGGTAGATGGCTCCCTATCCTCCCACTATCCAACAAATGCCTGGGTCCCACAAGGTTCAGTTCTCTCACCGACCCTCTTCCTTCTATACATCAATGACCTACTTCAGTTGACCTCCAAACCAATATACAGTTTTGCAGGTGACAGCATATTGCACTCCTCCCTTTCATTTGATAAACCTCACCCTGTACAACTCGCTTCAACCCACAGAACATCAACCACAACTTCCCTTAACACAGACCTCCAAAACATCTCCGATGGAGCTCAGATAACCTTGTCAACTTCAACGCTAGTAAAACCCAGTTCCGTCTTATTTCACACAAAAAAGAACCTTTTTACCCCAGTATTATTTTCGATAACACTCAAATTCCCAGACAAGATGAAATCTCTCTTCTCGGAATTACCATGACATCAGGCCTCTCCTGGCATAAACACATCACAACCACTGCATCCTCAGCTTCCAAAAAACTAGGCTTTCTATTTCGCTCAAGATGCTACTTCACTTCAAAACAACTGTTAACCCTATACAAATCGCAAATCCACTCAGCTATTGAATACTGTTCTCACATTTGGAGTGGGGCTCCTAAAAAGCTCCCTCAAAATGCTTGACTCGATACAGAGGAGAGCAATTAGACTGATAAATGATCCATCTCTTACTGACTCACTCCCCCCCCCCCACTCTCACATAGATGCTTAGTCTCTGCAATTTGTATATTCTACAAATATTTTCATGGAAAATGCTCATCTGAAACAACATCAATAATTCCCCCACTCTCTACTAAACCTATTGGAACACGTATAGCCACCTCCCAACACCCCTTCAGAGTACACCTCAAAACCCACAGAACAAGTTTCTTTTCCTCCTCCTTCATCTCTGCTACTGCTGTACTGTGGAACAATCTTCCCCCTGATGTATTTCCCAAGGAATACAATATACAGGCTTTTAAATTGAATGTTAACAAGTTCCTCCTCTCCCATCTCGCTACCCATATACAGTACTAAAGTACTATAGGTTGACCAGCCACCCTCTCGTATATGGGCCCAACATAAAAAAAAAAAACTTAAATATCTTAATCATATCCCCCTCCCTTCCTCCCATTCGCAAGGCTTTGCAAATTGCATTTCCTCAATGCATCCCAAAGACCTTAGTCGGTAATCTGGACCCTTTCTAATATATCTTCATCTCTAGGAAAACCAGGGAACCAAATCTGTGCAGAATAATCCATATGGAGCATGATCACAGTCTTATACAGTGGAACCATAACTTCTGTATTTCTGCACATTAAGGTCCACTGCATTGCCATAATCTGATGTGATGACTTTACAACTTGTGCATTGTTACCCCTGAATTCTATTTCCCAACCAAGTGTATATTTTCACATTCTATTGTTGCCTTCCAGATTTCTGAAGCTAACACTTTGCAACATTAATGTTTGCAAACTGTTTACAACTGTTTGCATAATTTGCAACCAGTTGTATATCATCAGTTAAACCCTTCCCAATATCATTAATATACAAATTAAATAACAATAGTTCCAAAATACACCTGCAGCATACCGCTGGTGATTTTTCTCTTCTGAGGTACTGCTCTCCATACACAATTTGTGGTACCTAACTGAGAGCCAGTTGACTATCCAACTCACTAATCTATTATCCAATCCCATCTGCTCCAGTTTAGTTACCAACCTGTGGTGTGGCAATCTATCAAAAGCACTTATATGCATCCCCCCTTGTCCAATACATTTGTCACCTTGTTACAGTACATAAACAAGTTGGTAAAACATAACCTTCCCTTAACAAACCCATGCTGACAAGCACAGAGAATATTGCTGTTATTAACCCACTTTAGTATCCTAGCTCTCACAAGCCTCTCCAATACCTTAACTACAACTCGAGATAATGCTGATTGGCCTATAATTTATAGGCTTGGCCTTATCACCACCACCACCACCACCACCACCACCTTTATGAAGTGGAACAATTTTACCTTCCTTCCACTCCTTTGGGACTTCAGCTGTTGCAAGATTCTTGTTAAATATATATATATATATATATATATATATATATTGCCTTATCATATCATATTGCCTTGACACTTAGCTTACTTAACACTTCATATACCTCTTCCTTGCTCAGCAGTAAGTCTTCTCTCATATCGTTCTCTACACTTGAGCTTCTAATTTCACACTAAGGATGAAACACCCCTCTGATGAACTACTCATCGATACCCTGACTATGTCCTCTGCAGCAATTACATCATCTCACATTTTTCCATCTTACGTATCGAAAAAACACCCTAGGGATTTTCTTGGCACTGATTTGCTAATTTCTGCTCTTACTGCACTTTTGCTTCCTTATCAATTGAGTCACCCTTCCGGTCTCTTTATACTCTTCATGCAACTGATTATTATAATTATTCATCTAGCCTCCAAAGTGCCTTCTTCTTCAGATTTCATGCTCAGTCTCCTCATTTATCCATTTGACATCCTTTTAGTAGCAATGAATAGAAATTATAAGGGGGCAGCTACCAGCCCGGCAAACCAAGGTGGTGTCTCTTGGCACAGAGAGGAAAAGAAGGTATACATTGGAATGGATACAATATCGGGAAATAAGGATGCTTCAAGGGCTGATGTTCCTCCCGATCAAACCTCTAAAAGTGACTTAAAACAAGCTATAAACAAACTGAAAATGAAAGATCGTCAGAGAATCAAAATTGCAACGTGGAATGTGAGAACAATGAGCAGATGTGGAAAATTAGAAAATCTCAAACAAGAAATGGACAAAGGAAAAATTGATATCATAGGGCTCTGTGAAGTCAGATGGGAAGAAATAGGTGATTTTTATAGTGACGAAGTAAGAGTAGTTTACTCAGGTGGAGATAAAAAGGAGTTACACTTGTTTTTAATAAAAGAACAGCAAAGAACATCATTAGCATAAACTGTCTGAATGAAAGGATTATGATGGTAAAATTGAAGCCTTAACCAGTGGACATAACAATAATGCAGGTATATGTGCCAACAAGTGACCATTCAGATGCGGAAATGTACGAACAATTACAAGAACTAATTAAAGTAGAAAAAAGAAAAGACTATATGATTATAATGGGAGATTGGAATGGAGTTGTAGGAGAAGGGAATGGGAGTGTAGTAGGAGGATACGGACTAGGTAATAGAAATGAGAGAGGGGAAAAGTTAGTGGAATTCTGTAAAGAAAATAAGCTAATAATTACGAATACTTGGTTTAAAAAATCTAAGAGAAGACTATACACAAGGAAAAAACCAGGAGATATGGAAAGGTATCAAAATGATTACATTATAGTAAAGCAAAGATACAAGAATAGTGTAAAAAATGCCTGCACATATCCTGGAGCTGATATTTACTCTGACCACAATCTACTAAGCTGTGAAAAGGAAAAAAATGGAACTTAGAGAAATTAAAAAATACCAAGGAATTTGGAAATAGATTGGAGAAAGAATTAGAGGAAACAAGTTTTGTCAAAACTGAAGATCCAGAAAAGAAATGGGAATAAGTTAAAGAGAAAATAAAGAAGATTGCAGAAGAAGAAATTGGATATGTAAGAGCTAAAAGAATAAAAAAACCTTGGATAACTAATGAGATGATTTCTCTAATGGAAGAAAGAAGGAAATGGAAAAATAAAGACACCCCAGAAGGGAAAATACAATATAGAACCTTCAATGACAAATTGAGAAGGGAAGCAGAAAGAAGTAGAGAAGATTGGCTTAAAAAACAATGTGAAGAAACGGAAAATTATGAGAGAGTGGGAAGGTATGATCTTTTATATGAAAAAGCAAGAAGCATGAATCACAAGAGAAATGGAATTCGAGCTAGAGGTATAGAAAATAAGAATGGAGAAATCATAACTGAAGAAGATAAAATCATAATGAGATGGAAGGAATACATTGAAGATCTATATGACAAGGGAAAATACAATATAGAGGAAACTAGACCAAATGAGTTGCCATTAGAAGATATAAAGAAGGGGTAAATGAAGATGATCTAAGCCCAGAGATTTTGAAGACAGAAGTAGAAATGGCCATTAAAGAATTAAAATGCGGAAAGGCAGAAGGAATAGATGAAATACCTACAGAATTCCTGAAACAACTTCAAAAGAATGGAACTGAAGAAATAACCAAAATAATAAATTTAATTTGTAACAAAGGAGAACTACCAAAAGATTTTATGATCATAATATTTATACCTATACCAAAGAAAAGTAATGCAGTGAACTGCAAGGATTTTAGAAAAATAAAATAACTGATGATATACAATTTAGAAAAATAAAATAACTGATGATATAACTGATGATATGTTTGCATAATTTCCCATACATCAAAAATACTTATGAGAATCTTAACACGAAGAATTGCATCTAAAGTGGAAGAATTTCTTGGAGATCAGTTTGGTTTCAGGAAGGGTAGGGGAACAAGAGATGCGGTTGGACTGTTAAGAATAGTAAGTGAAAGAAGGCTGGAAGTGAATAAAGAAGTTAATATCTGTTATATAGATTTTGAAAAAGCTTTTGACTTTGTAAAATGGGATAAGATGGTGGAAGTAATGGAAAAGATTGGTATTGATTGGAAAGACAGAAGGCTAATTATTTCACTATATATGGGACAAACTGCCATGGTGAGAGACATATATGGTACAACAGAACCAGGTATCATTGGAAAAGGAGTAAGACAAGGCTGATCTCTGTCACCAATTTTGTTTAACATGTATTCCGAATATTCCGAAGCAAGGTTAAAAGAAGCACTGGAGAATTCAGAAGAAGGAATAAAGATCGGAGGTAGACAGATATTTGCAATAAGATACGCAGATGACAAAGCATTACGATCAAATACTGAAACATCTGTTGAACAGATTACTGGAATCCTGTATCAATTATGGAATGAAACATCAGAAAAACAAAGGTAATGAAAATAGCAAGGAAAGAGGCAAATCAGAATAAATGGGGAAAAACTGAATCAAGTAAAGACATTTAAATATCTAGGAAGTGTTATTAGCAGTGATAGAAGATGAAAAGTGACATAAAAGCAAGAATAGCAATGGGAAGAGATGCCTTTAATAGAAAATGGAATTTATTCAGAAGTAAAATTGATAGAAACCTAAAGAAAAGACTAATAAAATGTTATGTGTGGAGTGTTGCCCTCTATGCGTCTGAAAAACTTGGACATTGAAGAAAGAAGAAATTAAGATTTTGAAAAGCTTTGAGATGTGGATTTGGAGAAGGATGGAAAAAATCAAATGGACAGATAAAATAACTAATGAATAGGTCTTAAAAAGTGTAGAAGAAGAAAGAAGTCTGTTAAAGAGGATAAAAAGAAGAAAGGGAAAATGGATAGGACTTATTCTGAGATGGAGTGGAATCATCAGAGATGCCATCGAAGGAAAAATATACGGAAAAAGACCCAGAGTAAGAGAAAGGAAAACAATGCTAGATGACATGCTGAATGGAGACAGGTACACAACCTTGAAAGAGAAGGCTCAGAACAGAAGAGAGTGGAAGGAAAGTTTCTGCTACTAAAAGAAGAACCTGCCCAATTGCAGAATACTCAAGAAGAAGAAGATTTGACCTTCGGAATGCATGCACACCTTGATGCTGTTAAGTATCTCCTTATCAGTTTCCAAATAGTATTTATTTCTTTTCTGCTCAACTCCTCATTCGATGCTATAGCTCCAAGCTGTCCTCTAAGCTCCTAAGTTTCTAAGTTTGCTGGCTTGGTTGGCTGAGTAGTTAGCGTACCTGCTCTCCAATGAACAGGTCACAGGTTCGAATCCTGCCATGGGCATGGATACTTGTGATTGTCTTTAGGTGGGAGATGAATTTTACTGTCTGGTGTGAGACCACTGTCCCACTTATTGGAGGCAAAAATTGCAAAAAATATATAAAACTGATAAAAAATGGGACAAAATCCTTAGTCCACTCACAGTACAAATGTGCTACAAGCTTACTAATTGTCTTTTGTGAATGGAAATTATCCATCTATATGTTCACTCGGCATCCACAGATGCCATATGGTCACTCAGATGCTCAGAAAAAAAAACTGGATGAGTAACATGATTAAGCATGAGCCACCAGCAGCGTAAAGAGCAGTACAAGGCATGGGCAAGAAAGGTGACCAGTATAATTAAGGAAAAAACAACCAATTTTTATTGCAAATTAACTAAAGCATGACAAATAAAATCCCAAAGAGAGCTTTCAGTATGTAGTAGAAAGTAAAAGGAAGAATGATGATAACTTTATTGAATGCTGATAAGAAAAGTGACAGAAGCAGAAGAAATGTATGAATTACTAAGCAATTATTTTACTAAGGCATAACATAATTTTTCTCTAGGAAACTCAGGTTTTTCATCCCACGTACAGACAAATCAGCCATCAGAACATAAGTATTGGAAACTGGGCTGCATTAGTATTGGAAAAATTACTTCTTTCAGCACTGAATGTCTACCAGGAGATAAGCTATAATCTCTAATTGGTTGCATTTAGAAGAGGTATAATAAGTAGCATGAGGATAATGGTTAGTGCAAGCTACTAATGATTAATTTTTCAGACTTAATGATTCCCAAAAAATAATAACTGCATTTTTTTTGCACATGGCATAAAATACAGAAGAAAAAATAAAATAAACATCTACATTTCAGTGTCATTTCTCACCTGGAGGAGAGGGATTGTTTTGACCTTTTTCTCCAATTCTCTTACCCTTGGAATACTTGTGGCCACTTTTTCACGTATATTTGTTAACGAATTTGGACAACAATGTATACCACCACTACTACTGCTTTGATTGCTTCCAATACTAATGCAGTCCACTGGATCTGGTGTTTGGGATGCATCTAAATCATGACAATTATTCTGAAAACAAAAAACATTAATTAAGGTTATGAAGTTATTAATATTATATTGAAAAAATACTAATTTACAAACTATACTACACAGAGATATGGCTATACTGAAATAGAGAAGATAATTTTGACGGATTGAATATGCTATTTTGAAATATTCATAATTATACATATATATTTATAAAAATACTTATTCTATATTTCTGAATTCTATAAGAATGACATATCTATAATAAGCAGCCTGGTTGTCCAAGTGGATAATGTTTCCATTCTCAAGCTACAAAGCTTGTGTTTAAATAATATGGACATTCAAACACAAACCAGCTGGTCTGGTTGGCCGAGTGGACAGCGTATCCGCTCTCCAGCCAAAAGGCTGCGGGTTCAAATCCCGCCATGGGCATGGATGTTTGTGATTGTCTGCAGTAGATGCCGTTGGTGTAGTTGAGGTAAGTTGACGATTTAATGGTGGAGACAGAGTTGTAGAGCCCTCCCTCGATGAGTCCTTTGACTCCCTGGAGGTGTCAAATAATAATAATATAACAATATAATATGGACATTAATGTTTGTGACTGTCTTTAGAAAGATGATTTTCGCTGCCTCATATAAGAACACCATTCTGCTTATTTATAGGAGACCTGAAGAGGCATGTTAAAGTTCTATGTTTGAACTTTAAAGCAAGGTTTCTTGATTATCTAACCCTTAATAACTAATATTTAAGGAATTGACAGCGTATACTAGAAATATAGATTAAATAAACTTTAATATATACTTTCCGATATTTTGGCGAACGTCACGTTGCCATCTTCTTGGGAACTTACTACAAAGACACGTGCACACAAGTACTAATAACAGCAAATGAGACTGAAGCTAGGAAGCTAACGTTTTCCTAAAGTCCTGATGGTGCCCCCTGGCGGGCTATATTGGTAGTTCTTGGCCTTTGGGCTGAAGTTCTTCTGATAAAAGTTTCCCAAATTTAGGGCAGTCTCATGCATCCAAATTTGTTGAGGTTTGGCATGTTCCTAAGGGCCGAGGCTGATTCCATGAATAGTCTTTCATACTTGAACTTGCTGCGGTGTATTACTGTGGCTTTCTTCCATCTTATTCTGTGGCGAGTATCCAGAGCGTGGTCTGCAAGCCCAGAGTGGCTGTACTGGTGAAATCGGATGTAATCCTTGTGTTCTGAGATTCTGATATTTGCTGTCCTGCCTGTTTGTCCAAAGTAGGACAGTTTACAGCTGCAAGGGACCTGGTATACACCAGGTAGGTCTAGGGGAAGTGGTTGGTCTTTGGTGGAGTGGATAAGGGATGCCAGTTTTCTATGTGGTCTGTAACAAGTGGTCAAGTCATGTTTTTTTAAGATTTTATTGATTTTTTCCGAGGTGCCTCGGATGTAGGGAATGGTGATGGATTTAGAGTAATCTTTTTTGTGAAGGGGAGGGGGTGGTGGGTTGTGGATAACTGGGTTAAGTATTTTTTGGATTTTTTGGAGGGGGTAGCCGTTAGCTGAGAAAGTGACACGGATGTGATTTAGTTCAGTGGTTAGGGCTTGATCATTAGAACAGATTATTTTTGCCCTGTTGAATAATGTTTTAATAACTCCATATTGTTGTGAGGGGGGGTAGTGGGATTGTTGGTGAATGTATCTGCCTGTATGGGTGGGTTTTCTATAAACTGAGAAAACCAAAGTACCATCAGGTTGGCAGGTGACTAGTGTGTCCAGGAAGGGGAGGCTATTGTTTTCCTCTTTTTCCAGGGTGAATTTGATTCTAGGGTGTTGGTGTGTTCAAGTGTGTTAGGAAGGAGGGGAGTGAATCCGGACCATGTGGCCAAATAGCGAAAACATCATCAATGTAGCGAAGCCATATGGTAGGTTTTTGTGGGGCTGAGTTTATGGCTTTCTCTTCAAACGTCTTCATGAAGAAGTTGGCCAAGGGTGGGAAAAGTGGTGAACCCATGGCTGTCCCCTCTATCTGTTTGTAGAATTTTTCCTGCCAAACGAAATAGCCTGAGTTCATTGTAAACTGAAATAGCACTGAGATATCGGGAGGAAATTTAGCTTGGATCAGCTCTTAGGTTTCTTTGAGGGGGACATTCGTGAATAGGGAGGAGACATCAAAACTGACCATTATGTCATTATGTTGGAGTGTAAGGTTTTCTATACTAGCTTTGAAGTGGGCTGAGTTTTTTATGTGTGATGGTGTATTGCCAGTATAGTGTGAGAGCGCTTTGGCTAAATGCTTGGCTAGTTTGTAAGTGGGGGAATCAATGCCATCCACTATGGGACGTAATGGCACATTTTCTTTGTGTATTTTTGGGAGCCCATATATGCGGGGGGGTCTAGAGTTATAGGGTTTTAGTCTGTTGATAATCTCCACAGGCCAAGAAGTGACCTTCTTAAGGAGCCTATGGAGTTTTCTAATTTGTGAGTTGGTGGGATTGTAATCAATGGGGAGGTAAGTGGAACGATCTACTCCAACTTCTTCATGGAGACGTTTGAAGAGAAAGCCATAAACTCAGCCCCATAAAAACCTACCATATGGCTTCGCTACGTTGATGATGTTTTCGCTATTTGGCCACATGGCCCGGATTCACTCCTCTCCTTCCTAACACACTTGAACAACCAACACCCTAGAATCAAATTCACCCTGGAAAAAGAGGAAAACAATAACCTCCCCTTCCTAGACACACTAGTCACCCGCCAACCTGATGGAACCTTGGTTTTCTCAGTTTATAGAAAACCCACCCATACAGGCAGATACATTCACCAACAATCCCACTACCCCCCTCACAACAATATGGAGTTATTAAAACATTATTCAACAGGGCAAAAATAATCTGTTCTAATGATCAAGCCCTAACCACTGAACTAAATCACATCCGTGACACTTTCTCAGCTAACAGCTACCCCCTCCAAAAAATCCAAAAAATACTTAACCCAGTTATCCACAACCCACCACCCCCTCCCCTTCACAAAAAAGATTACTCTAAATCCATCACCATTCCCTACATCCGAGGCACTTCGGAAAAAATCAATAAAATCTTAAAAAAACATGACTTGACCACTTGTTACAGACCACATAGAAAACTGGCATCCCTTATCCGCTCCACCAAAGACCAACCACTTCCCCTAGACCTACCTGGTGTATACCAGGTCCCTTGCAGCTGTAAACTGTCCTACTTTGGACAAACAGGCAGAACAGCAAATATCAGAATCTCAGAACACAAGGATTACATCCGATTTCACCAGTACAGCCACTCTGGGCTTGCAGGCCACGCTCTGGATACTCGCCACAGAATAAGATGGAAGAAAGCCACAGTAATACACCGCAGCAAGTTCAAGTATGAAAGACTATTCATGGAATCAGCCTCGGCCCTTAGGAACATGCCAAACCTCAACAAATTTGGATGCATGAGACTGCCCCAAATTTGGGAAACTTTTATCAGAAGAACTTCAGCCCAAAGGCCAAGAACTACCAATATAGCCCGCCAGGGGGCACCATCAGGACTTTAGGAAAACGTTAGCTTCCTAGCTTCAGTCTCATTTGCTGTTATTAGTACTTGTGTGCACGTGTCTTTGTAGTAAGTTCCCAAGAAGATGGCAATGACGTTCGCCGAAATATCGGAAAGTATATATTAAAGTTTATTTAATCTATATTTCTAGTATACGCTGTCAATTCCTTAAATATTAGTTATCATGTTTAACCAGCGTATAAGCCTCTCAACAAGAATATCTAACCCTTAGCCCACCCACAAGGTACAATAGAGTTGCAACTTTTTTGTGGGTGGAATTCCACATTAAAAAAATCCATAAGGTGTAGGTCAGGATGATAATGAAGAGGGAGCCATGCAAAATCCTAGAGAATTCTATAGTTATCACTAGTAGAAGAAATGGCAAGCATGGCAAACTGACTTCAGTTGATGAACAAAACATAAGAATGACATACATAGAAAATATATAGAAATTCTCTATATATATACGCTTAGTGTAGTGCAGATGGGAACAGCAGTACAACCGAGACGAAACAAAAGACTGGCAATTCATGAATGTGTAGGATGTGGAATTTGAAGTAAGCTCGATGTTAATCAGGGTGTGGGACTGGATGGGATATCACCATGCATGTTAAGGGAATGTGCAAAAGACAACATTACCTTTGACTCAGTTGTTTAGCAAGTCTGTCAACAAAAACAGCCTGAAGAGTGAAAGGAAGGAAGAAAAAATAGTGCCAATGAATAAGGGAGCATCCTAGTCAGTGGTGGCAGCTTATATATCAGACATGGTGATAAAAGTGTTAGAAATGTTACAGAGAGAATAGAAAACTGGATTGATGTGAATAGGATTCTTTTTGAAAGGGTAAATGGATTAAGAGGAGTGGTCTTATTTAACTTAGTAACATTTCTTAATAGAGTGGCAAATGTATTGGACAGAGCAAAGGCTTTTATGGAAATTTTGTATATTTTTTCAAAAGTATTTGACAGAATTACATATGACACATTATTGTTGAAATCAAAACGAATGGGGATGGATAGTCAATTGGTAGCGTAGATGCAGGAATGGCTGGCTGATAGAAAGAACAAATTGTGCATATGAGGATGTCTCAAAATGAAGTGTAACAATGGATTCTGTTCTGGGCCTGCTGTTTCAATTTATCTACTGATAATAATAGATCAAAGTTTCAGAGAGGATATTCAGACACTTTGTACAGAGATGAAATGAGATGTATTGTACTGCACTGGCAGAACTTTGCTTCCGTGTGGACAATGGACAACGAGAGAGAGAGAGAGAGAGAGAGAGAGAGAGAGAGAGAGAGAGAGAGATGGTTGCCAGTTCATTGTGGCAAAGCATAAGTTAATGAATTGTGGTCTGAAAAGATTATAAGCATGTATGACACTGATTGACCTGTAATGCAAGATATTGATGATGCCACAGATTCAGAATAATGGTGGATAGGAAGTTTGAAGTTTAGATGACATACCAAAAAAGCAGACAAAATAGCAAAAAATATCACCTCAAGGTTTTAAAAATGCCAGTGTCAATAAGGAAGTCATTATTATTGACCCTCCCTACAACGGTCACTACCTTCATATTCAGACTTTAAAAAAAAGTACTATCTGCTTATCGGTGACAAGTAAGAATTTTTGGTTGCTAAGTAAAAAAAATAAGAAGAGTTTCAGTTTAAGTTATTGAAGATCATAAAGCAGATTGTAAAAAAAAAAATGTAAATAAGAATGTAGTTGTAATATTGAGAGAAGAGAAAGAAAAAGGATTTATTATTATTATTATTATTCTTACATCAAGACCTCATGGAGTCAAAGACTCACCTGGGAGGTCCTTTTATCACACACACATCTCATCATACCGTGTCTTAAACACACTCAAACTCCCTGCAGACACCACACTCTCAGGCAAGGCATTCCAATCATTCACAACTCTGCACGAAAAAAACCTGCCTCTCACACCCTCTTTATACAGTTTCCAGGGATGACGTCTAGTTCTCCCCTGATCTCCCACTATTCTCTGTAGAACGTCTCCATGATTGATCTTATAACAACCCCTTACCAACTTGTAGGTATCTCTATCATATCTCCCCTCTTCCTCCTGTCCACCAGACTCTGCAAATTACATCTTCTCAATCTTTTCTCATACTCGACATTCCAGAGGTCAGAAACTACCTTAGTCAGTCGCCTTTGGACCCTTTCCATCATCTTCTCATCCTTCTGAAAACCCAGTGATCAAATCTGAGCACAAATAGTCCATGTGTGGCCTAATCAAAGTCTTATATAACAGAACAAGAATCTCCCTATTTCTACACGTCAGTGTCCTCCGCATCATTCCCAGAAGCCTTTGTGTTGTCTTCACAATTTTGGCTATGTGTCCCCTAAATTTTAGATCCTTATCCACTATCACCCCCAGATCTCTTATTTCCTCTACTTCCAACAATATATTCTCACCAAGCATAAATTCTGCATCCCATCTTTGTTTTCCAAATTTTAAAACCTTACATTTTGCAACATTGAACTCACATCCCCATTTGCTTGCCCAATCAATCAATTTATTCAAGTCTTCTTGCAAGGCCACAACATCTCCACTACTCTTTATGGTTTGTCCCAACTTTGCATCATCTGCAAACAACTGAATATCTCCATCCAAATCTTCGCCAATATCATTAATATACCAGTTAAATAGTAATGGCCCTAAAACAGACCCCTGAGGCACTCCACTAGTGATATTCCTTTTCCTGGATATCGCACCTCCATACACAACTTGTTGATACCTATCAGATAGCAAGTCTCCAATCCAATGCACTAATCTAATATCCAACCCCATCTGCTCTAGTTTGACTGTCAACTTATCATGAGGTACTCTATCAAAAGCCTTTGCAAAATCCAGGTATATTACTGTGTATCCTTCTCCTCTGTCCAAGGAAGCAGTCACTTTATTGTAATAAGTAAGTAGATTACTAAAACATGACCTCCCTTTAGCAAATCCAAGCTGTCCATCAAAGATAATACCATTGTTGTCAACCCAAGTCTGGATCCTAGTTCTCACAAGCTTCTCCAACATCTTAACCACAACACCTAACACACAGATAGGCCTATAGTTTGATGCTTGAGTTCGATCACCTTTATGAAGTGGCACAATCTTGCCCTCCTTCCACTCCTTAGGAACTTGACCAAGTGCAAGACTCGTATTAAAAAAATATGTCAAGGCAGGTGTCAACTCCCTGGCACATTCCTTCAGAATACACAGTGATATATTATCAAGTCCCACAGCCTTATTTACATCTAGTTTACTCAACTCCCCAAACACCTCTTGCTCACTTACAGTCAGTCTCTCCTCCCCATCATCAACTGCTCTTAATCTCTCCATGAAGTCACATTCACAAGATTGAAAGATCTTTATGAACTGCTCATTACATATCTCCATCACACATTCTGCAACAGCTGTCTTTATACCATTTTCTCCAATCAATGTCATCCTTCCATAATCATTCTTTCTTTTGCTGGCTACATATCGAAAGCTTCACAAAGATATGTGGTGGAAAAACAAAGAAGAAATCTCATTGTTATTTCATGTAAATTTGGATATTCATTTTTCATTCTTATCCAGAATTTCAAATTACTTATAGAATTAAAAGTACTTTCTAGTCCTTTGTTCGATGATAATTCAATAAGTTGAAGGGTTTCTTTATGGGAAAGTGCTGTCTCTTTATGTTCAACAAAGGGGTTCACAATCTGCATATTTTGCCTCCGGGGATCCTCACATTTGCGAAAATACTTTTCAAGCGACAACAACAACATCGTCAAGTGGGCTGCAATAATATCTGAAACTGAATTCTATGAAAAAAAATCATATGCTTCTGTAATACACTGAGTATGACTGAAACATTTCATTATTTCTTTCTGCAATTATATTAAGCCATAATTTGAGTTTCTTTTTGAATGATTCAATCTTGTTCCAAGTATAAAAAATGGGTATAATGGCTGCCCATTTTTTATCCTGGAAATAATGGGACAGGTCACTTTTCTTATCAATTAGAAACAGCTCAACTTCCTTTTCAGAGTTCAAATAACCTCTTGAGAACTTTACCACGGGACAGCCAACGAATGGAAAAGAAGATTTTGATGATCAGAGCCCATTTCATTGCGCAATGCTTTTAACAGTCTTTTATTTAAAGCACTGTTTTTAATATAATTAATAATTTTAACAGATTGAGACAGGACTTCATTAAGCTCAGGTGCCATATTTTTGGAGCCCAGGTTTTGCCTGTGAATGTAGCAATGGGTTGACAATGAGTTATTGCTTCATATCATTCATTTTAGTGACTAAACCTCTATTACTACCCAGAACTGGCGCTAGGGTCTTTGCCGCCAGCATGCAATTTCTATCTAAGCGCCCCTGTAATGATCCAGTCGTGTGTGTGTGGTTCTTTTACAATAATAAAAATTTTAATTATTTGAAATATCTTAAATAAATTTTGACAGAAAACAGCCACACATTGGTTAGCTAAATGTAACGAACCGGGGGTGTTGACTAGGCAGGATAATCGTTAAAAACTTGAATATTCAAAAAATTCTCAAAAGTTAAAGCAAATTTTGATAAAGCCACTTCACTTTAATCATTGAATATAATGATACAGGATTATAGCCTTCTCACTGACCCGAATTGCTAACAAAATTAAAATGAATTTTAATTAAAGTTAAATTTTGTTTGAACTAAAGTTTAAAAAATTCTTGCATTTTACAAGTTACTAAATTCTTAGTAACTTGTAAAAATTTTTTAATAATTCTTATAAGTGGAACTATCTTTTGGGAAAATAAAAGAAGCTCAAGATAGATGAGAAAAATAAGAAAAGAATTCAGAAATAATTAGAACATTTAATATAAGTATTCAAAAAATAACATCTTTACAGAATAACAGAAAATAAATTAAATTACATAAATATACTTGAAATTTTTTAAATTAAAATTTTAGGGTTTTTGAATTTCATATTCAAAAAATTAGAAATAATGATCTTAACGTCTAATTCCGCACATATAACATTTTCAAGCTATTAACGCCAAACTACAAGCCTTTTTTGTGACACACTTGTTCTTAAGTAGGTTTTAATCAATTTCAACTTGGAAAAGGAACGTTCACAGCTCAATACATTAGGGAAAAATTTAAATTAGTGGACACAATAAAATTAAGAATATCGAAAGGGTTTTGAATATTTAAATTATCTTTCCGAAAAATATCCCAGAAAGCACATAACACGTCATATAGTTCCATTGCATTTACGTCTTTATTGTCGCCGTCCTTCAAGAGAATCTCTAAATCGTCACAATTTTTTCGTAAATCTTCGTTATTAATTTGTAGTAATCTATACAAGAAATTGAAATTATCATAATCTGTTGTTAGTTGTTCAAAACATACTATTAACGAATACATTGCAATGTCTACAAGTGTATAAAACACATTCACTCTAAATTTATCTTCTGGCGATTGTGGTGTTTCGTCATGATGCTTGTAGTCAAATTATCATGTCTTCTTTCTTCGTAGAACTTCCGTAACAGTTTTAAATTCTTGTTCTCCATCCACATCTTTACTCAGTTCTTTTGCTGTTTTTAGAACTTCTTTAAAATTTGTATCTGATCAATACTCTTGTAAGAATATTTTTAAGTTTTTGATAGATTCTAGAGCAAGTGTAATGTTCATATTTTTGTCTTGAAGCATTGAAGCATTTTACTTACAGGGTTTATTCTGTTAAGTAAATCATGTCAAGTTATAAGAGAGAAAATAAATTTGTAGACCTTTATTTTAGCACATAATGGTTGTGCTTCATGCTGAGTTTCTTTATTAAAATTTTAATTATTTAAAATTTCAAAAAGTGCATCGTACTTTTCTCCTAACTGACATCGTGGAGGGCGGATTGCATTAATTTTACTTTCCCATCGTGTTTCTGATGGCTGTTTCAATGTTACATTTTTTGCGAACTTTAAAAGGATTGCCCAACGTTTGTAAGAGAATGAAAAGATATTGTATATTTCTTGAATAATTGCAAAGAAACTAATTGTATCTGCGTTCACTTTGGCTGCATCGTTAATGATTAAATTTAGAGTATGAGCAGCATATGGCATGTAAAAAGTTCGAGGAATTTTGTTCAAAAGCAAATTTTGGAGCCCATATTTTTCCCTTTCATATTTGCCCCATTGTCATATCCTTGACCTCGCATGTCTTCAATGGGAATGTTCCATTTTTCCAGTTGTTCCATTATTGTTGCACATAAACCACATCCTGTGGAATCTGATATATCTGCAAAACCTCTAAAAAGTTTTCCCTGATCTTGATAATTCCATTGTCACAGGAAACAAAGTGAATAATAATGGTAATTTGTTCTGTTTTACTTGCATCAGGTGTGCAGTCTAAAATTATGGAATAACATTTAGATTTTAGAATTGATAATAAAATTGTATCCCTGATTGCATTACTTAAAGTTTCCAATATTTCATTTTGACTGTCTTTACTCAAATAGTGTACTCTATTGTTTCGTTTTAGAGCCTTTTCAACATGATTTTCCATAACTGGATCAAACTTCGCAAACAGTTCGACTAATTTTAAAAAATTGCTGTTATTCCTTTCATATAATTTATCAGATGATCTGCAAAAAAGCTAAATTATGGCTACCAAGGAATTTTATAATTTCAATCAAGCATTCTAAAACACTCGTCCAATGTTTCTTTTCCATTTCATACATGCTTTGAGTCTGGCAATCAATAGTAGTTTTGTTTTTTAAATTTTTATCAAGTTCCTTCCATTTTAAGAAATTTTTCATGAGAGTTAAACTAGTCTCATGTCTATGTAAAGTTGTACTTACATTTCTCCAATCGTTATTAAAATAACCTTCTACAAGACTACTTGATTCAGTAGGTGTGAAAAGTCTGCAGCAAAAGCAAAAAAAAAGAATTTAAAGTTTCAGAATAAATGAGCCATGTTCTTGGTACGAGCTCCCTGTTTTCCATTTTTCTATTACATGTCGCCAAATTTACGACCATATGTATCTCTGGGATATATTATATTTTTCTTCTGAACAGGCCCCATTTCAATTAAAAAACTCGTAATTTTTCATCAATATTTCCCCATTCACCTGGATCTTCTAAATTTACAGAGACTAACAATGTGTTAGTTTTGTGGTAAACTATAACTAAATCTTCTCCTAACTGTTTTTCACTTAAATTATGCATCTTGTTATCTTGTTCAATAGGTGCAATAGTACTTTCTTGCAAACTGGATGATGCGTATGGTTCTTCAACTCTGATTTTTGATGTATCGAGTTGGTTACAATCTGCATCAGAATATTTTAATATTTTAACAAATTTATTAAGAGCCCCAGTTTGTTTCTTAATATCTGCTTCTTTCACAGCATGACGCTTATGATTTTGTACACCGGATAACTTTTTTTAAATTTTTGATTCTATTTCTATTTTATACTCACAAGAAATTATTACAGAACACGACACAGAGACGAAATAACAGTCTGTACTGCGCTACTGTCAGTAGCCTACTGAGGTGCGTACCATATGACTGGTTAACTAGCAACAAATGTTTTGTACAAAAATTCGATTCTGTGCATAAAAACCGTTCATCGTTTCACTTTAGATAGACATGCAGATACACAACATGCTGCAGGCAAGCATTTAGCCTGATCTCGCTGCAAAATTGTAAACAGCTGGCTGATCAAAGAGGCAGCAATATACAATTTTTTTAAATTTTTTATTCGGTGTATCCAGCCTTATTTATTTTAATATTGATCATTCTAAGAATTTTTTGTTTTTATGATAAAAATTGTGTTTCTTAAAAATGAACCTATGAATTGTGTCCCGCAGGCGGCACCCCTTCGTAGTGGCGCCCACATGCACCGCATGTCCGCCGCCCTGTTTGTACCTGTAAGACAGGCAGCACCATCAGTACAACTCCAATGCAATATTTCAATTCGAGACATCTCTCTTCAATGAAACCATTTAAAACTTTGAAAATTTCACTGTTGGTAGTGTGTGTGTAGGTAATTCAGAAACACTTAAAATGTCTTCCTTCATATACGATCAGTTGTACAATAAATATATCATACATACGTAAGTAAAATTCTGTTGTTTTGAATATCTCTAGATTTATCCAGTTGTAATGCAAACAATTTCGATTTTTAAATTTCTTCAATGAGTTGCATCTCTGTATCTTCTGCCATATCAGATATCCACCGCCTTTCAACTGTATCATTTGACAATAGGTTGTCTTTCATTTTACTTGCCGCAGACTGACCTAATACTTCATTACAAGCAGCAATCAAAGAAGGATTAATGAGTTCTTTGCCAATGGAATATGGTTTTTTTTACATTTAGCTATCTGTAATGATATTAAAAAGGATGCCATCAGAAGTGAAGTGTCAGTGGTTGAAGCTTATGGAATAATTTTCATTTCTATTTTAAGTGCATCTCTTTTACGCATAAAGAACTCAATGGGTTTGTTGAATAGATTGGAATATTTTGTGTTGAGAAGTTGCGATGGCTTCATAGCTTCATTTCTCAGAACAGTAGCACAAATGACACATTGAGGTCATAGCAATTGGTCAGTGTCAGGGCATTGTATGAAACCAAATTTTAAATAGCTGTCCATTTACTTATGAGTGAATATGAGATTTCTTAACACCAAAATTAAATAAAGTCCCTTGTCTCTTATTCATATTAAAATTTAAATCTGTAGGCCTATTACTTTTAAAAAATCACGGCACTTGGGTTTCAAAACAAGCATTTACACAATGCAATGCGAACTTGAGAAGAAACAGTATTCAGTATTACTACATTTGAGAACCAGACACAGGCTGCCTTGATCTTCAATTTCAGTGGAAAAAATTTCTTTATACTTCTTGCTGATTGTCACTGACATTTGCAACGCAGATGTTATTTCATTCAGTTTTGAGAACAGAGGATATGCCCATTGTTGCAACTGGCCTGCAGGCAATTTTTATGACCGGTCATAAACAGCGGTATTCCCTTTCCCAAATATTGAAAGATTTCAATGTCTGAAAATTCCCGATAATTCAGGAATACTTCCATGTTTGAAAATACGTGGCTTGGTCACTGACATTTGCTACACAGATGTTATTTAGGTGTTCTGGGTCTGAGCTTTTTGACACATTCATGAATATTATTCTTCTCAGAATATTTCCACTACAAATTATTTATTCATGAAAAATGCTTAGGAAACTAAAATGACAAATTTCAGGAGAACTTCTCGCAGCCCAGTATAATTGATGCCAGGGCCCAGTACCAGATCGTGGCCCAGTGATTGAGGAACACTGCTCTACAGAGACGTGGCATTGATTTGGAATGGGTAGATCACGTGTAATTTACTCACTTTTTATAATAAAGTGACTACTGAGATTAGATGAAGGAAATAGCTATGTGATAATACCAATAGACTTTGCAAAAAACATTTGACAGGATAAAACATGGAACTACACATAAATATAATTTTAGCATATAAATTTTAGCAATTGGGGGTTGGATGTGAAGTTGGTGATATGGATAACAGGGTGGCTGATGGATAGATACCAGAGAGTACTATATGGAGAAGCAGAATCCAGGAAAAGGCAGGCAATTAGTGGTATCACAGGATTATGTGCTTGGACCAGTGCTATTTAATTTGTATATGAATGATCTGAAGGGAAATGCTGAGTTGTATGCTGGTGATGCAAATTGGACCGTGTAATAATTAATCAAGACAATGTAGAGAGCCTGCAGAATGATTTAAATAGGCTGACACTATGGGCAAAAGATAATGAGTCTCCGTTTAATGTGGCAAAGTGTAAGATTAAGTACTTTAGAATGAAAAGATTACAAGCTATGTACGACACTGACTGACCTGAACTCAAGAAAATTGACAAGACCAGAGATTTTGGGAATGTTGTGTGCCAGGGAGATGAAGTTCAGAAAACATACTGTGCACAGATTTGGTCAACTGGATTTCCTGGAAATAAAAAATTAGTACAGAAGCTGGTCGATAGATGAAAGAAAAAGAGGGAATATGACAGAAATATGTAAGTTGCTAAAAGTATTTAAAGGTCTGATATTGAGTAAATTTTTCATTACTTAACTAGAGGAGACAGAACAAAGAGTCATCCCTGGAAATTCAGTAACAATGTGGTTATCAAGAGCATCAGGACTAGATTTTTCACTTGGAGAGTAATGAATGAGTAGAATGGTTTGATAGACTTCTTGTGAGCGCTTTCTCAGTATTTCTCAATATGTTCAAGAAGAGATAAGTATTGTGTGAACAGAGTTAGCGTGGGCCTCCCAACAGTATCTTCAGACTTCAGTGAAGATGCTCAGGCAATAATAATAATAACTGATTGTCTTGGCAAGTATAAATCATTAGGAACACTGATATGAATATGAAGAAGAGTGACAGAGTAAAAATCATGAGTTTGTTGCCAAGGAATGACAGGAGTAAATTTAGAAGAGCATCATTCAAATGATTCGATGCATAGGTTGTGGAGAAGGAAACGTGAGCAGTCTGTAGATGTATTGAGTGAATTTGATGGACAAAAGGACTTGTATGAATGGTGAATTGCACTTGAATAATGCTACAGTTAGGCAGTTACATGTCTGGAGAAAGTGATGTTCAGTGAGAAACTGGAAGTGCAAAATAAGGGAATCTAGAGAAGCTATTAGATGGGTGTGAGGATAAAGGGAGCATGTGTGCAGTAACTCCTCGAGGCAAATAAGTATGAAAAAAGAAAATCATTAGAAAACGTGTGCAGACATTTCCACACAATTTTTAACAATGTGATTTTCTAATACCATTTTCTAATGAGTCTAAGAATGGAAATATCCAGAAATGCCAATGTAGTTTTTCAGGTCTCGATGGGATGGGATGAGCAGCTACAAGATGCAAGGTAAATTGCAAGATAAATTGTAGTATCCCCAGGGGGAAATGTATGCAAATGCCAGGAGCATCAGTAATAAGGATGATAATTTTTCAGCATTGTTAATTTGACTTGGCCAAAATTACTGTTATTAGCAAGATATTGATGGAGGACCATATATACTTATGGGGATAGAATAAAAGGGGTGTGATATTTTCAGGGGTATAGAGAGAATAAGATGGAAGAGGAATGTTATTGATGACAGTAGAAGCAACCAAACAAGAACATAAGTTCAACAGGAGAGCATGGTTAAGGAATACAGAGCATTTAAGACTATCATTGTGAAAGCTTCTGGGGAGAAAGGACATATCAGGAATATGTTATCCAGTATTTTTCCACAAAAATAAAGTATTACACAGAAACTATTTTTATTATTTTCTTGATTAGTTTTGTGAAATTCTTTTGTTTCACTCCATAAAGATAATTACACGAATAAACGAAAAAACAAGAAATAACACTTACCAACTCCAGTGAAAATATTTGAACATGAATAACAATGGAAAGCATGCAATTGCTATCAAGTTAGCTGCTCATTTGCAGATTGCTGTATACTACTGGTATATATCTAAGAGTGTGATGTAAAATCATCCCTTTTTTTGTTGCACTTATAGGGTGTTTCATCATTTCAGCTGATTCTTAAAAAAAATGGTATCTATGTGGAGAATTTTTGTTTGTACTTTTTTTTTTTTTTTCAGTTGTATGTGCCACGTCCTGATTTGTGTCCTCTTTTGTTCTCAATGTCCTTAAAGTGTTCTGACTGGCTTAACTCACCAGATATTCTTTCTGTCTGTCCTATCTAGTGTAAACCACAACTACAATTAATCTTGTAGACACCTGATTTTTTAAGTGGCTGATGTGGAGGTTTAGAAGGTTTCAGGTGATTAGAGATCTTGTTGATTGGGTAGAAGGTGAACTTTATATTTTGTTGGTGAAGTAACTTTGCTATTTTGTCTGTGACTATTGCATATATATGGGAGAATCACTGCTCCTCTAAAGTCTTGGTTTTCTTGTTCATCTAATTGTTTTGGAAGTTAAAGTAGGATTTTTTATTATTATTAATGCTCTATTTTAGCCATTTTTTGGTAGGAATGAATTCAGGTATTGTAGCTCTTGGTTCCATTTTTATATGTTAGTAGAAATTGTGTAAGTCCTATTGCATAATGAGTGGATGATGCCCATTTTTTGCACTGGATGGTGATAGAATGAGGCATATAGGTAATGTCTTGTGTGTTAGCTTCCTATAGACTGAGAAGTTCTGTGCATTTTGGTATGATATCGCAACTAGTGTATCCAGAAACAGTAAAGAAGACCCATTCATTTCTAATTCACCAGTGAATTTAATTAAAGAATGAAGATTGTTGAGGTAAGTGATGAAATTTTCTAATTGGGTAATAGTACCAGGCCAGATGATGAAAATATTGTCAAAATATCTTTGCCAAATTTTAGGTTGTATTCCTTGATATGGAAAGGCTTTTTTTTTTCAAACCACTCCATGAACTGATATCAAGAGAGAAAGAGGAGAGCCCATTGCTGGCTCTTCCTTCTGTTCAAAATATTCATCTCAGAATATGAGAAATGTTCTATTGATGCAGTGTTTAAAGAGATCCACTATGTCTGGTGGGAAGAGGTCTTGCAATAGTTGTATGGTTTCTGTTCTTGGTAGGTTGGTGAACGGATTTACTATGTTCAAGCTTGCAAGTATATCAGTAGAAACTATTGTGATGTCTTTGATGTTTTCTATGAAATATATGGTGTTCTTTAAATAAGTGCATTTTTTGTCCTGTGCAAGAGCTTAGTAGGGATGAATATTTTTGGAAGCTGGGCAAGAGTGTGGTTAGCAAGGGTGTTAGAGCTGGGTTCTTTACTTTTAGAGTAGTAAATGAGTGGAATAAGCTGCCAGAGTCTGTGTGTGGGTGCTATGACAGTGAGTGAGTTCGAGGCAAGGTATGATAGATACTGTGAGAATGTCGAATAGTTGTGTGGACATGATGTTTAGGGCCTCTCTCGATGAGTCTAAGGACTCCCTGGAGTCGCCCGTAATAATAATGATAATGATGATAATGAAGTCTCAATGGAAAGTCCTGTTTATGCAGCTTAGGGACCCTATGGATTCTTGGAACCAAAGAGTGTTTAGATTCGAGACATTTTTTTTTTTTTTTTGTTTATTTCCTCACACCAGTTCAGCGTGTTTTTTTATTGAGTTGGTGGTCTTATTATGGTAATATCCCATCAGATTGTGATTCAACTTTTCATAGGTGTTAGTGTTGTCTAGAAGTGTACATCTAATAATAATCTAGTATACCTATCCAAAATATCTAGCAAACCTACTAAGCTCTTACATTGGGTAATGCTCACTCATGTTCCTTACATGAGTATACTCTTCATACACACAAGACAGTGATTAGGAAATATTACTTTTAGAAAGATTTCCTAATCAGTGGCTTTGCATTTCCACGTATATCTTTTCCTCACAGAAGTCTTCATATGGCTGGCCACTACCCAGTTGAGTACCTCATGGTCCCTCTTTCCAAATGGATGGAAACATGACACCTCATTTACAATGATGAAATGATCAGATCTGTTATTATGTGCCCTCTATTACATACTGCCCACAAGGCCAGTGATTAGAAAACCTTACAAAACAGCTTGGAGCTATAGTGTAATGAGGTGGTTAAGAGGAAAGGAGATAAAACCTGTCTGGGTATTAACCAAAAGCTATTTAATAGCATTAATGTGTGAATGTATTAAAGAACAAAACACTGAATAAGGTAGGTGTCAAATGGATGAATAAAGGAATTAAGCATGAAGTCTGAAAGAAGGCACTGCAGAGGCAACACAGGATAAACAACAGTAATAATCAGTTGCATGAAGAGTATAAAGAGCAGACCAAGAAGGTGACTTGGTTTGTAATGATAGCAAAAAAAAAAAAAAAATCTAGAAAATCAAGCCAAAAAAGTCCTCTGTGGAGGTGGTCAGTACAGATTCATTAAAGAGAGGTCATGTTTTACCAGTTTACTTACATACCACAATAAGGTGATGAATGCATTGGAGATGTGGTATAATGATACAGTGGTACAATTAGGTTTTGTAAAGGCTTTTGATAGACTGTTATATGACAAGTTGGTAACTAAACTGGAACAGAAGAGATTAGATACCAGATTAGTGATGAATGAGACTAGGTTTCAAACAAGTATCAGCAATTTATATTTTCATTATTATGAAATCTTTCCTGAGATAAGACTCAAATTATGCAAACACGTCAAGGGCACAGCCAGTATGGCAGAACATTCCTAAGCATACGTGGTAATATCCCATCTGTCCTTATTGCTGAATTCTTATTTCATATTAGTTGCTCTTTGAACTCTAGTGATGCATTCAGATATTGCTTTAATTAAGCATCTTTTCAAAGCTTCCCATTCACATCTATATCCTTCCCATTCAGTAAGTGATACCATAAGGCTGAATATAGTATTCTTTTGAGTTTGTGATAATTTCCAGCTTTATAGTTCAGCATGGAACCTGTGGTCTCAAGTTGCTTCTTTCATATACTACTTGAGAAAGTTGTCCCACAACAACTCAATAAATCTCCTTCATTCTTTTCATGAGTTTTTTTCTACTACCCAATTAATGTTTTGTTGGTTTAAGTCATCTATAATAATCACTCTCATTTAGTATTCATGGGTTATTTAGCATTGCATTTCTCTGCCTCCAGCAACTGAGACCACCAGGTGTGTAAACATCCCACCATATATTTCATTCTGTTAGCCTCCACTTCACACTTATTACCATTATTACTTTCATGAGTTCCTATGCTATCTGGACACAATTCATATGATATCAATAATATTAGCCCCACTCCTCTGCTGTCATTCCTAAAAATACTATATACTTTACACTCGACTGAAGTTACTACCTCTAACTTTGAACTAGGTTTCTCTAATGCCAAGAATTTTAGGCTATAATGTTCAACATACAAGAAACTCCACCACTTTGTTTCTAATGTTCCTGGCATCTGCATATATATCTATCAACTTACTTCCTCATTTCATCATGTACTTACATCTACAGCCTGCTTGGCTCAGTTGGGCAACTTTCTCTTTCCCATCTCCAGACATGCTCAGAAAGTCTGAATGCAAGCATAGTCTATCCCTTCAACTAATTTATAATGCTGACTTACATTTGTATCACTAGTACATCTGCACATCCCCATAACTGAACTTACACATTCTCAGCATTCCTTCCTAGATAATATAGTTTCCCTGACTCTCTGCATTAGGTCTCACTATAGTAAATAATTTATACCTGATGATAAATCCATTCAACTGCAGGCACTTCAATGGATTAAACAAGTAATTTCTACAATCAAATTCACTCTACATTATTCAAAAACTCACATCCATTTTGTCTTTATAGCCTGCACACTGAATCATTTGTTACTGGAATCATCCTTAACTCATATCATTATTATTATTATTATTATTACTACTATTAACATCCAACCTCCATGGAGACAGAGACTCATCATGGGAGGCTCACACTATTGCACACAATGCTCATCCAATGGTGTCTTAAAATGATTCAATATATCTACATTCGCAACATACTCAGGCAATGAATTCCACTTACCAACCACTCTCCATGCAAAGAACCTTCTCCTCATGCCTCTGCTCACACCCTCTTTATACAGTCTCCAGTGATGGCCTCTTGTTCTACCCCCTACTCTTTCTCATTCTATGAAAAATTACTTACATGTCAACCTGATAACATCCTGCTGACTAGCTTATATGTCTCAATCATATTCACCTTCTTCCTCCTATTCACAAGGCTTTGCAATTTACATTCTCTCAATCTATCCTCATACTCCACATTCCAAAGATCACTGACAACCTTTGTGAAACTTCTCTGGACTCTTTCCGACATATCCACATCACCAAGAAAACCAGGCAACCAGATCTGTGCATAAAATCCATGAGGCCTGATCAAGGCCTTATACAATGGCACCATAAACTCTATTTCTGCATGTCAGGATTCTCTGCATCATTGCAATTATCCAATGTGATGTCTTCACGACTTTGTGTAATGTGGCCCTGAATTTCAGTTCCTTGTCCACCACCACTCCCAGATCTTTCATTTCCTCTACTTGCTTTCACGTTTTCCCACCAAGCATATACTTTGCATCCCATCATTGCTTACCAAATTTCAAAACCTTACGCTTTGCAACATTGAACTGATAGTTCCACTTATTTGCCCATTCATGCAATCTATTCAAGTCCTCTTATAAGGCCATAACATCTGCTTAACTTTATACTGCTCTCCCCAATTTTGTATCATCTCCAAACAGCTGCATATCACTAGTTAAACCCATCCGAATATCATTAACATACAAATTGAACAACAGTGGTCATAAAACTGATCCCCCACCCCCAACTTCTGCTATACACCACTATTGACTTTCCTCTTATGGGATACCTATCTGACAGCCAGTCACTGATAATTATCTGTTTCAGATAACTGATAGTTATCTGAAACAGATAACTATCTGATAACAGATAACAGTCTGTTATCCAATTCCCATCTGTTTCAATTTATTTAATAGTTTGTCATGTGGGAGCCTATCAAAAGCTTTTGCAAAATCCAAGTACACCACTGTATATGCTTCTCCCTTATCCAAGGTATTTGTCACCTTGTTATATTCCATAAGCAAGTTAGTAAAACATGATCTACCCTTAACAAACCCATGCTGATTACCACAAAGAATTTTGCTGTTTAAATCCCAATTCTGTATCCTACTTCTTGACAATCTCTCCAGCACCTTTACCACAACTCCAGATATACATACTGGCTTATAATTTGAAGTCACAGACTTTCCACAACCTTTCTGCAGTGGAACAATTTTACCTTCTTTCTACTCCCTCAGAACCTTTGCTGTTGTAAGACTCTTATTAAACAAGCATGCCAATTTCCTGGAACATTCTCTTAAAATGTGTGGTCATATGTCATCAAATCCTATCGCTTTATTGACATCAAGTTTATTTATTTCCTCAAACACCTCCTGCTCACTCATAATTAAGCCATCCTCTCCCACATCCTCTACACTTAAGTTTCTCATGATTCCACCCTGATCAGGATGAAATACCTTTATAAATTGATCACTGAATACCTCAACAATGTCTTCTGCAGCAGTTACCATCCTCCCACTTTTATCCATTAACATCATCTTGCCATGATCATTCTTCCTACTACTTGCCACACATCTAAAAAACTCTCTAGAGTTTTTCTTTGTCTGATTTACTAATTTCTGCTCATACTCTACTTTTGTTTTCCTTACTAACTGAGTCACTCTCCTGGGTTCTTTATACTCTTCATGTAACTGATTATTATCATTATTCATCTTGTACTGCCTCCAAAATACCTTCTTCTTCTTCCAGATTTAATGCTAATATATCTATTGTAATATCTTCTCTCAGTAATAAAGAAACAATTTTCACTTTCTCACTTTTCTTTCTTGGTTCTTCCATTAATCCTTTCATACTCTATTTATCACTTTTGAATCATTAGTTTCAATATGCACTGCCATCTCTTTTTACTTTTCTTTTCTGTTTCTCTATTGCATTTGTCACATCCTTGATTTTAATTCTCAGGGAAGCTTGATATAGTAACCTCATCTAGCACAAATTGAATCATTATACCATACTTCTTCTTTTTTCATATATTATAACTGACTTACCTTGCTATTATTATTCATTCATATCTTATTCAATTCAATATTCAATCCAAGCAAACAGTTTCTTAATACTTTGTTTCACATAATGCAGAAAACAACTTTCTTTCTTTCTTTGAGTGCCATCTCCTATCGGAGGTCGGCGACCACCTTGGCAAATTTTGAGCGATTCTCAGCTATTCTGAGCAGTCTCTCAGAGTTCATACCAGTCCACTGTCTGATATCTGCCAGCCAAGATTTTCTTCGTCTTCCTTGTCCTCTTCTTCCATTTATCTTCCCTTTTATAATCAATTGAAGTATCTTATATTTTTCATTACGAAGTAGGTGACCAAGATATGCAGTTTTCCTTCTTTTTATGGTATCTAAAAGTTCACATGATTTCCCCATTTGTTCCAGTACTTCCTGATTGGACGTTTTTGCTGTCCATGGGATTTTTAACATTCGTCTGTATAATCACATCTCAAAGGCTTCAAGTCTTTTTATTGATGTTGTCTTCAAGGTCCAAGTTTCTGCACCGAACAGCAGTACAGACCATACATAGCATTTAACCATGCGTACTCTAAGCTCTAAGTTTAAACTGCGGTTACACAGTGTTGATTTCATCAAGAGAAAATTTTTTCTTGCTGTTATTTTATTTCCTTTTCTTTTATTTCCATTTCTGGATTGCAATCTTCATATAACCAGCATCCGAGATATTTAAACTTTGCCACTCTTTCTATTTGTTTCCCATTTAAAGAAAGTGCTAAATTAAGAATTGGTTTCTTACTTATGACCATGAATTTAGTTTTTAGAAAACAACTAATAGAGCAAATATGCTAACCACTCAGCCAACAAGGCCAGCTCATTGTTGGCTTCCTATCATTTCGTCAGGCAAGCTCTCCTCTACAATTCTATTTTGCACTTCATGAATCACCAACTCTCGATACATCACAGATCTAAATATAGATACACCACAGATCTCGATACATCACATCTCACAGATCCATCCATTCCTTGCTCATTAGCATCCTTCAATCTCTCTTTGGACACTCCCCCCCCCTTCCTTCCTTGTTGTCTCACTTACCTGCTTTCCTGTCATCTTCCTATTTCCTTGCTCCTGTACTATCTCCACTTTCTCTCATTTCCTCTCTTGCCCTGGTTTTCCCATTCTCTTCTCTCCTTCTATCATTCCCATAACTGTTTCTCCTATTCTTATTTTCCTCACAATCAGCTATCCTTATCTCCTAATCACACTCACTATACACTTCTCAAGTAATTTTTATATTTTCCACCACTTCTTCTCTCAGAACCTGTATCTCTCTCTTTCTCTCTCTCTTTCCAAGCATCCAACCCTTGCTCAACCTTCACCTGCTCAATCAACTCCATCCTTCAATTCTGCTAAATTATTCCCAGTCACACTTCCTAATGTTATATTCATCTCCACACCATGCTCACCTTCCTCAGTCCATGCTACTGAAACCAGGAATAAAGGTATAAATATAATATATAAATGGTATAAACACCCAGTTCTTTCTGCCAACATGCTATGTTAAGAGAAAAGTCAAACTATAAGATAGGATTTTGGGGGGGAGGGGGGTATGAGACACAAGGATAATGAACAGCTCAGTAAATATCACTGATGGCTAGCAGCAGGCATATGGCTCTTATGGGACAAACAATGCCAGCTTAATTTACCCATTGCTCATTACCACAAAATTATGTGTGCATCAATGTGCAAAGTTGATTTTAATTTTCTCAAATCAAACCAAGCAAGCAATATGATTTCATTCATCATGTAGAATGTTTTCTGCATATAATGCAGAAAACAACTGTTAATCACAGATTTTTAGAGTTTTCAGCATGTTCATTGGATTTGGGAGAAAATCATGTTTTTAAGGGATGCAGCTTATTCCATATCAAATTCCATACCAATATCAAAACTTTTGTACCAAGTGGCAGTAATGGTAATAATGCTGCAAATTGCTCTAATTTTCTTTTTTAATTATGAATATCAAGATGATGTTTCACAAAGCAAAATAAATAAAAATTGTTGACTCACATTAAAATAAGTATATTAAGTGCCTCCGTAGTGCAATTGGAAGAACGACGGTACATTGTGCCCTTCGATTGGAATAGGCTTAAGTTCGATTCTCGTCACGATAGAAAGAATCTTTATCTGGACGATTGCAATCGAAGGTGAGTTAGCCGATCTCATACGGAGGTAGCAGGGTTTTTTTCTCCCGGAAACTCAGGTTTTTCATCCCACATACAGACAAATCGGCCCTTCAGAACACATGCAATTTACAGACAAAAAATACTAGTTGTGGTGGAGGTGGGCATTAGATGGCATTGATAGAGACTTCGCAGTAGAGGTTCGGTGTAGTGGTTGAGACAGTTGTAGGTATCCTCCCGCGATGAGTCTTTGGACTCCTTGAAGGTATCAGGAATAATAAATGAAGACTTGGTGTTTCAAATCTGGTCGGTGACTAGAAGAAATTTTTCTAAGCCTTTTTTCAACCAGTTCCCGAGTTAGCCAATCTCTGGCATGGGCAAACGGTTTTTTCTCCCGGAAACTCGGGTTTTTCGTCCTGTAAACTAAGAAAATCGACCGTAGAACCCACACTATTTCAGACATTAAATATATTGTGTTAGGGATAGAAACCACAAGATGGCAGCACTTGTTGAGCCACCTCTACACTGCATGCTGCTTAATTAGTGATAGCCTTGGGCCAGCTATCTCTGATTGGGTACCAGTGGAGATTGAACTGCCCACTCAGTCTCCAAAAGTTAGATAGTGCTAAATATAGATATTCCCGTATAGAGAGTAGGCCTCGCCTACTCCCTATACGGGAATAAAAAGGCATTAGCTGATTTTATTATTTTTTTTTTTTATAATCATTTTTTTAAACAGCAAAAAAACTAACATTAATGATGAATGGTGACTGACTGTTAGCTTTCCTGCTCTCCAACCAATAGGCCTGCAGGTTTAAATCTCGCTGTGGGCCTAGATGTTTGTAATTTACTTTAGGTTGGAGATGAATTTCATTAACCATTGAGACCAGTCTTCCAATAATCAGGAGATTATTGGAAGACTGAGATGGCTTGAAAAAGTTCCATGTTTGCTCTAGAGTAGAGGTTCCAGACTATGTAAAAAATAAATAAAAATATAACATATTTTCATTTATTTTTAACAATTTTTAACTGATTAATTAGTGACAGCCTTGAGCCAGCCATCTCTGATTGGCTACCAGTGGAGACTGAACTGCCCACTCAGTTTCCAAAAGTTAGATAGGGCTGAAACGGCCTCGCCTACTCCCTATGCAGGACCAAAAAGGCATTAGCTGAATTTTTTTTTTTTTACAATTAATAAAAACAGAAAAAAATAAATCCTTAGCCGACTCATAGTACTAACACAATATAGGCTTATCTTATAACCTTTCATGAGCAAGAGTCACATAAAAAAACAACACCAATTACGGCTGCTTTTCAAAGATAGGATTAAGCACTGAATACTAAAAAGGTCAAAAGGGTGGAAAGATGGCTGAGAGAAAGTTGCACGTCATGTAACTCAATGTATATGGTTAAATTCAAAACAAGCATCAACAGTAGATTTTGTTAATTTCTAAAATACATAACAGAGTAATGGATTGGAATGATATTAAAAATTGCTTCTTTAATGAAAATGAATAGGGTTTAATGTTAAGATACTACTAGTTTCGTTGAATAAATCAACTTCTTCAGGTATCACAGGCAAAGAATTATAAAATAACAGAGACATGATAAAATTACATCAACAGATCTAGTATAAAATAGATCTGTTGATGTAATTTTATGTCTCTGTTATTTTATATAATTCTTTGCCTGTGATACCCGAAGAAGTTGATTTATTCAACAAAACTAGTAGTATCTTAACATTAAACCTTATTCTTTTTCATTCTCAGTATATAGTCATTCAAACAAATTTATATATATATATATATATATATATATATATATATATATATATATATATATATATATATATATATATATATATATATATATATATATTCTATTTAAAAGAGAGAGAGAGGTGCCAATTTATTATTATTATTATTATCTGGGCATCTCCATGTTGACTCACTGCTGGTATTACAGCTCCATTCTCTAATATTTTGTGAGATTAATATTACTAAGTTTATTCAATTTAAAATATGTTTTCCAACATACCTCATTTTGTAGCATAGAAGAATTAAATCCAGATGATGATAATGATGACAAAGAACTTGTTGAACCATTTTGTGACTGAAAGGGACTCAAACACTGTCCATTTGGATATTGCTTATTGCATTTAAGGGATGAGTTTGATGATGATGGATGCTGCATTGCATGAGCAGAAGAACCAGTATCATGAAGAAAAGAAGGTGATATGTCATTTAAGGAATGATCAAGTACTGTTGTTGAATTACTGTGAACATAACTGCCTATGCTACACTTTGGACAAAAGTAATTCACACTGGGTAAACTTGAAGGTAAATGACTAGTAGTAGTGAGTAAATCAGGAAAGGGGGCTTGAGACTGAAATATAAATAAATAAAATAAAATTATTAAGCTAAAATTTATTATATATTGTGAGTTGTAACAATATTCTATTACATTTTAAGCTATATAATGAAATATTATTACACTTAAAAGCAGATGTAGGATAACCTAGTCACTTCTGTTAGGACAGAGGTTTCATTATACACTATACTACAAAGGTAATTTCTAATTATACAATGCATAAATTGCACTATAAATATGAAGGATTTTTGCTAAAGGAACTGAAACTATTGACATGGAAAATGGGGGAGATGATCTCACATGTATTGTGACTTCATAGAAGTACAATAATAATAGCAATCAAGCTTATGATCTATAATAATTTCATCCACAAAAATGTTGGAAACCAGGAATACATTAGTACTTTGGATGCACTAAAAGCTGAAAAAGAAATCTTAAAAGTCTCAATGTGAATACAGTCATGGAGTTGAATGAGTCATAGCTTGTGCTAAAAGAAAGTATAAGAGAGAAATGGCAGGGGGGGGGGGGCTAACCATGCCAAGGCAGCAGAAAGAGGACAGTTTTATTATCTCCTTCCCTAATGAGCATTATAGGAAGGTTTTAGGCAAAACACCCTAAATATGTGAGCAATATTCCAGGGATGGATGAAGTTTATACAGTGTTAGCAGTTGTGCAGGTGAGAAGTAGTGCCTTGAGCAGAAAGGTATACCAATACCAAGGTGTGTTTGTGTCATGAGAGGCACTACAGGCTTAAGTCAGCCCAAGAACAGAAATCTGGGTATTATCAAGGGTAAGAAGTGAGATCTTTCTTGCAAGAGATAACACAGGTAATTAGGTAATCCTCTAAATGACAGCAAAATCAGAGTAGAAAGTATTTTTTACTCGTACATGTAAGAGATCTTGAGCCCCCTAAGATTGTGACTACAAAGTTAGTCAAACGAGGAAGAGGAATGAAGTGTATTGTCATCAGCTTAACTATGGATAGGATTTGAGATTAGTGAGAGATCATTTATGTGCAAGCCAAAGAAGGGTTAAAGTAAAGGCCAGAATATTTGGTGCAGGGGGGGGGGGTCACATAAGGAATGACCAGAAAAGAAATTTGCAACCAAGTTTAAAAACTTAGAATGCAGACTATAAGATGTAGTTTACTGAGAAGGTCTCTGTGCAAATCTAATTAAATTCCCTAGAAATGTCAAGAGTTTCTGTAAACATTTCCATGTCTTATGCTCAAAGATGGGTGGTAATGGCCAATAAGTTGGCTCTGTAGTCAAGAGGTGTAAAATTTATATTGCTAGTTTCTGATTAACTATGAGCCTGAAGGTGATGAAGAAATTGACTGTTGATGACTTTCTCCATGGTTTCTGGTTGAAAAAGAACTAAAGTGAGTGCAGTTGAACATGAGTTTGTTGGATGACTTTTATCTCTTTTTTTTTGAGAGCTGCTGAATATAGGCTTCTGATCATTACAAAAGGTATCATTATCATTATTATTATTATATTGTATCATGAAAATCACATGTATCTTAACATGTATAATGTTGTTGTTTATCTTCTTTCTGTGCACAGGTAATTTCACTGACAGAGAATAAATTAAAAATATTATTAACATCAGACCTCCAAAATGTCAAAAGACTCACATCAGACTTCCAAGGAGTCAAAAAACTCATCACAGGAGGTTGACACTCTCACAAAAAAGAGAAAAAAAAATGTATATCAAAATGTACTCTAAATCCAGTCACAATTTCTGCATTCCACTCACCAACCATTCTCCAGGAAATGATCTACTTCTCACTCACTTGCTCACACCTTTAAGGGATGGCCTCTTATTCTGCTACTGTGGAGATATTTTTTTATTATTATTATTATGTGACACCTCCAAGGAGTCAAGACTCATCAACTCATATTTTTAACAAGAGATATATGAGAAATTTCTCCTGCTCACTCGCATGGTCTCTCTAAAAAAAGAAAATTGCACTTACAATGAAATGCCTTAATGAATTGTTCTTTAAATATCTCATCTATATTCTTTGTAATGGCCTACATTCAACCCATGAATGATCTGAATGAGTTAACAGAACTTGGTGACCAGAGCATATTTTAATGATGATGTGTTAACAACAGTCTTGATATACTTATTTAACAAGTGCATGCAAAGACTTACTCTTTGCATGCGCTTTTTAAATAAAAGGAGTGAAGGAATAAAATTATTCCACTTCACAAAGGAAATGATATACGAGACTCTAAAATGGAGGGAAGAATTGGAAGGTCAGGATATCATTAGTGCTTGGGAAATTGTGAAAGGATAAAGGATATTTATTAGCAGCAATGGTAAGCTGTATTCCACGAGTGAAAAAGCAGACACAATTTGGTGTAAAGTGGATGACAAACAATATCAAACAGGAACTGCAGTTGAAAAAGAGATTATGGAAGAGATATAAGGAGAAAGGTGGAGGGCAGATACACGAAGAATATAAGACACAGGTCAAGAGAGTGACCAGTATGGTGAGGAAGGCAAAACTGAAATATGAGAAGAGATTGGCACTAAGATTCAAAGAAAATTCTAGGGAATTTTTTAGCTATGTGGCCAGTAGGAGGAGAAATGATTGTGGAAAAATGACATTGCAGGATAAAAATGGGAATAGAGTGACTGATGCAGAGAACACATAGTGGAGTTGTTCAATGAGCACTTTATTGGAGTATTTCATCCTGGAGAAGAAGAAGGTTTTAATACTAGAGGGATAGGGCAGGTTTAGGGTTTAGAGGTGCAAGAGGAGAGTGTGTTCCAAATGCTGAGTACTCTGGATACCAGTAAAGCTGTGGGACTGGATGGTATTTCACCACGGGTTTTGAGAGAATGTGCTAAAGAACTGAGAGCTCCATTAACCTGGCTCTTCAATAAAAGTCTGGCTGTGGGAAAGGTACCCAAGGAATGGAAGGAAGGTAAGATAGTGCCACTGCACAAGGGTGGTAGTAGACTGGAAGTGTCTAATTATAGGCCAGTTTGTGTGTCATCAGTAGTTGTTAAGGTCTTAGAGAAGTTAGTGAGGGCCTATATACACTGTTGGGCAGATTAGGGTAATGTTATTTGTGAGAATCAACATGGATTTGTTAACGGGTGCTCTTGCTTTAGTAATATGATTGCCTTTTATAATAAAGTGACAAGAGCAGTTGATGAGAGAAAGGCATATACTGCCATTTTTTTAGATTTTGCAAAGGCATTTGACAGGGTGCCATATGATAAACTGATATTTAAGTTGCATCACATGGGTTTAGATGTCGGGTTAGTCAACTGGATTCAGGATTGGCTGTCTGATAGGTATCAGAGAGTTGTGTATAGTGGGGCAATATCAAGGAGGCAGAAGGTTACAAGTGGTGATGTTCCACAGGACTCAGTACTGAGACTTGTATTGTTCAACCTTTATATCAATGACATTGTCAATGGATTGCAAGAGGATATTCAGTTGTTTGCAGATGATGTGAAGCTGGGAAGGGTTATCAGTAATAGTGCAGATGTGGCAGCCCTGTAAGAGGATATGAATAAACTAGACAGATGGGCAAATGAAAGGGGGGATCAGTTTAATGCAGCAAAATGTAAATCTTGAAGTTTGGGAACCATTGATGGGAGGATGCATACTCGATTGCAGGAGCTATACTGGAGGAAGTAGAAGAGACAAGAGATCTGAGGGTGATGATTGATAGAAAACTGAGAAGGGCACTGATCTGCAGAGATAAAACAGTTATCATTCTGTTGTACAAGACCCTGATCAGACCACACTTAGACTATTGTTCTCAGGTTTGGTCCCCAGGATTTGAAGTGGATAAATTAAATGTGGAAAGGGTACAGAGGCAGATAACAAAGATGGTTTCAGGACTGTACAATGTCGATTATGAGGATCGATTGAGGGAATGTAGACTGCAGAGTTCGGTGGATAGAAGGAGAAGTGATATGATCGAGACTTTTAAACTGTTGAGAGGCAGTTACAGGGTAGACATTGGGGAGTTCTTTCACTTGGTCAAACAGCGGGAAGGAGTGATGAAAAGTGGGCCATCCCTGGAAGTTATGAAAGGAGGCTGTGAGCAAGAGGGTGAGGAGAGTTTTTTTTGCATGGAGAGTGGTTGAATCATGGAATGCATTGCCTGAGAGAGTGGTTAGAGCAAGAACAGTCAATGGGTTCAAGGAGTGGTATGATAAACTTTGTGTTTCCTAAAAACGACCTCCCATGATGAGTCTTTTGACTCCATGGAGGCCTGGATAATAATAATAATAATAATAATAAAATTACAAGCCTGTCTGGTTGTCTCATGTTGTGGTTAAGGTGTTGCAAAAGTTAGTGAAGGCTTCGATCCAAAATCTTGTTGATGCTAGCAGGATTCTCTGCGATGGCCATCATGGGCTGGTTCAAGGCAAGAGGATTTTAGTTACCTGCATGTATATTACAAAGACATATGCATTGGACAAGGCAATGCATATGCAGCAGTGTGTTTGTATTTTATGAATGCATTTGTAGATTGCCAAAGGACAAGTTGTTAATTAAACTGGTATGAAGAGAGTTAGGTTTACAAGTTGGATAGAGGGACTGCCTATCTAATAAGTATTAATAGGTTTTGCATGGAGGAGTAAGAAAATAAGAAAATTCACCAGTAGTTTACCCCAGAAATTTTGTTTTGAGCCATTACTGTTTATTTTATTATTTTCAATCTTCCACCAAAAGAAATAAGTCCATCTAGGATGGAAATAACATGAACTCAATGAAATACACAAGTTTATAATTATACCTGGATATAAATTTAATTTTTTTTTCAGATATAGATATATATTTAGTTTTGAGGGAATGTACTAAAGAACTGATAGCTCGATTGACCTGGCTTTTCATCGAGAGTCTAGCTATAGGAAAGATGCCTAAGGAGCAGAAGGAAGGTAATAGTCAATTACCTATATATATATATATATATATATATATATATATATATATTTATAAAAATAAATTTAACTGACTAGAACCCGAGAAAGTATAAAAAAACCTTTAATACATCACGACTAGTTTCATCGGTGCTCCGACTTCTTCAGGTGAGAAATAAAAAACATAAGATATAAAAATAACAAGGTAAAAAGCATGGACTTTCCAGCTTAATAAAAAAGCAGAATAGTAATTACTATTTTGCTTTTTTAGGTCTCATCAGTGGGAGCCAGGCTAGAAATATCAAGATTTTAGTAATACAGAGCTTCAATAAAGGTCGAAACCGGTCTGGGTAGTGGCCCCTTACCTTTAATACAAAGCATCATACATCTCCTCCAGGAGATGTGCTTGGAATTATGGGTAAATATTAAGATTAGTGATCAGAGCTTATTCTACTTTTACCATGAGTTACCTTGGTCTTGCACTACCTGCAGGGTCAGCTAGACTTGCATTACGTGCAGGCGCAAACTTGACTTATTTGTCTGTTTGCTTACTTGGGAAATGGAGTAAAAACCAGGTTTAAAATAGCTTGGTATCTTTAACATATATATATATATATAAATATGTATATAGTCTTCCATTGCATAAGGGTGATAGAATGGAAATGTCAAACTATAGATCAGTTTGTATTTCATCAGTAGTTATTAAGATTTTGGAGAAATTAGTGAAAGATCACATACAGCATTATACAGATGAGGATTATGTTATCTGTGAGGGTCAGCATGGATTTGTTAAGGAGGTGTTCTTCTTGTTTCAGTAATCTGACTTCCTTTTATAATAAAGTAACAAGAGCAGTTGATGAGGGAAAGGCAAATGATGCAATTTTTTTTGGGGGGGGGGGGATTTAACAAAGACATTTGACAGGGTATCACATGATAAGCTGATATTTAAGTTACATCGCATGGATTTAATATTAGATTAGTGAATTGGATTGGGGAGTGGCTGTCTGATACCTATCAGAGTTGTATGAGGGGGGAAATTTCAGGGAGACAGGTTACAAGTGGGGTTCCATGGGGCTCAGTACTGGGACCTGTACTGTTCAATCTTAATATCAATGACATTGTCAATGGATAATAAGATGATGTGAAGTTAGGAAGGGTTATTGTGCGTGCGTGCGTGTGTGCGTGTGTGTGAATGGTCTTGAAATGTACATAGTCTTGTTTTATTTCTTGATTCCTCTGATACAATTTAGTATACAATAATAGTGTGCAGTTGAAGTTGCATTTTTCATGTTTTCACATACACAACAGAAGAATATTTTAGAAGTTTGTAGAAGTGCATAAAACAACGTGGGCAAATGAATCAGTTGTCAGTTAAGTTCAGCTAAATGTAAAGTCTTGAAGTTTAGGATACATCAATGGGAGGCTGCATACTCTGCTGGAGGAACAGTACCGCAGAAAGTAGGGGAAGCAAGGGATCTGGGGAGGGGGGGGGAATCATGACTGATAGAAACCTGAAATTCAGAGAACATATTGCAAAGGTGGTGAAGGTAACCCAGAGGATTGCTGCAATATTGAGAAGGATGCTAACCAGCAGAGAAGCAGAGATAGAAGAGTTGTGATTTCATTGCATAAAGCATTGATCAAGCCACACCTGGAATATTGTGCTCAGATTTCCTTTTTTGAAGGAAATAAATTAACCTTGGAAAAAGTACAGAGGCAAATAACAAAAATGATATCAGAACTCTACAATGTTAGGTATGATGAAAGACTGAGGGAATATGATTCTCGTAGATAGGCTTATACGTTGGTTATACATTTCTAAATAACTTAGGGAATTAAAACAATGTAGATCCGAATATAAATTAAATAATACTTTAATAGATATTTCCGATATTTCGGCAATGTCTCATTGCCATTTTCTAAAGGAACTTAACAAAAGGCAGGAGCACAAACAAGCTCTAACAATATAGTAACTGGAAATGAAGATATGAAGCTATCTTTCTCCTAGAAGTCCTGATGGTGCCCTCTGGCGGGCTAAGTAAGCATTCCTGGCCGTTGGGCTGAAGGTCTGCTGATGTATGCCTCCCAAATTTGGGGCAGTCGCATACAACCAAATTTGTTGAGGTTTGGAGAGTTTCTTAGGGCAGAGGCTGATTCCATAAATAATCTTTCGAATTTACCTCCCTATCAATTACAATCCCACCAACTCACAAATAAGAAAACTTCACAGCCTCCTTAAGAAAGTCACTTCTTGGCCTGTAGAAGTTACCAACAGATTAAAACCGTTTAACTCTATACCCCCCCGTATTTACGGACTCCCAAAAATACATAAAGAAAATGTGCCATTACGTCCCATAGTGGATGGCATTGATTCCCCCACATCCAAATTAGCTAAATATTTAGCCAAAGAGCTCACACACTATACTGGCAACACACCATCACACATAAAAAACTCAGCCCACTTCAAAGCCAGCATAGAAAACCTTACACTCCAACATAATGACATAATGGTCAGCTTCGACGTCTCCTCCTTATTCACCAATGTCCCACTCAAGGAAACTTTAGAGCTAATCCAAGCTAAATTTTCTCCCGATATCTCAGCCCTATTTCAGTTCACAATGAACTCAGGCTATTTCGTTTGGCAGGGAAAATTCTACAAACAAATAGAGGGGACAGCCATGGGCTCACCACTCTCCCCACCCTTAACCAATTTCTTTATGGAGACCTTTGAGGAAAAAGCCTTAGCCTCTGCCCCACAAAAACCAACCATATGGCTTCGCTACGTTGATGATGTGTTCGCTATTTGGCCACATGGCTCTGAAACACTCCTCTCCTTCCTCACACACTTAAACAACCAACACGCCAGAATCAAGTTCACCCTGGAAAAAGAGGAAAACAACTGCCTCCCCTTCCTAGACACACTAGTCACCCGCCAGCCTGATGGAACTTTGGTTTTCTCAGTTTACAGAAAACCCACCCATACAGGCAGATACATCCACCAACAATCTCACCCCCCCCTCACAACAATATGGAGTGGTAAAAACACTATACAACAGGGCTAAACTAATCTGTTCTAACGACATAGCCCTTAACACTGAACTAAATCACATCCTAAACACTTTCTCAGCCAATGGCTACCCCCCCCCCAAAAATCCAAAAAATATTAAAACCTACAAACCACAGCCCCCCTCCTCCCCCCCTCCACAAAAAAGATTACTCTAAATCCATCATCATTCCCTACATCCGAGGCACCTCGGAAAAAATTACCAAAATTCTAAAAAAACATGACCTCACCTCCTGTTACAGGCCTTACAGAAAATTGGCATCCCTTATCCGCTCTACCAAAGACCAACCACTTCCCCTAGACCTACCTGGTGTATACCAGGTCCCTTGCAGTTGTAAACTGTCGTACTTTGGCCAAACAGGCAGGACAGCGAATATCAGAATTTCTGAACACAAGGACTACATCCGGTTTTACAAATATAGCCATTCTGGTCTTGCAGACCATGCTCTGGATACTCGCCACAGAATACGGTGGAAGAAAGCAAAAATAATACACCGGAGCAAATATAAATTCGAAAGATTATTTATGGAATCAGCCTCTGCCCTAAGAAACTCTCCAAACCTCAACAAATTTGGTTGTATGCGACTGCCCCAAATTTGGGAGGCATACATCAGCAGACCTTCAGCCCAACGGCCAGGAATGCTTACTTAGCCCGCCAGAGGGCACCATCAGGACTTCTAGGAGAAAGATAGCTTCATATCTTCATTTCCAGTTACTATATTGTTAGAGCTTGTTTGTGCTCCTGCCTTTTGTTAAGTTCCTTTAGAAAATGGCAATGAGACATTGCCGAAATATCGGAAATATCTATTAAAGTATTATTTAATTTATATTCGGATCTACGTTGTTTTAATTCCCTAAGTTATTTAGAAATGAGGGAATATGGACTACAAAGCTTGGCAGATAAAAGAAGAGATGATATGATTGAGACATCTAAACTGTTGATCAGTAGTTACAGAATTGATACTGAGAAATTCTTTCGTATGGTAGAATAAAGGGATGGAGTAAGGACAAGGGCCATCCCTGGAAATTGTGAAAGGAAGTAATAAGTAAAAGGATGAGTAGTGATTTCTTTGCATGGAGAGTGGTTGAAGCATGAATAGTGGATGAGGTTCAAGGTATGGTGTGTTACAGACTTTGTGTTGTTTTGGATGGCCTTCTGATAATTAGTCATGTGACTCCACATAGGTCCTGAATCACAAGCATAATAATAAATTTAACTAATAACAAAAGTGTTCAAGAGTGATTTTATGTTTGGAAGGGGAAAGTCAGAACAACTGGAGGTAAACCTACTCCAGCCATAATGTGAGATAAATAACTCAATACATGAATAAAAAAATATGAACGAACAGCAGGTGAAATATACTGACTAATCACCAGTGTAGTCAAACTGATGTGAGTACTAGAAAATTCACCACAGGCATATATAGGATGGCTTGTATAACTTCATGACTTATTTTCTCATTCATTCTCCAACTGTTTTAAATTTGTTTCTTTTTTTTTTTATTTTTATTTTTTCACACACAGATACATAATAATACCAATTATGTTCGACATTGCCAATTGTGTTTGAGGGAAGAATGAAATTATACAAGTGTGATGGGTTGTATTTGAATGGCTTTGGAGTGAGTGTACTGGAGAAATTTTGCTGGATGGAAGCACAGTGTGTGTGATGACTGCAAGACATCAGAAGAAAGAGATGAAGGGAAAAATCAGGAGCGTAGTACTGAAGAGGCAGAAGTGCTTGGCTTGGCTTGGCAGTGAAAACAGTTGTTGTGTGAGAGATGAAGAGAGAACGGGAATGCAAGAGGAACAATGAAACTGGGTGAATAGGGGGAGCGAATGTGTGTATGAAGATGTAGTATATTGTGATGTGGGGTAGAGAAGTTGCAACTGAACGGATATATGTGGTAAGTGGTGACAAAGGTGACTGGGCAGGTGTGGTAGGGAAATCACAACCAATAAATGGCTTGGACATGACTGGTTATAGACCTAAAAATGAACTGCTGTGTTTATTTACAAATGCCAGAAGTATATCAGAAATAAGGAGGATGAAATGGTTTCAGTGATTGAGTTTATTCAGCCCAAAATCATTGGAATAAGTGAAACATATGGGAATAGAAATGGAAGGATACAGTATTTGTCATGAGGATAGAAAGGGCAAGAAGGGAGGTGAGTGTTGCTGATGATAACAAGGGAATTAAGTCCACATAAGGTAGACATGAAAGAGGGAAATAGTGGAAATGGTTATGAGGCAGTGTAATGTAATGTAGAGGTTGAGAGGAAGACATATTTAGTTGAATGTTGCTATAGGCCTGGGAATATGAAGGGTGGTGATGAAGAAATGTATAAACAACTTGGATTAGTGAACAAAGGAAGGATAATTATTATGGGTGATTTTAATTATGGTGGTATATTTTAATTATGAAGAGAAAGCATTTTGGAATAAGGGCAACGAATTTCTCGAGTTCTTGAGAGATAACTATCTCAGGCAGCACGAAAAGGAGGACACGTGGGGATTGAGAGTTCTAGATCTGATCATTTCATCAGAGGATGTAATTGTGAGGGATTTCACACTTTCTTCCAGTTGGTGAAAATGATCATGAAGTAATCACTTGTGTTGTGGCTAGTCATATGCAGACTTTTGTGAGGAAAGGATATATATGGAATTAAAAGGCTGGTGATTATGACAAGTTTAGGAGACAGCTTTCAGCAATAACATGCAATTAGGAGTTGAGCAGTAAGAAAATAAATGCTGCACGGGAACTGACAAAGAAATATAACTATAATAAATTTAGTTTAATCCTTTATCCAAGTGTGTGCAAACAAAGTTTGTGCCTGAAAGTATCTTCAGGACTGGGGTAAAGTGGCACAACACCGGCGACTCCTTGCAAAGGTGGAGCAAGCTACCAACATACCTATCTCAGTATCTCCCATAATGCAAAACACATCTCCTTGCGGATATGTATAATGTTATGCATTAAGGGAAGGGCCACTTTACCCCAGTCCTGAAGATACTTTCAGGTGCAAACTTTGTTTGCACACACTTGGATAAAGGATTAAACTAAATTTATTATAGTCTGACCAAGTGAAAAATAAATTTTCAAAGAAATATAACAGCATCAATGTGTGAATGTATTCCAAAGGCCAAAAGGCTAAAATAAGGTAGATGTAAAATGGATGAATGTGGAGCTTAAGTATGAAATCTGGAAAAAGAAAGTACAGCTAGTTCTCTTTTTACATGGCGTTTTTTACACGATTTCAAAATAACACAGTTTAGAAAACAAAAGCAATTCTATTTTTACACTGTATATTTTGATTTAACACAGTTCAAATGGCACTTATTTTTAAAATTTCTGTTTGAATTCAGTTCTGTTAAAAAGGGTATTTCTATTATAATTATAATTTCCTAGTACAGTACATACGTACTTAAATTTGAATTTTGGGGAATCCCTTCGATGTTTTAAATATCAGGGATTACTCTATGCTACAGAATGCAGACAAATGTCAAGTAGAACTTATATAGTGAAATAACAAAAAAGTGTTCGTGGCTTTAAAGCAGCTAAGGACTGTGTGACTATTATTTAGCAGCAATTAAATTAAATGCTTCTGGAGATCGTATATTAAAACCATTCCTCATTAATTGATACCTAAGACCGTGGGCGATGAAAAATTTATTTTGGGTTCAAGAGAAATTTTTAATGAATGGTTCCATCAATGTTTTATTCCAGAAGTTAAACACTATTTGATGGGAAAAAATCTGGACTTTAGAGTTTTATTGATTATAGATAATGTGCCTATCCATCCTGTTTTAGAACACCCGAAAGTGGTTTGTTTTCTGCCACCTAATATAACATCCTTAATACAACCACTAGACCAGGGTGTGATTGCTACCTTCAAAACTTACTACATAACAAAAACATTCCAATACATTTTGGATAAACTAGCTAAAGATAATTTACTGACAGTTATTGATGTGAGAAAAAAATTTTCTATTTTGGATTGCATCAAACTTGCTAAGTTGGCATTATCAGAATTGAAACCATCAACTTTAAATGCATGCTGGAAAGCTACTTGGCCAGAATGTATGAAAAAGAAAACCCTGTACCTTTGCATACAACTGAATATCCCAATATCATCAGATTAGCACATGCAGAGAAGGATTTGATGATTTTTCGCGTGCAGATATTGAAGAATTGATGGTTGTCAAGGCTGTCGGTGATGACAAAATAGCAGAAGCTGTCCTTGAGAATCTCAATGAAAAAGAAAAAAGTGATGATGATGATAATGAAGAGATTCTACTCACTGCAGGATTAACTAAGAAGGGCTTCAAATGGCTAGTAAAATTGCAAAGTCATTTTCTTACACATGATTAAATACTGAACGAGCTGAACAGTTTAAAAGTGAACTAAAGTCATGTATGGTACGATAAAGAATTATACAAAGATCTAGTCAAAACAGGATTTTGATGATTAATTACAGAGTTCGTGGTAAAAAAAAAAAAAAACAACCTTCAGAATTATTGGAAATTAGTGCTAATTTAGTTCCTTTTACTGAAAAAAACATTTTTCCATTATGAACAGGACAGCCAAAGTGTTTCAAGTGATGGAAGTGATTTAATTACAATCTCACCAAAAGAATGCAGCTACTGTCCGAAAGTGATAGGAAATAAAATCTAACTAATAACCATATGTGCAGTTGTATTTGGACCTTTTTGAATTTATGTTTTATTACTTATTAGTGACAAACTATTTTCTTTAAGAGATGCACATATATATATATATATATAGCAATTTGTAATATTAACTCGGTACTGGGATATGTTCATATAAATTTATTCAAAAATTTATTCAAAACGCAACATGTTTCATCAGATTGTCTGACTTCTTCAGGCGTGGGAACATAGAAAGCAAGTAAACACTATAAGAAACATCGTATCACTATAAAATGACTATTATAAAATTCAGTTAGCTTTGAACTGTAGCTACAGTCCGTGTTGCAGTTCTATTGTTAAGTAGCTGCGTGCGTCTGATTTCACGCGTGTGCCAATATTGGATAGCAGAGCTGAAAGATTCCAGTAGATTATAGCTAAGGTTATTATTTATGTGATGAGGGTCCATAACAATTTCCTTAGACTCGACTATGTGTCGCTCCACCTCGTCATGGCATATATGAAGGTTTGAGGTTGTTGTCCAGTTTATCTCATGTTGACGGCCTTCATCATTTGTGTTTACTGAAAACAGTACATGACTTGACAGGGCACTTGCTCTAGTTCTTTTGTAGGCAATGTCTCTCTGGTGTTCTTCTAGACGTAGGAGGATGGATTTTTCAGTTTGGCCATAGTATTGCTTCCCGCAGTCACACGTGATTTTGTACACTCCTGGGAATTGTAGATGGTTGTGAGCTTGTTTGTATTTGCTTAAAATCAATCTTAGTTTAGGAAGAGTAGAGAAACAGGTTTTTATGTTGAACTTTCTTAAAATTCTTCTTAGTTTTGTGGAGAGTTTCATGAGTAGAAAGAGTTTCATTAGTTTTCTGAGTTTCATGTTTTTCATGTTATCGCATTGCGTTCACTCGGACTACTTTCAATATGAGAGGAAAATCTACAAACAAAATAAAGGATTGGCAATGGGAAGCCCCCTGTCTCTTATATTAGCTAACATCTTTTTTGAAGATTTAGAACAAAAGGCAATCTCCTCGGCTACTCTTAAATATGTCATCTACAAATCATAGCCAAATTTGGCTAAGATTTGTAGATGACATATTTCTTATCTGGGAACATGGCACAGATAACCTTCAGTCTTTTTTAAATCATTTAAACAACTTCCACCAAGATATCAAATTAACAATGGAGGTTGAAGAAAATGGATCTCTTCCTTTCCTGGACGTAAGACTTACTAAGACATCTGATTCTTAGTAAGACACCTGCATGTGTCCTCACATCACTATTTTGCACAGAAAGTGGGTATCATCTCAACCCTAGCACATCGTGCTAGATCTATACTGTCAGATGATGAAGATCTAAAAAATGAACTACAACATCTACAAAGAACCTTCACAAGTAATGGCTACTCGTCGAAAACTATTAATAAGCATCTATACCGCGCCACCAAAACAACTCAGAAACACAAGACAATCCAAAAGGTTATATCTCCTTACCCTATATCAGCTCGCTCTCCACGAAACTAAGAAGAATTTTAAGAAAGTTCAACATAAAAACCTGTTTCTCTACTCTTCCTAAACTAAGATCGATTTTAAGCAAATACAAACAAGCTCACAATCATCTACAATTCCCAGGAGTGTACAAAATCACGTGTGACTGCGGGAAGCAATACTATGGCCAAACTGAAAAATCCATCCTCCTACGTCTAGAAGAACACCAGAGAGACATTGCCTACAAAAGAACTAGAGCAAGTGCCCTGTCAAGTCATGTACTGTTTTCAGTAAACACAAATGATGAAGGCCGTCAACATGAGATAAACTGGACAACAACCTCAAACCTTCATATATGCCATGACGAGGTGGAGCGACACATAGTCGAGTCTAAGGAAATTGTTATGGACCCTCATCACATAAATAATAACCTTAGCTATAATCTACTGGAATCTTTCAGCTCTGCTATCCAATATTGGCACACGCGTGAAATCAGACGCACGCAGCTACTTAACAATAGAACTGCAACACGGACTGTAGCTACAGTTCAAACTGAATTTTATAATAGTCATTTTATAGTGATACGATGTTTCTTATAGTGTTTACTTGCTTTCTATGTTCCCCCACGCCTGAAGAAGTCGGACAATCTGATGAAACCTGTTGCATTTTGAATAAATTTAATTGTTATTCTGGTCTCAGTCATAGTCAGTATATATATATATATATATATATATATATATATATATATATATATATATGTGTGTGTGTGTGTGTGTGTGTGTTTTGTTTGAAAATAACTTATTGTTCATATTAGGTTTTCATATCTGGAACCATTCTTCTATTTTTTCATATGCACTGTATTCTTTTTTTACACAGTTTTCATTTACATGATTTTTTGTGGAACCTATCTACCACGTAAATGGAGAATTGGGTGTATATGGAGGAAGTACAAGATGAATAATGGTAATAATCAGTTACATGAAGAGTATAAAGAACCCAAAAGAGTGACTCAGTTAGTAAGGAAAACAAAAGTAGAGTATAAGCAGAAATTAGCAAATCAGACAAAGAAAAAACTCTAGAGAGTTTTTTAGATATGTGGCAAGTAAAAGAAAGAATGATCGTGGTAAGATGATGTTAATGGATGAAAGTGGGAGAATGGTAACTGCTGCAGAAGACATTGTTGAGGTATTCAGTGATCAATTTATAAGGGTATTTCATCATGATCAGGGTGGAATCATGAGGAACTTAAGTGCAGAGAATGTGGGAGAGGATGGCTTAATTATAAGTGAGCAGGAGGTATTTGAGGAAATAAATAAACCTGATGTCAACAAAGCGATAGGATTTGATGACATATGACCACACATTTTAAGGGAATGTTCCAGGGAATTGGCAGGCTTGTTTAATAAGAGTCTTACAACAGCACAGGTTCGAATGGAGTGGAAAGAAGGTAAAATTGTTCCACTGCATAAATGTAGTGGTAAGTCTGTGGCTTCAAATTATAGGCCAGTATGTATATCTGGAGTTGTGGCAAAGGTTCTAGAGAAATTGGATGAGCATTGTGTGCAACAGTGTGAGCCTCCCACATTGAGTATCTGACTCATCTAGCCATTACAGCTATCCAATTCTGTCTGACAGTTATATAAATTTAGATAAAGGCTATTTCTCCATCAAATTACACAAGTGGCATTCAGAAAGTAATGCCTCTGTGTGTGTGTGTGTGTGTGTGTGTGTGTGTGTGTGTGTGTGTGTGTGTGTGTGTGTGTGTGTGTGTGTGTGTGTGTGCGCGCGCGTGCGCACGCTCAGCATTTGGAGTGTGAATGGTCTTGAAATGCATCTAGTCTTGTTTTGTTTCTTCATCCCTCCAACACAGTTTAATATACAATAATAGTGTACGGCTGAAGTTGTATTTCTCATGTTTTCACTTTCACATATACAACAAAAGAATATTTTAGAAGTTTGTTGAAGTGCATAAAACAATATACAGTAATTCAATTTTGAAATGAATGAAATTGTGAGTGCTACTAATTTTCACTGAAGATTAAAGAGATAGTTATGGGGTTGTACATATCTTGTTCTTCATGTGTTGTGTACGAAGAACAAGAAAAAGTGATGAAGGAGTTCATGTTAATGACCCATTAAGAAATAAGTGAACAAAAACGGGCTTCCCAAGATGAGTCTTGTAACTCTAGAGGTCCTGAATAATAATAAAACCACAACTAATTATTTCAATGAGCAGAAAGCTAAGAAGTTAATAAGAGAAAACTGCGAAACAACTCTGAGATCACCAACATTAAACTTCAAGAATGAATTTTCTTTGTCAGATAAAAGTTAGTTAGCAAAAACTCAAAAGGATGAATATGAGTGAAAGTGTGAAGTATGGGTCGCGAGTTCGAAAATTAGAAACACTGAATGATAGAGAGAATGTGACACGAGATTAGAAAGTTAAATTGGCAAGAGATGAAATGGATGCAGAGTGAAATTAAGAAAATTTAGGGGGAAAACGATAAAACAAATCAAGTAGGTATAAAAGAGCTAATGAAAGACGAGCAAGTAGCGTTGTATGGCAACTCCATTATTAAAAGTGTGCTGGATGAGAGGATGCACAAGGTATGTTTTCCAGGCAGAAAACTGAGTAGAGTGATCGAGACATAGGATATGAGGAGAGAGCAAGCAAAGGAGTTGGTGTTAATAGGTACGAATGACTTGACAGAGGACAAAGAGCATCACAATTGATATCAGGAAGCTGCTTAGATGGATAAAAAAGAATAGTGTGATAGGAAGGGTAGTAAGCGTGTTGTCTAGGTATGACTGTGGTGAGATGAGGCAGAGAGCAAGGATTATGAAGGATATGTTGGCGGAAATGTGTGAGGAGAGGGGAGTACAGTTTGTTAATGTGTGGAATGAGTTTGAAGGACAAAGTGAACTATATAAGAGAGAGAGAGAGAGAGATGGACTGCATTTGAGTGGTTATGGTGTGAGTCGCTTGGAGAGACTGCTGCTGGAAGATAGAGAAGTGAGTACAGAGAATGAATTAGATCTTGTAGGTAGTGATGTGGAAGAGCAGGAGAGTAAGACAGGAGAGACTGAAGAAGTGGTTATGAATGAGTAAGTGAGTGGCATGAGTATGGAAAATGAGAGAATGTGTGTGTGTGTGTGTGTGTGTGTGCGTGTGTGTGTGTGTGTGTGTGTGTGTGTGTGTGTGTGTGTGTGTGTGTGTGCAAGAGGAACAAGGAAATCAGGGTGGACAGAGGGTAGACAGCGTGGTAAAGATGAATGCAGACATGAAAGGAATGGGATGACCTGAGATCGATAGGAAACAGTTTGAATTGAAAAGGGTTCTAAAATGAATAAGCAAAAAGGGAAATGGCTCCAGTCGAGCAAGGAGAGATCACATCGAATGAGTGGTATCAGTGGAATTAGCTGTAGATCCAGGAATGAGCTGTTGTGTTTGTATACAAATGCTAGAAGTGTAAGAAATAAGGCATATGAAATGGTTGCACTAATTGAGTCTGTTCACCCAAAAATTGTAGGAATAAGTGAGACATGGTTAGATGAGGACGACATCCTGACAGAAATAGAGATTGAAGGGTATGATGTGTTTTGTGAGGATAGAAGGGGTAAAAAGGGAGGGGGAGTGTTATTGTTGATAGAGAAAGAATTATGTCCATACAAAGTAGAGATAAAAGAGGGAAATAGTTCCAGTGGTTTTGAGGCAGTATAGTATGAGACAGAGGTGAATAGAATGAAATACTTGGTTGGATGTTTTATAGACCAGGTAATGTGGACGGCAGTCTGTATAATGCTGAAATGCATAATCAAATTAGCCAAGCAAATAAGAAAAGAGTGATCATTATGAGCAATTTTAATTATGCAATATAGACTGGAATGATGAGACAACAACTGGAAGTAAAGAAAATGAGTTTCTTGAGTTTTTGAGGGATAACTATCTCAGACAGTATGTAACAAAGGTAAACGAGGATTGAGGGTCTTGGATTTGATCATCTCATCAAAGGATGTAATTATAAATGAGGTGTCAAATCATCCCCAATTGGTGAGAGTGACCATGAGGTGATTACCTGGGTGGTTGCAAAGCAGTGTGAGGACCTCTGTAAGAAAAGGGTATATGTGGAACTACAAGGGAGGGGGTGATTATTAAGAGCTAAGGAGACAGCTTGTGGGTGTAGCATGGAATGAGGAGTTGGTTGGAAAAGAGATCAATGCAGCTTGGGGGATTTCCAAATCTGTCTAGTAGATGCAATGTCTAAATGTATTCCGAGGGTGAGAAGGTTAAATAAAATAGGCGTGAAATGGATGAATAAAGAGATTAAGCATGCAATACAGAGAAAAAGGGCATTATGGAGGCAGCATAAGAGAAGTGGAAATAATCAATTCCATGAGGACTACAAAAACCAGGAAAGGCAGGTGACTTGGTTGCTGAGGGCAGCTACAGAGAGGTATGAACAGCAGTTAGCTAATGAAGCCAAAAAGAATCCTAAGGAGTTCTTTCGATATGTAGCCAGCAAAAGAAAGAATGATTATGGAAGGATGACAGTGATTGGAGAGACAGCTGTTGCAGAAGGTGTGGCGGAGATACTTAATGAGCAGTTCGTGTCTTTCAATCTTGTGGATGTGACTTCATGGAGAGATTGAGAGCAATTGATTATGAGGAGGAGAGACTGACTGTAAGTGAGCAAGAGGTGTATGGGGAGTTGAGCAAACTAGATGTAAATAAGACTGTGGGACTTGATAATATATCACCACATATTCTGAAGGAATGTGCCAGGAAGTTGACACCGGCTTTGACATATTTTTTTAATATGTCAAAGAAAAAGGGTGCCAATTAACATATTTTTTTAATATGTTAATTGGCACTCGGTCAAGTTCCTAAGGAGTTGAAGGAGGGCAAGATTATGCCAATTCATTAAGGAAGTGATAGAACTTGAGCATCAAACTATAGGCCTATCTATGTGTCAGGTTGTCAGGTGTTGTGGTTAAGTTGTTGGAAAAGCTTGTGAGAACCAGGATCCAGAATTGGGTTGACAACAATGGTATTACCTTTGATGGACAGCATGGATTTGCTAAAGGGAGGTCATATTTTAGTAATCTACTTACTTATTACAATAAGGTGACTGCTTCCTTGGACAGAGGAGAAGGGTACACAGTAATATACTTAGATTTCGCAAAGGCTTTTGATAGATTACCGCATGATAAGTTGAGAGTCAAACTAGAGCAGATGGGGTTGGATATTAGATTGGTGCATTGGATTGGAGACTGGCTATCTGATAGGTATCAACAAGTTGTGTATGGGGGAGTGATATCCACGAAAAGGAAAGTCACTAGTGGTGTGCTTCAGGGATCTGTTTTAGGGCAATTACTGTTTAACTTGTATATTAATGATATTGGTGAAGATTTGGATGGAGATATTCAGTTGTTTGCAGATGATGCAAAGTTGGGATAAACCATGAAGAGTAGAGAAGATGTTGAGGCCTTACCAGAAGACATGAATAAATTGAGTGATTGGGCAAATGAATGGGGATGTGAGTTCAATGTTGCAAAATATAAGGTTTTAAAATTTGGAAAACGAAGATGGGATGCTGAATTTATGCTTGGTGAGGATATATTGTCGAAGGTGGAGGAAATAAGAGATATGGGGGTGATAGTGGATAAGGATCTGAAATTTAGGGGACACATAGCCAAAATTGTGAAGACAACACAAAGGCTTCTGGGAATGATGTGGAGGACACTGACTTGTGGAAGTAGGGAAATTCTTGTTCCATTGTATCAAAGCCTAATCAAAGGCTTTGATTAGGCCACACATGGACTATTGGGCTCAGATTTGGTCACCTGGTTTACAGAAGGATGTTGGAAAAGGGTCCAGAGGCAACTGACTAAGGTGGTTTCTAACCTCTGGAATGTTGAGTGTGAGGAAAGATTGAGAAGATGTAATTTGCAGAGACCGGTGGACATGAGGAAGCGGGAGAGATATGATAGAGACCTACAAGTTAGTAAGGGTGGATCGATGCTGGGGAGGTTCTACAGAAAATAGTGGGAGATCAGGGGAAAACCAGAGGTCATTCTTGGAAACTGTATAATGAGGGTGTGAGTAATGGAGAGAGAGAGAGGCAGGTTTTTTTCATGCAGAGCTGTGAATGATTGGAATGCCTTGCCTGAGAGTGTGGTGTATGCAGAGAATTTGAGTGTGTTTAAGGTGCAGTATGATGAGCTGTGTGTATGATAAAAGTATACCTCCCGGATGAGTCTTTGACTCCATGGGGTCTTGGGTAATAATAATAATAATAATATGGAAATATCAGGATTTTCCTCCTAGAAATTTAAGCTCTTCATCCTCATGCAGGCATATGAGCCAAGGAAACACTATTCATAGACAAGAATACTATTAGACAGAGACAGAGAGTTAAAGTTTAGAGGATGTTGCAAAGGTGGCCTAAACAGCACATCAGATTATGTGGTTGCTGAAGAACACACTAACAGCATAGATAGGGAGATTATTATTCCCCTTTATATGGCTTTAATAAGGCCACATCTGAAAATCCTCTCCACAACTTCAACCATGAAGTTGAAGTTGTGAAAAAGACAGGAGAAAAAGAGATGACATGACAGAATCATATAAGTTATTATTAAAGAGGTTTTATCAGACTTCAGGTGTGACAATGCTTGCTTTATGCTGTAATAGTAGGAAGAGAAAGAACAATGGTCACCCTTGAAAATTATATATGAGTGTGCTTAACAAAGGGTGTTAGGAATAGATTTTTTGCATAAAGGGTGGTGAATGTGGGGAGTAGGTTGCCAGAAATGGTTGTGAGTGCTTTGTCAGTGAACTAGTTCATGAAAGTATGACACATTGTGTGAATAATGATTAATATGTGAATAATGGGTTTCCTACAATGAGTCTTCCAATGCTATGAAGATACACTTCTAATATTATTATCATCATCATCAGACCTCTATTGAGTCAAGAGACTCATTATGGAAGGCCCCCACTTTTACACATATAGCTCATCATACAATGACTTAAGTACATTCACTATCTCTGCACTCATTACACTTTTAAGCAATGCATTTCAAATCACCCACCACTCTCCAAGTAAAAAACCTACTCTTCACCCCTTTGTTCACACCCTCCTTTATAAAGCTTCCAAGAATAGTCTCTTGTTCTCCTTTCTCCAACCATTTTATGAAAAATCTCATACACATTAGCTGGTAATTACCCTTCACCAACTTATATGATCATGCCACCCCCTCCTTCTTCTATCCACTAGGCTATGCAATTTGCATTCTCTCAATTTGCCCTCATACTCAACATTCCAGAGACCCCAAAACCATCTCCAACATATCTTCATCCTTTTAAAAATCAGGTGACCAAATCTGTGCACAATAATCCATATGCAGTCTATATAATCTATAATTAGATTATAGAAATTATAATTATAATCTAATTTCTATAATAATCAATGCTGACTTGACAATTTTAGCAAAATGCACCTGAAATTTCAGGTCTTTATCCAACATCAACTCCAGATGTTTCATCTCCTCCACCTCCTCTAAGATATCCCTACCAATCTTATATTCTGTATCCTATCTTTGCTTCCCAAATTTTAAAACCTTACATTTTAGTACAATGAACTGGTAGCCATGCTTACTCGCCCATTCATCCAGTCTCAATCCAGAAATGTAATGACTAAGAAAAAAAAAAAAGGGAAGTGCTATTATTTAGAGTTTGGAAATCACTGAATTACAATAAAATAAGTTTAAAGCAAAAATTATTATTATTGTTATTATTATACAGGTATCTCCATGGAGCCAGAAGACTCATCATGGGAGATCCATTATTCACACACTAGCCATCATTCACACAATATCTATCATACCTCTCCTTAGACTCATTCAATGATAAAGCACGCACAACTCTGCCAACACATTCCACTCATTCACCACCCTCCAAACAAAAAATCTAGTCCCAATACCCTTGCTAAACATATACAACTTCCACTGGTGACCTCTTGTTCACCCACTTCTTGCCATGTACTGAAAAAAGTCCTCAGTGTCAATCCTATAAAACCTTTTAATGATTTAAATGTTTCTATCATGACTCCTCTTTTTTGCCTATCAACTAATTTTTGAAGTCTACAGATCATCAACCTCTTCTCATTCCACAAAGCTGCCACAATCTTTGCCTCTGGATCCTCTCGACAACTTCTTCATCCCTGAAGAATCCAAATAAGTGCAAAATAGTCCAGATGTGGCGTTATTAAAGTCTTATATAGGGGAACAATAATCTCTCTATTCCTGCTTGTTAGTGTATACAACATAATCTGATGTACTGTTTTGATTACCTTCACAATATACCCTCTAAACATCAAATCCCCATCCACAACCTCATGCAAGTCCCTGGCCTCATCAATTTACTACAGTTCAGTTCCATCAATATAGTACACAGCTTCTGATCTTTTCTCAAAGTGAAACCTTACACTTGGCCACATTAAACTGATGGACTTTTTTTACCTTTGCCCATAGTGCTACCTGTTTAAGTCTTCCTGCAGGATCACTGCATCACCTTCATTTATTATTGCTCTTCTCAGGTTAGTCATTAGACAATAACTGAATATTTCCTGTTAAATCATTTCATATTTCATATGATATACAAATTAAGCAAAACAGAGGATGAAATACTGAGCCCCTGTGGTACACCACTGGTCACTTGCCCTCTCCTGGACTCAACTCCCCCACAAACCATTCTTTGATATCTGACCATCAGCCACCATATAATCCAAATCACCAGATTCATATCCATCTCCATTTGCTCCAATTTATGCAAAGAATTCAAAGTGAAATATTGTCCAATGCTTTTGCAAAAGTCTAGCAATATCACTGAGTGGCCACTTCCCTTATCAAACTCCACTGTCACCTGATTATAAAAGTAAGCAAATTACTATGACAAGACTTGCCCTTCACAAAACCATGTTGTCCTTTATAGAGTAATATATATACAGTAGAGTAACTTGGCCAGCTGGCCTGGTTGGCCAAGTGGTTAGAATATTCGCTCTCCAGCCAAAAGGCTGCGGGTTCAAATCCCACCGTGGGCATGGATGTTCATGATTGTCTGTGAAAATACTAGTGGTGGTGGTCAGCAGTAGATGGCATTGGTGTAAATGATGAAGGTAGTTGCAGTTTGTTGTAGTTGGTGGATTGAGTGATGGAGACAGAAAGTTGTAGAGTAGGTGTCCTTCCTCAAAGAGTGACTCCCTAGAGGTGTCACATAATAATAATGATAATATTCCTATCCACCCTATTCTGAACTCTGTCTTTCACCAATTTCTCTAATACTTTAATTACCACTCCTGAGATGCTAATTAGCCTATAATTTGCTACTTCTTCTTCTATGGAGTATCCATTATGCAAATATTTTGCCCTCTTTCCACTCTATTGTCACTTTTCCAGTAAAAAAAGCTTAAATTAAAGCTTGGCAAGAGGAGCTGATAATTCTCTTACACATTCTCATAATATACACAGGTTGATTGAGGTTCTGGAATATTTTAAATACCTCTATTTCTTCAACCTCTGTTCTCCTATCATTCAGTGTCACATCTGGCATTGCAATGTCACCGCCTTTGACATTGCAATGCCATTTTTGAGTTTTTGAGTGAGCACTGCAAAATGCTCACTCAATAATTCCACTGTTTTGTTTGGCTCTGTTATTTCCCTACCATCAGCACTTTTAAAAGTCATCCTTCCATAGTCATTGCTCCTTTTACTTGCCACATAGCAAAAGAATTCTTTAGGCCTCAGCTTTCTCTCGTAATTAGCATTAACTTTACCATACCAGTTACACTTCTTGCCTGCACCTTATACTGCTCGTGGGCATGCTGATCACCTTTTTCTTTATAATCACTACATGACATTTTCTTTGTGTGAAACTCCTGCTTAATTTACTTATTTATTTCATATCCAAACACAAGTGATAGAGTAGTAAGTAAGTGGTACAACATTATTTACAACAAATTAGAATACATATATCCTGCACGGAAAGAGCAGTTGATTGCTAAAGATACTGGAGGAATATCTGACTGTATTTACTGTATATAACTTATGTATAGATTCTTTCTTCATATTTTACTCCCACTTAATGAAGCTATTCATCCATCTAACTCCTTCCTGATTTATCCTTCAGACTCTAGGCATACATTTAGATACCGTTTTCTTCAAACATCCCTTGATCACCTCCCCATGCACCACTAACATCTCTCCTCTCCAAATTCTTATGCCATGGCTCTGCTAAAAGCTGATCCTCAGCTTGTCATAATCACCTGCTTTGTAATTCTGTGCATGTCTGGCAATCTTCCAGGTCAAGACTACATGATCACTTTCTCCAAGCAAAGGCAGCATATGAGGGTGGTCTGAAAAGTTCTCAGCCTTGACCACAGATGGCAACACTATCGGCAAGATTTATTTTTCTAAGTTGGTATATCTGTCATAAGCATCCATGTGAAATTGCAAGTCATTCTATCAAGTATGTTTTAAACAGCTGTCTGAAGCAAAGGTGTTGTTTGTATCCCTTGAAGTGGATAAAATTGAGTATCATGCGGTTATAAAATTTTTCGTAAAAGATTTAACACCAAAAGAAATTCCTTTGAAGTTCATAAAAGTTTATGGGCACACTTCTCAACATAATAAGGTAGATTATGTTGAAAAATAAAAATAATTTTGTAATTCTAAATTCGTTTTTTCATTGTTAGGCCGAGAACTTTTCAGCCCACCCTCATAGCTAGATTGGTTAGGGTTAAGTTCTCTGATGCAATGGTCAGATCCAGCACTCTTGAACCTCATGTCCCATCATTACATGTTGCCTCAGGTAATTATCTCTTAGCAGTTGTATAAATTCCATTACATTCCCTGCCTGTGACCATTCCATCTCCCAATCTATGTCCCCATAGTTGAAATTCTCATAATAATTACTCAACCTGTACTCATCATGCTAATTTTTGAGTACATTATCTACATTCCCTTATAACTCCTGGATTACAGAGGCAACTAATTACATATTTATTCCTGTTGGCCTCTATCTCACATCAGATAGCTTCAAGTGAACTTCTCTCTGAATCCCTGTCCCCATGATGTACTTCTATTCTTTATGGACTATTGTGCCCAGATTTGGTCACCCGGTTTTCAGAAGGATGAAGAGATGTTGGAAAGGATCCACAGGCGACTGACTAAGGTAGTTTCTAACTTCTGGAATGTCAAGTATGAGGAAAGACTGAGACGATGCTACTTGCAGTGTCTGGTGGACAGGAGGAAGAGGGGGAGCTATGATAGAGACCTACAAGTTAGTAAGGGGGTTGTTATAGGATCAATGCTGGAGAGGTTCTACAGAAAATAGGGAGATCAGGGGAGAACCAGAGGTCATTCCTGTAAACTGTATAAAGAGGGTGTGAGTAGGGGAGTGAGAAGCGGGTTTTTTTCATGCAAAGTTGTGAAATGGAATGCCTTGCCTGAGAGTGTGGTGTCTGCAGAGATTTTGAGTGTTTAAAGCACGGTATGATGAGCATACTGTGTATGCTCAGTGTATAATAAAAGGCCCTCCTAGATGAGTCTTTGATTCCATGGGGGTCTTGGGTAATAATAATAATAATAATAATAATAATTCTCTTATCATTAGCAGTCCCCTCCATGCTTCCTGTTCCTTCTTCCTCTCTGAAAACACTATATCCCTTGTATTCTATTCCTATGAGCATATCATCCTCAGTTAGCTACGTCCCACTAATGCCTATAACGTTTGGATAAGTTGTGCTAACCAATGCCAAAAACTCATCAACCCAACTTTATTTTGAATACTTCTGGCATTAGTATACATAAAACTGCAATACCCCCTTCATCCCCTGAAATATGAGAGGTATAGTGTAAGTTTAAGATTTTTATTAGCCTTTTTTTAATAATCCTTTAAGATTTTGAATTTGATATTCATAAGGGTATTTTCACATATGTTGCATTATTATAATGACACTGGAAATAAAAATAACATTTTGTTCCAATTAAATAACTAAGTGTGCCAAGCACTATAAAATCAGCCTTACTTGTGATCTATGGGGCATCATCCTGCTTGGTAACTGACCAGATGGTGTTCTTTTACAACTAGATTTGGTAGGGCTTTCATTGCACTGTTCTTGTTTTAAATCACTACTACACAATGAACTGCAGTAGTTGACAAAATCTGTATCTATATGGTATCCATATGGACAACAGTGACACTTTTCTTTTTCTAAACCTATGTCTTCCTTGGAATTAAGGTTTTCAGAATTTAAAGGAACTTCTTTCTTTAAAGTATGACCATCTGTAAATGCATAATTCTGGTTAATAACAATAATACACTGGCACGTGTGTGTGTGTGTGTGCGCGCACGCACACACACACACACACACACACACACACTAAATAGAGTTATGAATGCTGTTTTTTTTTTCTTTTACATTCTCCATTCTGTTTTTCCATTCAAGTAGTTATGGTATAACTCATTATAATCAATTGTTTCTTAAATGAATGTTTATAGAATTTATAAAATGTGTGTGCGCACACACACACACACTAAATAGAGTTATGAATGCTGTTTTTTTTTCTTTTACATTCTCCATTCTGTTTTTCCATTCAAGTAGTTATGGTATAACTCATTATAATCGATTGTTTCTTAAATGAATGTTTATAGAATAATAGTTATTGTTGTTGTTAAGTGAAATTTTTAAATACTAAATACAGTACATGATTAACGTCAACTTTAACATGAAACCTACAAAGAAACACTACATGTGTGACATAGCATACATCCTTTATGGAAATGAACTCAGTTAAATTGTCACATCTCACATAAGGAACATTCCTATCCAACAGGAGTCTAGTGACTCCACACAGGCCTGAAAAGAAAAAATAAATAATATCAGAATAAAAGAGCATTTTCAAATGACTTTAAAAGGTGAGTTGGCCAGTCTCTTATAGGAAGGTACAACATTTTATATGTTCTTGTTCTTGTTCTCCATAATAATAATGCTTAACAGTAAAACTGAAACCAAGAGGGGGAAAAAATACGTTTATTAAACTCACTAACATTTTGCTGGTTTTCTACCCATCATCGTCAGAGCACAATGATAACTGTAACAGGCACACAACACTAAACTAAGTAATTGACGAAACAATTTAAATTGTAACTGATACCTAATGTAATTACATGGTGCCCTCTATGGGTCAAATAACTACAAAGTTAATTTAGAAAAGTCCAGCTATTAGGTCTTAAAATGATAGTCTCCCAGATTTTTGATAAATTAATGCAACATACTTGTTGATAGTGGGAGAGTGCTTCATAGCTGATGCTTCTAAGAATATCCTCTCATATCTGTAATAACAAATTCTATGTAATATAGACTTTTTCTCCATCTGCATCAGCTAGAAGCACTCTTCCAACCTCAAGGTTGCATTAATTTACCAAAGATCTGGGAGACTATCCTTTTAAGACCTAATAGCTGGATTTCTTTAAATTAACTTTGTAGTTATTTGATCCATAGAGGGCACCATGTAAGAACATTAGGTGTCAGTTATAATTTAAATTGTTTCTACAATTACTTAGTTCAGTGCTGTGTGCCTGTTACAGTTATTGCTCTGATGATGCTGGGTAGAAAACCAGAAATATTAGTTAGTTTAGTAAATGTATTTTTTCTTCTTGGTGTTGGTTTAACTTACTGTTAAGCATTATTATGAATAATGCACAATACCTAAGCCTTTCTTTACGTGTTCTCTTTCTCAATAGTGCTATGAATAACACTATGTATTGTACATGATACAAATATATAAAAATAAAATAAAATAGAAGAATAATTTCCCTTTTCTTACATGTTAGTGTTCACTTCAACAGTGCAGTTATTCTTCTTTTGATTATTATTATTATTACTTTTTCTTGGGCATCCACATGGAGTCAATACTCATTGTGAGTATTGTGTGAACAATGGCTACAGTTGTTGTTGAAAGTTTTTCAACTTGGTTATACTATAAATTAAAGATGCCAAGAAATCATATATTTGGTTAATATACAAATTATATACAAAGTTGAGAATTTTGGATTCAGCTGTTTTTTCCAACAGTAACTTATGGATCCTAAAGAAGGTCTGATAGGAAAAGGATAACTGCTTTTGAGATGTGATGTTAGGGAAGGCTGTTGAGGATATCATATACTAAAAGGCAGACAAATGGATGGGTACTAGAAAGGATCAGCAGAAATTTAAGTTGACAGAAGAAAGTTGAAATGCTTTGGACACAATGAAAGGATGGAAGGAGGACTTCTCAGAACAGTAATAGAAGGTTAAGTTCCTGGAAAAAAAGGAAGGGGTAGATCGTCAATGAAATGGATGGATAGTGTGTCTGGAGTGGCTGATCTTCAGAGAGTTGAAGCCTCCAGGAAAGCATACAACAGGACCACATGGCAAGGACTGGTGTGGCACATTACCAAGCATCTGTTGATGGCCAATGAATAGATAGATAAAGTGCTACTTATAATTCTTCCCAACTCTGCATCATCAGCAAACAACTGGAGATCCCAATCAATCCACATAGCATATCTTTCACAAACAAGTTAAACAGCAGGGGGTCAAGAACATAACCCTGGGGCATGCCACTGGTTACTCTCCTCTTTTGAGACACTGCTCCATCATACACAACTTGCTGGTTTTGCTCAAAGAGAGAGTCAATCTCCAATCTATCATATACCAATATACTATCCATCCCATCCTCTGCAGCTTGTACTCCAATTTATCGTGTTGTAATCTATCAAATACATTTTTTTATCACTGTATATAATTCTCCCTTATGTAACACATTTATTACCTTATCATAAAATGAAGTAAATTCTTAAAATATGACTTACCCTTTGCAAATAATGGAAGTAACACTGCATCTGCTTATGAAATGAAAGTTATTTCACTTTACTTGACAGTGATCTGAGGCAATGTTTTAAATTATGTGAAGTGTCAAAAATTTTAGGTATTTCATGAGCATGCATGCCAGATTAGTTTATCAGTGTCCCTGTAATAACCCAATCCAGATCCCCCCCCCCCCCCAGGTGCAATCTAGAGATGCCAGTGACACAGGCAAAAATTATAGGATTAAATAATCTTTTTATGTGAGTTTTTCCATTATTAATTTTTTATTTCTGTCTGCTCACGGTTTGCCATTATTAAAACTTAAGATTATTTGCTAATTAAAGAAGTTTTATTTTTAAGTAGTTGTTATCGAGTTTTGTCTGATCTAGTATCTAGCAGATGAGAAATTCACACCTTGAATTAGTTATCTGTTGTTTTGAATGAATTCAGATCACTGCACATAAATATAAATTATCTTAAATATAAACTATCCAGGTTGAGATCAAGAAGTCCAATACCTTTTGACTTTTCTGTTTTCATTGTTAAGTTTTCCTCCTCTACAACTGTCTCTAAAGTCTCACTTTCAACTCCTGGTGGATCAATTCTAGGCTTCATTACTGCAAGCCTGACAAAACTTATCTTCTCATTTCACTGCAATAATAAAGCATTTTATTTATAAAATTTTTGTATTTATTTATAAAATGAGTACTTATGCAATTTAGGTTTAATATATTTCAATTAGTCACTTTTCATTTTATTTTATTTTTTTTTTTAGAATCAAGAGACCATCCAGAGAAAATTTTTTATAATTATTATTATAATTATTTTTTATAATTATAATAATAATTATAAAAAATAATAATAAGAAGAAGAAACGACAAAAAATGAAGCATAGCATTTTGTAAAATAAAGCCAATAAAAAAGAGACAATTTGCAACATTAAAACATAGGATATTCTCAATACTAAATTCCAATAAAATCCGACACCTAAATTTGAGTTATTACATGCTTTAGGGTTGAGAAACGAATATATTAGATGCAAAGTACACAAAAACGGCTTCATGTTTAGCTACTGTGATAACGAATGATGTCGCTATACGTTTTTATCATTGTAAAACTTATTATATTATTGTCAAGGATTATTTCCATAATGGTTGGTATACGTGTTGTAAAAATGTTTTTATTTATTTATTTTTTTTTGCCAGTTTAATCAGTAACGAGGGTATGAAGCGCCCGTGGCAAGGGTTTAAATTGCACCCCGCAACCCAAAAACGACAAAAATTTTGAAAAATTTAAATATAACAAGTTAAATTTTACTAAATGTTAAATACTTACTATTAACCCCTTCAAAATGAGTTGCAGTGTTGCAGAATTTGTGTGTCTAAAGCGGTGTATTGCCGAAATTTGAAAATACAATATAAAATAGCGGACTTTTATATCTATTTATTTATTTTATACATTTTTTACGTTTTGCGCCCCAAACCTAGTTGCGCCCGTGGCGAGCGCCTCTTTCGCCACGTCCTCGTTACGGCACTATAAGCCAGCGCACGAAGGGTTGTAAATCTATCGTTCCTTGGTAGGCTAACAGATAGTACAAAAATTCTAGAGCTCAAATGTGTACGGTACTTTCTAAAGCCCATTCATGCTTCCAGTAGGGAGAATAGTGATCTCTAGCTGGGTGACGAAAATTATCTGCTCTTCTAAAAGACTCGGTTGGTCGATTGGTAGAGCCTCTGCTACTAATGGCTCGCAAAAAGTTAAGCAAGTTTGAGCGCGATTAGTAGTTGGAAGGGTTCGATCGTTCGATGCTGTTGGCAACCCCCCCCCCTCGATGAGTCTTTAAACTCCCTGGAGGTGTCACATAATAATAATAATAATAAATAAAAGACTCACAGACATTCATGTCGCAGCTGGATTCGAAATTAGGCTGCTTTATTGGAGAGAGTAGAGATGCTATGTGCTAAGTCGGAAGCGTTCGTTTGAAATATATGAACGCTTAAATATAATATATAATTATAAAGGTATATATAATAGATAATAATATAATATAATATAATATAATATAATATAATATAATATAATATAATATAATATAATATAATATATGAAATATATAATTTTATAAGTTTTCGAATCGTTTCGCCAAATTTTGCCACTAAAATGGTGTATTCTTACACCAAAACGAGATCACTCACTAACTTTCAGTTTAAAAAAAAAAAAAAAAAAAAAACCAATATCAAGTTTCATTAAGATCTTACTTTTTGAAAAAAAAAAAAAAAGACACCTAAAACGATGCAAGATATTTCTGAAGCTGCTCGTGTAGCCTTGTGAATATGCGGAACTCAGCTTTATATTTTAGAAATCGCTAGAAGCTGATTTCCATCCTTAGTCGACGCCTGTAGCATATCTACGAATGATTTGAAGACTTTGGGAAGATAATACCTCAAAGAACTGGCATCTAGTATTCCTAAAACCTAACTGATGCATTTCTTTACCGCCTGAAATCCTGTGAGATACTGTCGATTCTTCTGAGTTGCGAGATTAAAAACCCGAGTTTATTATTATTATTATTATTATTATTATTATTATTATTATTATTATTATTATGTGACACCTCCAGGGAGTCCAAAGACTCACCGAGGGAGAGTGTGCCAACAGCATCGATTGATCCCCTTCCAACAACCGCACTCAAACTTGGTTAACTTTTTGCTGAGCCATTAGTAGCAGAGGCTCTACCAATGACTAGGATACTTTTTTGTAAAATATGCATTACATGCACTGGAGCAAACTTAGAATTAAATTATAAATATCTTAGGAGGGGGAAAAAAATCCACTTGCCTTGTGCCAGAGATGATCATATCAACTAACTAGTAAATGGGTGAAAAAAAAAAAAATCCTCTAATTGGTGACTAGACTCGAATCTATAACAGATAAGATAACGTTTATCAATTGTGAGGCTGGTGGAAGTAAATGGATTAATGTATTTCAAGGCTCTTCATTATCCGATAAATGTTTCAATGGTTCAGATCAGGCAACCGAATGAACTGGAATACGTCAGTGAATCGGAAGTGTTTTTATTTTATTAATTTTTTTTAATCCATCGATGAAAAACTGGAAGCTTTTATTACTTTAACAACAGAATGAGACTAAGGTGAGATAATAATCGCTGTTCTAAAGCTTTAGGCTCTAAAGACCAAATACATACATTACTTTTCTAAGACACTTCAGGCCTCCATTAAGTCGAGTACTTTGTTCTCCACCGGACGATGATAATAATGTGCTATCTAAATCCCTTCCAAACTTCCACAACGCTCGGATTCTAACACGGCGTTAGAAAGTGATGACACATAACCCACCTAAACTCTGCAGATCGATCTGGTTGGCTGAATGAATAGGCTCCACTTTCCAACTGTGGATTCGAATCCTACAGGAATGTGAATCTTTTTAGGTGATAGCTGAATTTCATCGCCCAGCATATAATCCCCACACTGTTTATTGAAGGATGAAATAACTAAATTAATAATAATAATAATAATAATAATAATAATAATAATAATAATAATAATAAATAAAAACAGCACGCTTGGTCACTGGAACTGCGAAACCAGAATATCCAATTCTTACCTCATCCACGGTTGTTAAACGATATGTTTATAACTTTGATGGGTGGGGTACATATAAAATAAAAATAAAACAGGGCTGCATATTTCAGGAACTAGGTGCAGCACAAGGCCACGGTTGTGTTAAGAAGACTTCGGACCATGGTGTATTTTGAAATGTGGCTCCTACTCTCACTGTTTTAAGCCATTATATTAGGCATATCTAACATCAGAAATAACATTTCCACACATATTATTAATGGATTCTTTAAAACAAATAATAAAAATATAATATACAATTAAGGAAATAAAGCTACAATTTCTCACACATACTTCAGATTCCAATTCATATACTAGAACAATTTATGTATTATTATTAGTAATAACAATCACAGTAAGAGTTTCCAATTATAGTTCACAGCGACACAGAGTAAATTATATGATTTCCTGTTTCAGTTTATTATAGTGCTTGGAAAGAAATCAGCAGACACCATAATGTGAGGAACAAACAGTCATAGCGCACCCACCTTAATAAGATATAGGCCCTCCTTTTGCTGCGATGATTGCAGCAATCCTACGGACCATATTTTCTACAAGCGTACGATAGCGATCAATGGGAATTTTGTAGCATTCTTCCTATAAGCATATGATGTGCTGGACTATTGTGGAACAGATGTCCGTTGCCTTCACCGGCGCTCCAGTTCATCCCACACATGTTCCATAGAATTGAGACCAGGGATCTGTAGAGGCTAGTCAAGTGTGGTAACATTCATGTCCACAAACCACTTAGTTACAGCAGCTGCTTCATGACACAGTGCGTTGTCATGCAGAAAGAGTAATCGTTCCGTAGAAACGCTACAAAGTAGGAAGCATTGCATTTCCCAGAATGTTCAGATACCTCTCGGAATTCAATGTTCGTGGCACGACAAACAGAGATCCGAGAAAAAACCACGAAAATCAGGACCATACCATCAAACCCCCACTTTCGAATTTCACAGTTGGAGTTACGCACACTGGTAAGAGACTTTTACCGGGCATCTGCCACACCAGTCCATCTGCTTGGTAGAGGGTGTAGCGTGATTCAATGCTCCATAGCACAGCTTTCCAAGCTTCCACGTCCCACTGTACAAGCTCTTTTAGACATTCATTCATTCTCCGTTGTTTATATAAATATACCCATTTGCGAATATAAAAATAGATACTTTAGTAACGTGGTGGAAATGAAAAATGCGCAACAGCAACTCAAAATCATTGAGAAAGCAACCAAAATTTATCGTAATCTGACATGCAAATGCACTAAATTAGGCCTAATTAGATTGCAAACAACCTAGGAAAAGAGTGCTATTTATTATTATTATTATTTCATTAACTCTTATTAACAATTATCTTCAAACTTAATTATTGCATTATACGATACAATTCTCAGAAGAAGAAGCTTATTTAAACAAAATTAACAATACGTACTTTGATATTAGATAAAGTACATAAACACTCCACACGCACTAAATAAATGATTAATACACTACACAGACATGCTACAAATGGTTCCTTAGTTACGTAAGCGTTACCTAAATAGCAAAATGTGAGGTGCATGAATAGACATCTATATGTCTAAGCACGTTTTCTCGCTTTGATTATTACAATGATTCTGAAATATTTTACAAAGTATTTTCATAGGGAAAAAATATATAAAAATATCAACATTGAACTACTTGAAACATTTTTGCAAATAATATAATGTTTGTGCTACGTTTCGACCTCACAGTTTTTAATAGTTTGAACTGAATTTGAATAAATCCAATACAAGAAATTTCTAGGATCCTATTTGCATACGTTTGATTATTCTCAATTAAGTAAATTCATTTAAGAGGTTTTTTTTTTTTTTTCATATTTTTTTCCCCCTGATAATCGAAATGGCATTTTATGGTTTAAAAAAGAGGAGGGAAGCAAGAGAACATAGTTTTTATTTATTTATTTATTTATTTATTTTTATGTGATTGGTCTGTTCTGGTATTTGAAAAATACGATAAGAAGGCCATTACATTTGAGTACTCTAATATACAATTCGAGAGCCTAGTTAGCTCGGCCGGTTTCGAGAAGCCTTTTGTTGGTAAAAACATGGGTTAGAATCTCCCGTCTAGGACACGCCTTTATCAGGGCTTTTCAAATTTGAAGGCGAGTTACTTAGTCTCTCATTCATCTATATCCCTGCTACTTCCGAAACTCCGGTTTTTCATCCTGCACCAAGGTAAATGGACAAGAGAATACACGAATTTTTCACAGAGAAATATATACTCTATTTAGATAATAAGACTGACCAGCTTATCGTGTTTACGAAAACCAATCTAAGGTAGTTCATGTACATAAAGACCTGGAGATAATGCCGATTATTTTCATTATGACAGAGAATTTACTATTCTGCCGGTTACCTCACAATTTGTTTACCGGTTTATCATGAATGAATTACTAATTATTGCTCAAATCAAAATTGCTGATCGAAAATGTACAGACAGAGGCTGACAGAACAGCAGTAAGATATTTTAGTGCTGTTCTGTCAGAACTAAAATATTTAGTTCTGTAATTATTCCTTTCATGTGTTTATCAATAACCCCCCTCCGCTTTCTGGTTTAAGTTTCAGTATCTCACATGGGACTCTTCCCTCGTTCATCCTAATAGCATCCAATCTCCATTTCTTTTTGTAATTATGTATATATTCTCTTATAGGGTCGTTATTTTTATACTAGTTTTTCGATTGAGACAGCTATATGCGGTTGTTATTTTCTCTATGAGTCTCCCAATCGCAGTCCGTAATGACGATGTCCTTCGATTAGAAAACCTGACCAGAGTTTCAATTTTGTCCAGTACACGAAGAATGCTTATAACGGACTTTCCGCTGAATCCTATGGGGGGTGGCAGTTTTATCACCTTCCAGAAGTTAGAGATGTGTCCTTGCACAAAAGTGGTAAACAATACAGTGTGTGTGTGTATGTGTGTGTGTGTTTAAGATGTAAGTCAGCAATTAGAATTGACAAAATACAGGAAAATGATTTGGCGTAAAATCAGAGGGGTAAGATAAGGATGCACATTATCTCCACTGTTATTGATTATCTATATGGATTACATCATGAAAAAAATGGCATTAAAAGTGCGATTAGTATTGGAGATCAAACTTAACGCTTTGTTTTATGCAGATGATGTACTCCTAAACACATCAGATGCAAGTCTCCAGAATTCTCTAACTAAATTGAATAACAGCTGTAATAACAAATTTGGCGTGAAAATCAGCAATAAAAAGACCAAAACTATGAAAATGGGAGGAACAGAAAACTTCAGTTGCGTTCTAAATGGAGCATCTATAGAATAGATTAAATATTTCATTTATTTGCGCACAGTTTTTAGTGAAGATGGCAAATTAAATTTTGGAAATAGAAAATTGTAAAGCTGATATGGTGGAAAGCCAGTTGAATAAATTTATATTGAATAAGAGAGAAATCAACCAAACACTAAACTAGTAGAATACAAAACAGTGCTCAAACTAGTTTTAAGTTATGGACCTGAGAATTGGGTTCGAAATAAAGAACTTGACCAAGACTTGAGACCAAAGATATGAAGGTTCTAAGAAAAATTAGAGAAGTAAATAGATGGCATTAATGGCAGAACCATATTAAAAATGGAGATATTAGGAAGGAACTTGACATTGTTAGCATTCAAGAATGTGTGGGAAATTGGTGATAAGAGATTAATAATAATTTAAACTTAAATATAACGCTGTTATAGTAGCCTGAATACCCTTTGAGGATACATATCAGGAAATTGATACTGATGATGATGATGATGGATGAGACAAACTGACCACGAAACACATGCAATTAATAGATAAAAATACAACTGCGAGGTAGAGTAGTATGGAGCGGCAGCAGTGTGAAATATATTAGTGTCTCCCTCGATATATCTTGCGACTTCATGGAGGTGCTGTGTAATAATAATAATAATAATAATAATAAATCTTATTTCGAAAACTGGTAATTTTTTTTCCATCCTACTTTGGAGAATCTGATACTCAAATATAACAATAAACAGATTTGGTCAGCAATGATAAATTTTTAATCTAGTATGCTTTTGGACCAGAAATGGGTTTGCAAACCTGTTTTAATTCCTCCTGTTAAAATTTGTTAGTTTCCATTCTATATCTTTCTCATCTCCCGTATGTTAAACACTATATTTAAATAGATTTAATTACCTAAATTATAGAAATGAAATAAGAAAACTCCCAATGCACTATATTTCCATATGGAGTAGGTGATGTATCTTTATAGTCCTAATTAACTTTTTGAAGATCATAGTAGCCAGTCTCCATCCTTGGGCCATCACTGACAGCTCTCAAGGATATCTAATTGATGAAGACTTTCACATGAGAATACAAGTATCTCTATCTCTAAATTCTAACAAGTACATGTCATATATGAAATAGTGAGTGTTTTACAATCGATTTTACTTTGAACAGCGAGATTAAAAACAAAATTACAGGAGCAAAAATCCTACTTACCTCTGCCAACGATCGACTAACTTGGGAACCGCTGAAGAAAGTCCTTGAAAGGTTTCTCTAGTCGGCAACTAGAATCTAACCTATAACAGTAGTTCTTCGGGCAGTGCGCAATGGAAGCAAACGTCATTTCCGCAGGGCCCACAGGCACCTTCGTTGGTTTAAAAAAAAAAAAAAAAAAATGGAACATGTGGGAAACAACCAAAAATAAAATCTTTGCCATTTCAAAAATAGGTTCCTTAATGTATATTAGTGCAAGTAAAATACTATATTTTTATTTTTTAACTAGCCAATATGAACAATATGAAGTATATTTTGAGCAATGGAGAAAATCAAGATGTATATGGAAAAATACTTTTTGTCCTATATATGAAGTCTTTATGAAAAAAACAGTTACCTGTTCATTGCCGGCAAAGGTTGGTCGATTGGTAGAGCCTCTGCTACTAATGGCTCAGTTAAGTAAGTTTGAGCACGGTTGGAAGGGGTCCAATCGTTCGATGCTGTTGGCACACTCTCCCTCGATGAGTCTTTGGACTCCCTGGAGGTGTTAAATAATAATAATAATAATTTGATTGCATATCAAATTTTACTTACACATTTATTATTATTATTATTATTATTATTATTATTATACAGCACCTCCATGGAGTCCCAAAATATATCGAGGAAGGCACTAATATATTTCACACTGCACTAATATAATTCACTCATTCAGGACCTTCGTGGATTCCAGAGACTTATTGTGGGAGGTACTCATTTATATAACAAATTGAAAATGTAAACAATATTCTGTGTGTGTGTGTGTGTGTGTGTGTGTGTGTGTGTGTGTGTGTGTGTGTTGAATAGTTAAATAAGAGTAACTAAATCCTTATTTCGGCCGTCTATTAATTTTCAGACTGAAATATCGTTACAAGTTTTTATTATTATTATATTTTTCATTATATATTGCCCTTATCGATTGATTTTTGCGTCCATTCTTCTTTAATAATATAATAATATATCAGAAAGAGTCTCAGTTAATTAAAAAGATGAATTAGCCGGGCTCATACGGAGGTGGAGAGCTTTTTTCTCTTAGAAATTCGGGTTTTTCATCTCTTAAAACAGCATTAAGAGATGTTTTAAGATCTGTAGATCTGTATGTTTTTAAAACATACAGATCTCCAGACCTCGAACATTTCGGGAATGATGATAGCCTGCAATGGTCATCGGCTAGGAAGTAGTAATTTCTCACCAATATCTCATCTTGGATATAAATGCCAATACTAGTATCATAGATATGTTCAACAACAGCAACGGAAAGCGGTTCTATGAAGCTGCGTTGAGATGTTTAATATGATATACGGGATTTTGCTGGATGAGTAGGAGTTTATATAAGTGTGATCCAAAAGAATTCCAAAAAAGAGTACACTATATTATTAAATAGCTGCTAAATTGCTTGTGTGATTTCCAGTTGAAGAACCATACAATATATAATGAGAATGCAACGAACTACATTATTCTCATTTACTGCAGATTTCTTGCGGTATATCGTTAGAAGAAAAAGTACTAAACAATTTTATCTAATCTCTTGTCTTTCCAGCGAGGCGCAAACTCATGGGGATTTTCACCTCACAAATGGAGTTTTCATACAGATGAATTCCTTCGCAAATTAAGTAGAAACATGCTTTTAAAGAGCGAATCCATTACTTTAATTACTGTTTATCGCAGTCCAACATCACGCGTCTAATGGTAGCTACTTTCTATTGTCGAACAATCCAGTACCTTTGCCAACGCAAACGTTCCCTTGTCTTTTCTTGAGAGAAGGTGTAGTCTGTTCAACACGTGATAATCCATTGAGTAATTGCTGTTGTTCTGTCTCTAGTTTCATATAATGAAAGACAAAATCTGGTCTTTCGGTTGTGTCCTGGCTATTTAGTCCTCTAGCATTTGCCCCTTTCAGGTTTAAATAATTCACTTCTATTTTGTCTTTTAACTTCCTTGTTGCGACGGTAGCCAGTCACATATGGACTATGATGAGCGAAACTATTACCAAAACTCAAAGAAGTATTTTTCTGTAGCAATAAACTCTTTGTTTTAAAAAATTTCTATTTCAAACTTATTTTGAAATCTACCATTGGGGAAATGAGTTCTGTTCAAAAAATCATTTCATTGAAATTAATTTTAAAAAAAAGGAACGAATTAATTTTTTGAACCAAAGTGAAATATATATATTTAAAAATGTCTTCACTGCTATAGATTAATAGAGTGGTTCCCAAACTGTCCGCCGCGGCGCCGGGAAATATTCCAATATTTTCAGTGTGTTGTCAAGACAGCTCAGTCATATTAAGTTGTCTTGACAATACACTGAAGACAAAATTTGGTCCCATGTAACTAACTGGCTTTTGGATATCATTAAAAGATGAATATTCGCTGCTAAGTAGTAAAGCTCAGCGAATCTTAATTCTATTTGCGACGCCATATTTGTGCGAAGCTAGGTTTTCGGCGGTCGCTGTCATAAAAAGCAAGTATCTTACGAAAATCAACGCGGAATAGGAAATGAGGGTGCCTGGACCCTCATTTCCTGATTCCAAGATTTGAGAAGATGTGCAGTGATCTACGGGCTCACCCGTTCCACTAATTACGATTTATTTATTCAATGATTTGAATGTTCAAAATATTTACTTATTTAATACTTTTTACATAAATTGTTTGTGAATTTGAAATACGTGTTTCATTTAGCTTTTCAACTTAACCCACCTAACCGCACAACTGCGCATTGCAACTGTTACGTAGGCCTATGTTCTGATTTTGGGCGCCGTGAACCGAGAAATTTTGGGAACCACTGGAGTCAGTGGCGCACCCAGTGGGGCCAAGGGGCCCCTGGCCCCCCCCTAAAAGAAAAAGGAAAAAACAACTCTACAAATTTTTTCAAAATTTTTTCCTAATTAAAATTTATTTTTTTATTTATGTTGCGTCTTGTCTTCAATTTCTATACTACTTATGAATTAGCGATCACATAAGGTGGGAATACCTTATAGCTCTCGGGAATCACGGTCGCTGTGAACGCAAGGCGAACGAAGTAGTGTGCTCGGGTGGACCGAGCGCTACTTCGTTTGCCCGAGCCAGGCCAGAGGAGATCACGGGTATCATGTATTGGCGATCACTGCAGATGTTCATAGGTCATAGTCATAGGTCGTATGCAATGTGTAGTGTGTATTCTCAAATCGTCTACTCAACTCGGCTCCCCCTCCAGATTAAATCTTGAGTGCTCGTCCCCGTCCCCCCATAAGATTAAATCTTGAGTGCTCGTCCCCGTCCCCCCATAAGATTAAATCCTGAGTGCTCCACTGACTGTATTAATAGTAAGACAATCGCGAACGTAACCGTTATTCTACTAAAAAATACACTACTTATATGTAAAGCTAGTAACATGAAATTATTAGTAGAATAACTGGGTGTACAGGAAATGGATAAAAAAATTGAAACAGTGACACCTTTCGATTAATATGGCGTTGGTCCACCGTGGGCATCTAGATCTAGTACAACTTGTATTCTTCGAGAGAGAGAGAGAGAGAGAGAGAGCTCTGTCAATGCTTGGAACTCAACAGGAGGAATTTTACACCATTTGTCCGATGGAAACTGGATCAATTCGCCTTTGTTCTTTGGAAGTGGGAAACGTTGTCTGCGAGCTCGCTGTAAAATGTCCCATAAATATACAATACTATAGGATTTAAAGGGATGACATGGCCATCGTCATGTTCCACAAACCACTGGACGACCACATTTGCTCGATGAATGGGAGTATTATCCTGTTGAAGCCTGGCTGGTTGCGTAGGAGAAAAGTGTGTCAACATGGGATGAAGATGATCACTTATAATTGAAAGATGACGTGTATCCCACTTTGGACTTAACACATGCCATGAGAATGCGCCACAGACCATCAAAGAACTATCAAATCCTTTCACAGTTGGAAACAAGCACTCTTGCTAGCTGGTAAGCTTCCTTCGGCTAACGCCACACAGATATTCGTCCGTTTGCAACAAAAAGTGTGAACGCGGACATTATCACATCCCTCCACTGTTGTGTAGTCCACTGCCTGTGATCTTTGCACCACTGGGTGCGACGACGTGCGTTGACAGGAGAGATCAAAGGCTTGTGTAAGGCAACCCGACCATGATATCCAATTATGTGTAGTTCTCAGCGCAGAAATGTTCAAACAGGTTTCACATGACCGGTGTTAAATTTTTCACACAATTGCTCACCAATAGCCCATCTATTTTTTTGTGGTACAGTGCACTAATGCTCGAATGTCCCCCTCTTGCAATAAGCTTTTGTCTACTATTGAATTTCGCTGATGATGTTTGTCCTGTCGACTGCCATGCTGACATAACCTTAGAGACTGTTCCTCGACTAACATGTGCAATTTTAGCTGTTCTAGTCAGAGATGCACCTGCCTGCCTGGCTCCAGCAAGCTTGACTCTTTCAAAAGTCATTGAAGTCCTCTAATAAACGGCGGCAGGCCTCCGCCATTTATTAGAGTGCTGCTCCTGTCAATGACGAAATTCCCGCTTTTTCGGATACATTCCAAGCTACTACATTAGCAGGAAGCTAGATACTAAGGCGAGAGAGAGAGAGAGAGAGAGAGAGAGAGAGAGAGAGTGTGTGAACGCACATAATTACACCTGATAATGAATCAACAGATTTCCTATCAGCGGTTCACAGAAATTCTGTGTCTAGAGCACAGGGAATGGTTTATCAATTAGAACACATTATGGATCACAATTAGTGAAACTGCAGCACAAATACAAGACAGGTTTTCAAGAGAGAGAGAATATTGAGGTACACTGTATGTTGTACCTTATCATAATATAACAATAGACGACCTTTCCGAGTTCCACTTTTCTCAGTTCAAAACAAGCGACTAAGGTTGCAGAGGACAAAAGAACATCAACAATGTGAGGAAATGTCACATAACGAATCGAAATTTCAGTTTTGGTAGTAGAGTCAGAATTATGATGATGATTCATCGTCATAATCCTGCAAGGCAGTCATCACTGATGACCATGTAAGCTGACCACCTTGTAGGCTGCTTTGGAGTGTGTGATGGTATGAGAAGTGATCTTCTGAAATCGCTTGGGTGACGTTCGAATGCCAGATCCTACTTGAAGATTATTGACAACTAGGTATGAGCAGTCCTTATGTTCACACCCCGAAGCATAATGCATCATATCATAAGACAAGAATCGTTTGGGAATTCAAGGATCACGAGGATGACTATGCTTTACTGAATTAGCAACAGAATCCCAACCACTGAATATTTGCAGTGAAAGTGTTCACAACCACTGGGCGTGAACACGCGATCGTGATGCATGCTCAGGTTCTGTGGACTAACATTGATATTCGTTATTAGGCGTTACGAAGCAGTTGTCCCTCACAAACTAACCGCCGAATGTATATTCAAGTTTTAACAATTCGAATAAGTTCTAATCATGGTTATTCAAGAGGCGAGAAAGAAGGAAGGAAGAGAAAGAATTTTTTTTCCCCGAAACTTTAAATGTTTTTCGTATGTTTATTGATTTTTATTATTTTATGTTATTTGATTTCTTCTGCGGAAAACATCTAGACAATGTATTTTGTTTGCCCCAAGTGGCTTGGGGCAAAAAATCATTGCGTACTCTTTCCTTTCTTTCTTTCTTTTTTTTTTTTTTGTAGAAAATCCTTTCTAGTTTTCTAATTGCTGTGAATTTTTGTTAAATCATTATCAACTAATCAATGAAATGATGATTGAAGTGAGTACATCAACCACTGTGGTAATAGGGAGTGAAATACCCTATAAAAATAATGGTGAAATAATTATAGTTGAATCTGCTGAAAAGGAAAAAATTAACAATGAGCACACGATTCATTCATAGCACTTTTATCATCTCAAACCATCACTGCAGTCCTATTTGCACGTGTTCCACACGCATATTTGAGTCTGAAATATTTTAATCATATTAAGCATACTCTGCTGCGTTTATACACACACTTACCAGCCACTGATTTAGAAACCATCGTGCAGATGCACGTAAAAGTTATTTATGCAAAGTATATGCACAATATTTGGTCACTTGAGTCATCATGTGTTCGAGGCAACTATTTAAGAATGTCGCTGATCACTAATCGTCAATAGTGTTGATCATAATGGGAAAAACAAAGGATCTTTCGGAGTTCGATAAGGGGCTTATTGTGGATACCCGTCCTGCTGGAGCCACAATTTTCGAAACAGCAGAGCTGACTGGTTTCTCGAAAGGTGAGATACCTCGGATGTTTAATCAGTGGAAAAAATAAGACAGTCATAGAAAGTCTGTCAGGAACGAGATCACCGTCGTCTCTGAAGGCTTGTACGGACTACAAACAGAATTTTGTGTGTGTGTGTGTGTGTGTGTGTGTGTGTGTGTGTGTGTGTGTGTGTGTGTGTGTGTGTGTGTGTGTGTGTGTGCAGCAATTGACCGAAGCATTTAATGAAGACTGTTCTAGACCCATATCTCACCGAACTATGCGCAGGGAATTGAAGAGGATCGGTGTTGGCAGTCGCATGCCTATACGTAAAATAAAAGTTTCTAATTCAGTGGTCGGTTTGTGTAGATATCTCAGTGAGATTTAAATGAACTTCCCACATAACGCATCTGATACCCTTTCTGCATAAAGTTCCAGGTACCACCACCTCACCCTGGCAACTGAGGCAAATTAAATGGTTAGCTATTTGTTCCGAATTCAAGTTCCTACCTGATAAATAGACAAGCTGCCTCTCAGGTAGGGAGAAAACTCAGTAGTTCCAAATATAATCTGAAGTGCTATGTTTTTATGCAAATTACGAATTTTCAGAAGCTTTCCAGATCGGGAGGGGGGGGTCATCATTAGCTTTTAAAAGAGCAGCCTCGAAGATTCTTTCATTGGGTCGCAGTTTCAATTAACACACTATGCTTTTACAGAAACCTGTATGTATAGATTTTAAAATTTCCTAATGATCTTTTGCATGCTTCAGAAATTGTATTAACTCAATGGGCAAAGGTGGGCAAAGTAAAGAAAATGAATGGCAATAGAACTGTGCAGTAATCAGAAAAATCCTAATTAAAATTAAAACTTACAAGTATGTGAATTTTGGTTTTCTGATATAATACATCAAACTGTATTCCCTTTCATTCAGATTGCGGTTTACGATCGATATTAAATAAAAAATTAATTTACGACATTCAATTTTAGGCTGAAGTAATTTTTTAAAAAAATTCTGACTTTGAGTTTCCAATGTCAAAAATTTTCGTCATGGTTAAAACTGTAAAAGCTTCAGTACGTACACCAAATTAACTGACCGATGAGGACAAAAATAACGTATGTGTCGGTTAATTTGCTGCCAATATGGAAGTGATCACAGTTTCAACCAATATTGACGAAAACATTTGCATCGGAACTCAAAGTTAGAGTATGTTAAATTCCAGCCTAAATCGCAATACTGGAGATGAGTTCCTCATTCAGATCGTCAATCTGAATGAGGAAATCTAATTTGATGTGTTACATTATGGAAGCCAAAATTCACTTACTTTTAAATTTTAATCTCAACTAGGATTTTTATAATTAGACTATTGCACAGTCCCATTGCTTTCCCTGTGCAGATTTGATCATATCAGCTTGTTATGCATGTAACACTACAATACTTAATAGAACCCTCAGTCTGTAACTAATAACAAGTGCTGATCTTACATTGTGGTTTCGGAAATAGAGAATTGATGTCGATGCTGATAAAAAAAATGCTGCGATTTTATTTACGAGAAGGGAAGCATCACCTCATGATTCACTTATGTTTGATTACTCCATTCCATGCAATCAAAAGCAAAGTACCTGGAAATGCAACTTAATAAAAGACTCCGATTTGGATTCCACATATCCTATGTTTACTCCAAGGTCAATAAAGTCATTTCCCAACTTTACCCACTGATCAATAGACGTAGTCGGTTAAGTTCAGACAACAAATTGTTACTTTACAAATCAATCATCAGTTTTCAGGCCAATCTGACACATGGATCACCATCCGGAAGTCACACATCATCCTACAACATCAAGAAGCTCCACTCTGTCCAGAATAAATGCTTACGCATGGCTTTTGATGATCCTTGGTTCATCAGGATCTCACAACTTCATCGACAGTCTGACTCTCCAGATATTCTCACATTCTTACATCATATTGCTTTCAAGTATTTTTCAGAAGCGGTTATCAATCATAATCAATTAATACTACTCAGTTGATTATAATGAACATGACTTCGTAAAATATAAACGTCCTAAATGCCTAGTTCAGGAGGAGTTAGATCTAAATTCAAATCTCATTGTTGACAACAGGCGAGCCTTGTGCTCATTAACTATCTCAACAGACTAATTTATCGTATCTGATTAAAGAAGTGAAACTATGGGCTTGATCTCTATCTTATCAGTTCAATCAAAAGTCCCATTGCCATTCGTTTTCTTTTGTCTGTCAAAATCATCATGCTTATAAAGAAAACAATGGTGAATAACTGAGTAGTGCAGGTCACATAATCATCAAACATACATACTTCTTCTATTAATTTATGATCATTTAGACAATATCAGATTATATGTTTAGTATTCTGACGTCTCTTTTCTTGCCAGAAATTCATCATTTCACAGAATAAAAGAATTCTGTTCTGTGAGATGGTTCATTTTTCAGAGCAACCCTTTTCAGAATCGATACTTGTCAATATTTAACCAAACAAAAATTATATGGGAGGAATATTAAAGGAAAAAAAGTAAGAAAGGAAAGGGAAAAGAGGAAACAACGAAGCATTGGGACCGTCAAAACAAAAACTTCGGTTAAAAACTGTTCATGCCGAGGCGTTTTTTTATACTAAATGTGTTGAGTTAAATAACATATCATATGATAAAGCTAGCCAATAACTTAAACACGCCTACTTCCTACTTCAGAAAATATATGAGGGGGGCGGGTGTGTGTATGTGTGTGTGTGTGTGTGTGTGTGTGTATGTGTGTGTGTGTGTGTGTGTGTATGTGTGTGTGTGTGTGTGTGTGTGTGTATGTGTGTGTGTGTGTTATTCAAAATTGTGTATATATTTTCTTATGTCTAACGTTTAGAACTCAATGAAGGTGTACAAAGCCTTTATGAATTTCTTATTACAGCTGGAGATTGTAAGTTTTAGAAACTTTCCAGCATTTGTGAATACAGTAAATGTTGATAAAGCTGTATAAAGGGAACAAAATGAAAGTATTGATTATTTGATGACAACTTGAAATGAATTTTCAGTCATTGATGAAGAGAGAAATATGTCTGGAAAGGAGTAACTATCATTTTGTATATGTTTTAGAGATATAAACGTATTGGAAAAATTACTTGTGATGATTTATTTGATTTGGGAATGTTACAACCATTGCCACTATCATGATTTTTCACCTAGAATAATGATTTCGTATGCTTTTCATCTTTAAATGTCTGGCCATTTAAAAGTTCAGAGCTAACGAATCACAGATTTTGTTATTGGCTAGCTCTCTTAAGAGGTTTTTTTTGCTTTACTAGGTTCTTCCCAGTAAAGCAAACAAACCGATCTATGAGTAAGCACACACAATTAACAGACAAAAATACATTTAATGGGTAAAACTGAATTGAGTGGATTGTCGAGTGGTTTACCGCAATGAGTCCGGGATTTCTGCAAAGGATGTGCGACGTAATAACAATATGATAATATCCTCATTTCATAACTGTTTCCCCCGTAATATAAATATCCAAATTATGAGCAAAAAAGAAAGCATGAAAACAAAAAATGGGAAGAAAATTTATTTTACTTTTAATTCAATAAAAAAAATCCGAATTAATAGAATTATAAGGAATAAATATTCTGAATTTATTTCATAAGGAATTCTGTTATGAATTTTATGTTTTTAAGTTGAAAACTAACTTAATTCAAAGGAAAAGTTAGACTTAGAAATGCAACATATAAATAGCCCAATCAAAGTATAGATAATAATTTGCTTACCCAAGTTATAGGTTCGGTGGTTCTGTGCAGGTTGGGATCGGTACTGGAAGTGTGCAATTTGAGAGCTACTCATGCATGAGTCTGCAATTTCCCAGCCGTGAAGGGCGAGGGAGGATTGACCCTGATAGTTCACTGCCGGTCATTTCGCTCCCCCATTTTATAGCGAGAACAAAATGTACCATGGACTCGGATGCAGTTACACAGTTACTGTATTGTATAGTTGGTAAATGCATGCACCTGTGAATAGATATTTCCCATTTGATAATTGCGGTAAACCAGTAGTGGGCAATTCTTCATCTGTCTATTATGATGCGCTATTATATCCACGATACCGTTTATACTGAATTTACTAGACTAAAGAATCCGAGATACTTGATGCTAAGAAATTCATTATTAGCTGTAGGCTTTTTTTTTCCTTTCTTTTTTTGATATTCTTTCACAGTCAAACATTAATTTATATTCCTATGCAACTTAGCAAATGCAGTAATGCAATTTAAATATACTTCCAATTCGCCCTTCTTACTAATAGTATGTAAAATAAAAACAATAAAGTCAGTAAAATTCAGGGATAACTGGATGCCTATCACTAAACTAAATGTTGTCTCTTCTTTAAAACAATGTAGAATGTAAAAATATCTCAACAAAACCTTCTGCAAAACGAAAATGAAAGATGCCAATGGAAAACTCAATATATATAACAACGAAATGCAGGATCGTCGTTGTCATGTGTTCGTTTGATAGATGTTTAGGTAGACCGGATCATCAAACTGACAATGAGAGAGTGAGTACATGGAAATTATCTATGATTTGAATCATGAACAAATATTTTTGTGACAAACTGGGGTTGAGTTTAAGGCTTGATAGAAACATAACAGATAGAGATCCCATATGGAGCACCTTATGATTTACTAATGCAACCACTTACCATAACCAATCTATGTATAATTTCCTGGGACTGCTACAACAGTCTGGAATAAATGGACATTACTAAGCAACAACACAGTAGTATTCTGGCACAGTGATCGCCATTAATTATCAGAGAAACTGCATTCTGAGATGGTGAATAGGTAGTTTGTTTACAAATATGTAGATAATTACCTACGTATTTGTAAACGAAGAACCATTCACGCATTAAGAAAAGTATCAGTTCTTCACTAATGTGATCAACCTTGAAACGGGGAGAGCTATCTTCATCTGATCGGACGATAAACTGTGCAGTGGCGGCCGGTGAAAATTTTAAGTGGGAGTGATGCATATACAAAAAAAAAAAAAAAAAAAGAAAACATTTTTTTTTCCTAATCAGTAACGAATTTATTAATAAATAAATTTACATATTAAAAATTACTTTATTAAAAATATTTCATCCTCACCACGAACAAACACCAATAATAAAAGTTTCGTATCAATAGCAATGCCAAGCGCAAACGAATATCGGCGTTAGATCGCAGTGCATTTGTTTCGTGTAACGATAATTGAAAAAATATAATCCTTTTCATATTTTCAACAGTGACACTCGGCATAATTCAGCCTTGTATCTATAATAAATAAATATTTATATGTTATCTGAACAAAATAAAATAAGATTTACAAAAAATAGTTCACCACGCACCAATAATAAACGTTTCATATCTCACAGAAATAAAGTGCGTAAGCATACTAAAGATACACTGCCGTTTGGGCAGTGTCGGAAAGACGTAACGTGCAATGACAAGCGCAAACGAATATCGGCGTTAGATCGCAATGCATTTGTTTCGTAATCTAAAGCGTTAATCTAAAGTGCTTATGTACGGGCCGCCACTGAAACTGTGTCAAGTTAGGAGCCTTTCTCAATAATAAAAATTATTATCTAGATAGCTAGACGCTCCTGTATCAAGTTCTTAAGAGAAGCTATTACTGTTATTATTCTTTTAATTATTTATTACACAGCGATTGTGTTAATTCTTAGATTGAAACAACTATCGGATACGAGCACTAATATATAAGATCCGAGTTTGAGAGAACATGAATAATAGAATTAGGTAATTAATAACAGTAGTCAACAAATTAAAAACTTTTTATTTTGTAACAAACTAATCTAGGTGATTCTAATGTATTTCGAGGTGCTGTGTTAAAAAAATATTACATAAGGATTTTTTAAACAGATATGTATGATTTTAATATTTTTTGGAATATTTTATCATGAATTATTTGCTAATAATACTAAAATTTTAATTATTTTTACTTAATTTCCATTTTGTAGCTTGTGACTCTCGAAGTGTAACAGTAGTCTGAAAAGGAATGAAGAAGTCAGAAACAAGCTCAGACTATTTTGTTATTTGTATACGTGTAATTCGTTACGGTGTTGCTTTAAGCAGAAATAACATCACTATTAAGAGAATAGTTTTATTACTTTCAATCGGATGTAAGAGACAAGATAAAAAGTAGGCTCCTTATTATTGCTGCATATTTTGTAAACTTAGTTTGACTTAATGAATTCATATAAAAGTCCGATCTATGACTTTGGGATGACAATGATTTGGAGAGAACCAAAAGACCGTGTAACAAATTGCTGATTCTGTGTCTGTGTGTATTTGGATTTTCGATTAAACATAAACGTGGCATGATAACCAACTTAAAATCAGCCATAAGACCAGTGCTTCTTCTTTAAATCTTTCAACACCTGCTCCCGACGATGTCCTTTGGTTTTAAAGACTGAGTTCGAATCCTGTCTGAGTGGCGAAGAACATTATAGAGTTTTTTCCCTTCTTCTTCTTCTTTCTTTTTTTTTTTTTTTGAAAGTCAGTTTGCCAGTCTCATATGAAGGTAGCAAGGCTTTTTCATTTGGCAAAACTGGCAACGGGCCAGAACAAACGCAATTAACAGACATAAAAGATAATTAGTCTCAATATAGTCTTGGTTGTTTCGGTCGTAATTCCACACAACCACAACTGCTCCTTATCATTACAGCAAGCTATCATTAGTACTGACAGATGAAAAACTTTTCTTGCTCGGTATCAAAAAGTCACCATCAGATGAAAATATTTATGAAGCTATCGTCAAACTTCATCTGACTGAACAGAAAGAATTAAAAGCAAAAGATCTGTTAGAGATCTAAATTATCTAAACAATAATTTGCATTGCTTGGATTCAGCAATAAAATAATTTATTAACTGCAGGAATACACATTTCTGGAAGAAAAAAAAAAAAAAATCCTAGCTGCATACTTAGAAAAGAATAATAAACTTTGTTACTGCAATGTTGCAGATGACCATTTTTAGAAAAACGAATGAAATTCATCCACAAGATTGGTACTTGTTTGTGGATGGACACTACCAAAACAAGCTTAAAACTCAGTTTCGTATAATAGTAATGAAAAGTTTTCCTTCTTCTGGCCTACACAAAGAGTATAAAGGACACTTGAAAATGTGTCCTAGTTGACGGAAATCATTAGCTACAGGAACTATAACTGGAATATTTGTAGCAGTTTAAAAGCAATCGCATTACTGCTGAGTATAACAAAACACTGAGAGCCTCTGTATTTCATTTGGCTTCAACGAAGCCTTTGGTTGTAAAGACCTTAGTTCGAGAATAATGTGCAAACTCTACTCTCTATTAATTCTCATGAACTCGGCGTAATTCCAAAATACTATACCACCGCAGGTCGTTAATTAGTGCAATATCAAGGCCAACTCATGCCGGCCGTTATATTTTTGTAAGCTCTCGTTCATCTGAAACTTTTATAATTTCGAAGCCAAACGCTATTTATTTGTCTTCGCTAATTAACCTAATTACCTATAATGTAAGCAGATTGAAAAGTATTTTCATATATTTCTGTTTGTTTTTTCCAGTTTCAAATTTCTAAACGTCGTAATGGCTTCAAAACCAGTTGTTGTTTTTTTGCCTTCTCTGTTCTCAAAAGTCCATTCTCTCTCTCCCCTTCAACTATGGCTCAATCCACTCAGACCACGACACAACATGAATTGTCCGGCTAGTATGGTTGCTGATTGGCCTACACTAATGAGAAGAATCGTCAGTTTTGTCATTTTATAACTTTATAGTTATATTCCATATCATAAACCATGTGATCTAGTTATTGACAATATTATTTTTATAATAGTTAAATATATGAAAAAAATCATCTTTTGCCCTAACTCTTTGGAAAGTCATTCAAAGCAGCCGGTAGCTTAGCCGTCAATGATAGCTGAGTCCATGGGTATCAATAATTTCATAGAGTAGGCACTACTGCAGACATTTCATGGCCCTAAATCCTAATAGGTATATATATCAGTGTCTGAAACAGCCCAATTTCTACTGTCTATTTTTTAAAAAAAAATTTTTATATATAGTTATGGAGTTAAAATTCATACTTTCCGGAAGGAAAACACCTCCATGTCTGTGCCAGATCGACTAACTCAGAAACAGGCTACAAAAAGGCCTAAAAAAGTTTCTCTATCAGCGATTAGAATCGAATCTATAAAATATTGTAATACTGCAATGATACTGCAGAGAACAATTTCTACGCTTCATGTTTGTTTAAATGGAGACGTAACGCTAGTTTTTGTTGTTATTTAGAAAGAACTGTAGTAAAGGAAGTCTGAAAACTAAAAACTACAGAAAAATTGAGCATCTCGAGGACCGAGCAAATCGTGAGTGTTATTGCATGACGTGCCACACAGGAGTGGAATGGCCACGAGGGTTGTCAGACAAATGCCTGGTTCTGAAAGAGTTGTTCTGAAAAAAAAAAAAAAAAATGCTGTTAATTTTATAAAGGAAAAAAAGTTATTTTTCGAGAATATATATTTCTTTTCACATATACTAGCTCTTTTGTGGTACAAACTGTAACAATGAACTACAATCGGTAATAATTGTCAGAAGATTAGATAAAAGAGAAGCAACAAGACGAGGGGAAGATAAGATCTCATGTTTAATGAAAGTTGCGGAGGATAAATTGATCCATCGCCCCAGCTGCAAAGGCAGGAAGTGTGAACTGGAAATGCTTCATAACCATCCTCAAACACTTAAGTTAAATAATGTTCAAGGGTGACAGGGGGAACACGAACCCGTTTATTAGAAGAATTTTAAGATGAAAGAGGAAATAAAGACTTCAGACCAATGACGAGTAAATTTTTGATCCCGGAGGGTCGCAGTCAGTCTTCGCTGGTGCTTTTAAGCACAATAAAACAACTTGTGATGGGTAGAACATCTCACTGGAAACAATGTCGTACTGTCCAAGAGTCAATCGTAATTATATAGGTTGGTTAATACGTCTCGAAACCATTCAAAACTAATTATCATTAGAAAAGTTCTCAAGACATGTCTAACAGGCAATACAAAAAAGTAATTTTTTAAAAACTTAAAACATTTTAAAAATGTAAAAAAATAATTGTGATTTAATTTGGTCTCGAACGCAGAACGTTTACAAACAGTTGGGGGATGTGAGTGCAATACTATGAAGATGAGTGGACACTCCAAGTTAAAAAGTTCGAAAGAAGATGTCAAATTTGTTTCAATAACTAAACACCGTGAGTAGGCATATTTAAAATAATTATGATACCGGAGAAAAACTCACGTAAAATATTTTATTAAGCGTAGAATTTTCATCTAAATATCATAGGCAGCGTCAGACCTGAATACAAAATGGCAATTGAACATTAACAGACATTTCTAAAAGCGCCACCTAAGTACATGAGCTAATGTAAGATAACTAAAAAGGCCAGTACATTTTCTTAATTATTTAAAATACAGTATATATACTTAGGCAAAATAATATATATACGTTTATCCCCTTTGTGAGAGATAGGAAAGATTAGCTGATTTAAAAGACTAACTTTATTTTTTCTAAATGTACATAGTTTTGACTGTAATGAATATTATTATTATTTGACACCTCCATGGAGTCAAAAGACTCCTCGAGGGACAGTGTGCCAACAGCATCGAACGATTGGACCCCTTCCAACTACTAACCGCACCCAAACTTACTTAACTGAGCCATTAGTAGCAGAGGCTCTACCAATCGACCAACAAGTTGCCACCTATTGGTGAGAGTGATTATAAGGTCCTGACCTGGAAGGTGGCTAAATGTGTGAAATTTTCGATTAAGACAGGGTACATGTGGAATTACCGTGCTGGCAAGTATAACAAGCTTAGGAGATTGCTTGGTTCAGTGCCATGACATGTAAAACTGCAAGGGCTTACATGTCATGTAAGCTGTGGGATAGGGCATGGGAAGTAGTCAAGGAGCATTTGCAGGAGGTTATGGCGGATTGTATACCTAGAGCCCGAATAGTAAATCAAGTAGGGGTTAAATGGATGAATAACACCATTAAACTTGAGTTGCAAAAAAAGAAACTGTGGAAGGAATTTAAGGAGAAAGGTGACCTGCAGGCACATGAACGGCATAAAGCGCAGGCTAGGAGGGTAACGAGTGTGGTGAGAAAGTCAAAAACGGATTATAAAAGGAAATTAGCCATGCAAGCTAAAGAGAATCCCAAACAGTTCTTTCTATATGCTGCTAGTAAAAGAAAAACTGTACACGGCAAAATGATTTTAAGCAACGCCGATAGTAGAGAGGTCACTGAATCAGTCGACATAATGGAATTACTGAGTGAGCACTTTGGAAGAGTATATCATCCAGGTGATGACGTGGAGGGAATGAAGGAACCATTAGTTTATATGGGAATTGTGGTGAATGAAGTGGAGATGAATAGTCTATTACAGAACCTTAATTTGAATACATCTGTGGGATTGGATGGTATATCCGCACGGGTCATACGTGAAGCGCTAAAGAATTGTCAGTGCTGTTGACCTTATTGTTCAATCTGAGTCTCAGGTCTGGTTTAGTCCCGAAGGGGTGGAAAGAGGGGAAAATAGTTCCACTGCATAAAGGAGGATCCAAGACTACTGTTGCAAATTACCGACCGACTAGGATATCAGGAGTCGTTGTCAAGGTCTTGGAGAAAGTAGTCAAGGGTAAAATACAGGAATGGATTGATGAAAATGAGATACTGCATGGGGACAGCATGGTTTTGTGAAGGGTAGATCATGCCTCAGTAACTTGCTCAAGTTTTATAACACAGTGACGGCTGAACTGGATAAGGGTAATGGGTTTACAGTGATACTGCTGGACCTGGCAAAGGCGTTTGACAGGATACCACATGGAATTCTAATCCGTAAACTACAACATATGGGAATGGATATAGGATTGGTGAGATAGATAGGAGGGTGGTTGATGGAGAGATACCAGAGAGTAGTTTACTCAGGAGTAGAGTCCAAAAGACGGCCTGTGACTAGTGGTGTGTCGCAAGGTTCTGTTCTTGGAGTACTGCTGTTTAATTTGTTAACTGTATAGCGAAGGATCTGAGAGGAACCGGTCATTTGTTCGCTGATAATGCTAAGTTGGGTAGGGCAATAGTGAATGCAGAAGATGTCAAAATTTTGCAGGATGATTTGGATAGATTGGAGGTATGGGTTAAGGAGAATGGATGTCAATTTAATGTGGCAAAATGTAAGGTTATGCATTTTGGGGTGAAAAGATTAGCAGCAGTATATCACATTGGTGGAACCGTACTCTAGGAGATTGATGAGGCCAGGGACTTGAGAGTGTTCGTGGATAGGGAGTTGAAGTTTAGGGGACACATATCAAAAGTGGCTAAATCAGCTCATCAAATCACTTGGATGCTGAAGAATACTTTGACGAGCAGAGATAAGCAAGTTATTGTTCCTCTGTATCTAGCCTTGATAAGACCCCATCTCGACTACTGTACCCTTGGTTTCTTCAAGATGGGGAGGAGGTGGAGAGAATCCAGAGACGAGTGACACCAAGATGATAGCAGGTCTATCGAATGAACCTTATGAGAACAGGTTGAAGATTTGTGGGTTGCAGAAATTGGTTGATAGGCGGAAAAGGGGGAATATGATTGAGACATACAAATTGCTGAAGGGTTTCTATAGGATTAATTCAGAGGATATTTTTGAGAACAGGACTGGTGGTGGGAGAACTAGGGGACATCCATGGAAGCTGGGAAAGAGTGTGATTAGTAAGGGTGTTAGAGCTGAGTTTTTTACTTTTAGAGTGGTGAATGAGTGGAATAAGCTGCCAGAGTCTGTTGTGGGTGCTATGACAGTGAATGAGTTCAAGGCAAAGTATGATAGACACCGTGTGAATGTCGAATAGTTGTGATGGACATGATGTTTAGGGCCTCCCTCGATGAGTCTAAGGACTCCTTGGAGTGGCCCGGAATAATAATAATAATAATAATTTATAATATGAATCGTTTCTGCACTCATGTTATTTTGGAGGGGAGGGGAAGAGAAAATTATTTTAACTTTAATGCGTTTAATTTTTCATCCGAAAAATTTATAGTTATATAAACTGATTTATCTAGTTTAGCATAGATGATAAATAATTTTATTTCTTTTCTTTATCCCTATGGCAATATACGTCACATCATTTGGAGCTAAAGTAAGTATTTTATAAAGAGAATAGGAGCTTTACTCAGATTACTCTACTAATTTATGTGTAAACTCCTATAAGGAGTTTTTGTATTACTGTCGGGGAAAAAAAAAAAAAAAAAAAAAAAACTCATCAAATTTTGGTTTATTTTCAACTTCAACAGAGAAAAAAAAAAGTTTTCTTTTGGAAAATAAAAATTAAAAAGAAAATCGGTTAATTAAATTTAAAAAAAAATTCAGATATTCGAATATTTGCCGTGCGTTGTACACGAACACTGTTTCCATGCAAATATAAACTTACTATTGAATTTGGGATATTTTGAAATTTTCATGTAGCTCCTAATATTGGACAAACAGAGAATGGCAAGAGCTTTTATAGTAATAGGACTGCCCTGTATTCCAACCTACAGGCTAAAAATTAAGTTTTACTAATTAAAAATTTATTATATTATAAAGAATAGCAATTTGAAATACCCGAGTATGTATTTTTTTGAAGGTAAGAACGACATAGTATTTAGTACAGAATTCGAGTCGCATAGTAATAAGACTTAAATTGATAAATAAATAAATGTTAAAGGTGAAGAACCAATGAGTGGGCATAGGAATATATATCAAACATAGCAGAAATAACACATGAATTAAAAAATAACGAAGATAATGAATAAAAAAATTCTCATAATATTTATGCTGTTTCGTATATTTCTATGCTTCACCTTCAATATGTATATACTACACCAAATCTCACTATTTCGATTCAGTCATCAAGTTCTCTACTAAGTATTATATCAACCATACCTTAAAAAATAAAAAAAAAGAAAAGAACGTGTGTCAAAATATTACTCTTTCTAATATAATATTTTTTTAAATTAGTAAAACACTTAAATTTTTAGCCTACAGGCTGGGTGGGATACAGGAGATGCTCCATTGCCATAAAAACATTGATACTTGCTGCTTATAGAAACAAACAGTATTTACTAACAATCAACCTGTTACGCTTATAAAAATATCAGATGCGTTTTTATTCTTACGATATGAAACAAATTATCTATTCTTTCTTGTTTTGTGCATATCGCTGTTTAATAAACAAATAAATGTTGCATTTATAATATAATATGAATCGTTTCTACACTCATCTTTTTTGGAGGAGAGGGAGAAGAGGAAATTATTTTTAACTTTAATGTGTTTATTTTTTCATCCTAAAATGAACTAATTGGATTCACAGCAGTTTTGGAGAGCTGCAGGTTTCTTATCACTGCTTTCAAGTATATTGAACTGGAAGAATAGTTTTTCTGTTATTATTGAGATGTAGCGAGGAGTGGGGATGAAACCGATAAGCAAAGATACTTCTCTTAAACAGACGGGTGGAATATCCGTATGTATTACGGGTCGGGTATTTTTTTTAAAAAAAGAAAAACTCGGTAAATTATTTTTCCTTTGAAAAAGTGATTCATCCTGCTTTTCTTCCTTTTAACCTGAGCTATAATACAAATAATGGAAAACTCCCTTTCACACAGACAGCTACGAAATTGAAAACCGCAACTATTGGAAATGTTATCATCTCACATAGACGTCTGTGAAAAACAAGAAATGAAGTACAAATCCAAGTTTTACGGATTCACAATAGTGGTCCTATAGAAAATACCTGTTAATCGATGTCCACAATTTCAAATTTTCAGTAAACAAAATACCATTGTTTAATCCAATGCATTTTGTTTCTTCCTCCCCCCCCTTTTTTTTGCATTCAACATTTATCCAATTAAATATGAATTACTTGTTATGGTGTCTATCTCGACTCAAGCGCCATCCCTCATTAGTATCTCCTATATTCGATTAAAAAAAAAACCCTCGGAACACAGGAAGAGAGTTGTCAACAGCTCGGGAAAGATTAATAGGTCGCATCCATACAAAGCAGTCTTCCCCTCGATTCACATTGAATCAATAGTCTGCCTCTTCCTTACTCCCCCCCCCCCCCATCAAAAAAATTACACCGATTAAAACTCCGAACAGGAACGAGCAGAATTGAAAAGATGGTCAGCTAATGCACCGCTCCAACTTCGTCACATTACTCTCCTCCCCCCCCAAGCATGACCATGAAGCTTGTCTGTAAATCCGAAGTGTGCCTGTTAACTGCCGCAGCTTTTGAGCGGCGATCACGTGGACTGCTCCGCATCGTAAGTTCTTCACGGGTTAGACGTGTACCAGGCAATGGAAAATCCGCGCTGGCACACGTGGTGAAGCAGCTCTCCTCCTATTGTTGTTTAAGCAGCAGGTGGCTGATTGTACGGACCCTGCCAGCAGAAGAGCAGATGTTATCGTACTCTCTCTCTCTCTCTTAGCCTGTGTTTGCACGGGGGAGGAAGGGAGTGTGTATGTGTGTGTACATGAGCACATGTGTGACTGACACAAGAGTGCACTTATAATAAAATCTATTATCGCCGATCATTGTGGCATACTTAAATCTTTTATTTTTATTTATTTATTTATCTCGTGAGTACGGAGAAGGATTTATCTTCCCTACCTTTCTTTAATCGGCAAACAAAATATTACATGTGTATTGAATGACACAAGGGATAGTTGACTACTCTTCAGTTGATAAAATTGCTACTCTTTGGAGGAAACATGAACTATGGTTTGTGGGTTACGTCATATTGAAGATGACAGCTAAATTTAACTATTTACTACTCGAAAATCACTCAAGGTACAAATTAACTAGACAACCTCCCTGCTTATCTATACTTCGAGTTGTTCCTCTTGAATATCTAGGTTTATCTATTTTAAAACAAAGAAATTGGAGTAGGCAAAAGTCCGATGTAAGACTATGAAACCAGGTGTTATGTGTCATAATAACATGCTTGAATGTTTTATATATTAGCCTCTAAACTCTCTTTCAGTTCGCAACACTGTAGTATGCAGAATGATCAACCTGGAAGAAGCAAAGCAGCAATTTATCATTTGATACAAATTTCTATTATTCGTTCAATTTTAAGCTTTACACATTTTCTATTTCTTTATACAACATGTCTAGTTGACGGGGCATTGTGCTTTAAGTAGCAATTTGTGATTTAACAATTAATTATAACGACTGTTCGTTATATATTTTTTCGAGAACATTGTCATCTCTATGTGAAGGATATGATTTTTAATCTTTTTTTTTTCTTTTTCTTTTTTTCTATGGCATAAAAATATTTCGAATCGGATGTTTATATTTATAGTTCTGTTAAAACGGAATCACATTTATTATCACAAATTAAGAACTTTGTGAGATTTCAGTATTATTTTTTCAGATTATCGAAGATAAACACCACATCCTGTATAAGAAAATAAATAAGGACATTAGGAGACACAAATCTTTATCAAATGCAAAATCAAAATATGATATTCGTTATCAAATCACTGAGTTATTGCAGACACCAAGTTTGAGTTGTTATCAAATCACCAAGTTGTTGCAGACTGCTTCTGGTTGAACCAGAAGCAGTCTGCAACAACTTGGAAATGTAAGAGTTTCCAGACAACTGCAGGATTGGTTCAACGAGATAAAGGAACAGTAAAAATTGCAGTAGACTTCAGAACGCTAATCCCTAGAAAGCTTTCGAGAATTAAGGAATTTTGTTGATATAAAGCATGGACACTGCTATCAGAAATATAATCCGAGTGTTAGTTTCAGTTAACGCTGTCTTAGAATTCAATTTATTATAATTATTTATTTCTGTACGAATTTCATACTGCACACACCATTATTGTATTAGATGGAACAGTAATTAAACACTGTGATTGATCGTTTGATGATTATCGACTTCAGATTACGATATTAATTTATAAAATCATAGTTCATAATAGGAGGAAAGAAAACATTAAGTGGAATAAGAATTTGACATATCGATTTTGACATGTCGGGTTTCAAGCGCAGAGCGAAAGATTCACTGTACTGCTAGCTGATGGATTCAGATTGTCGTTATGTGTGTGTGTGTGTGGTGGAGGGATTCGATATTTAGCTTTTTATTATTTTGTTTTCATTCATTTAATTTACATCGTTCACTCTCATTCCTTTGATTTCTTTGGGTAGATCGCTTCTTCCCTCTGGATCATCCACACACACATACTGTGTCCTGACAAGTATCGACAAACATTAGCTGATCGAGTTGTCTTTAGGAGATTTTTAGCATAATAAATTAAAACTCATTACAAAAAAAAAAAAATCTGTAAAATTTTCTTCGTTAATTCTTTTACTGAACTGTTTAATTGTCGTTTAAACAGTACTCCATGCAGTGGTCCCTTGAATTCCCCAACCTTACAAATGACAATAAAATAAGACAAAAATATTTTGCTGAATATTTTTTTGTGAAAGATTGGTTTTACTTTCTACCCTCATCCCCTGGAGATACCAAGCTATTTACGATCCTCTTTACTTTCAAGACTAAGTTTTTGGAATGTGAAGTCAACCTTTCGAGAATTAGAATTTGCACTTACAGAAAAGTAATTACTTTTTTTTCCACTTCAATTATTCGTGCTTGGTTACTAGCTCGGAAAAATCACAAAAGCCTGTTTGTATAGTTAAAGTGTGAATCTGTTTGCTATACTTACTGTTACTATTTTATATTTGTACTATTTTATGCATTTTTTCTTATTTCTACGAGACATAATTCCCCCCCCCCCGGTGATATAAATTTATTCTCGTTTGCAGCGATATAAGTTACTTTCGAAATACATCTTGAATGCAGTCATCGCGCATTCAAATAATAGGGTGAATAAGAATATTCTCCATTTGATTAAAAATTAAAGGGAAAAAATTGTACGATTTTTTATACTCTCAAGTCAAACTGCTAATATTATCCACTAGGAGAACACTATCACAATCATATACGAGGCTAAGTAATCCGAATTTTAATGTCCTACCACAGGTGAGAGAATCTTGGCTGGCAGAGTACCAAGAAGAGTCAATTCATATTGAAGGGGACAAAGGAATAAGGCAATGTACGATTTCGTCACCAACATGCGAAATCAAGTATTTATACATAAAATTTTCCAAATGTTGTACAAGCAAAATAGTTACCACTTTAAAAACTAGAATTTGCTAATTTTCCCACGAATAATAATAAAGGGGTCTCGCATCTGTAGTTGGATAGTATAGTTCGCCGACCGTTTGTAGATCTCTCCTTGGCATTTTGCCAAGAATAGTCAATTCATGCTGAAAGGGAGAAAGAAATGAAGGAAGTACGAATTGGTCGCCAACATGCGAAATCACGTGCTTTCTTGTCTGTCGCTGTACTAGTACTAGCTTGATTTTTGTTGTCTATCATACAAATTATTAATTTGTATGATGGATCCAGTACAGTCAACAAATTATGTTGTTAAACGTTTCAGTAGCTCTTGCAAAAGAATATTGAATAATGTGCTGACATTCTGAGAAAAAGAAGCGTCTCCTTGTTTCCCTTTCTCAAGTCATAAAACGCGCAAGTGCATTGCGGGCGTATCGGGGTCGACTGTTAAAAGAATTCGTAGCGAATCTGAAGGTAAGCCAAAATTTAAATCTCCTAAAAAAAAGCGCCAGAGTAAAGAAAACCATCGAAACCGTAGCTTTGAATGATTTTGATGTAGACGTTATAAGAAGAACTATTCACGAATTTTACGTGGTCGAGAAAAGAGTGCCAACTGTTCCGAAATTGATTCCTGTGCTTAAAGAAAAAATTAATTTTCCTTGGAAAAGAAAAACGTTAAGGAAAATACTTCATGAAATCGGATTTTGTTTTAAAAAGTCCCAGAATAAAATGAAGCTTATCATGGAGCGAATTGACATTGTTTTATCCAGAACGCAGTATTTGAGAACAATAAGACGTTTCAGGGAGGAGAAAAGACCGATTGTGTATCTAGATGAAACTTGGATTGATAGTAATTTATCTTATGGAAGTTAAATTACTATTGTCTTTAAGTTAAGTTGGCAGTCTAAAGAAGAATGTGGAGTGCTAGAAACCGGAAATGCCTCGCGGCGCATAATAATTTTGTGTGCGGGTGGAGAAATGGTTTTTTTTTACCGAATTCAAACTTACTATACATAGGCAAATGAATTCTACGATCTTCGAAAAGTGGGCAGAAGGAAAACTGATTCCAAACCTTCCTAAAAATGCTGTTGTTATAATTGATAACGCTTCATATCACTCTATTCGATTAAACAAAGTTCCAGATTGGTCTAATAAGAAGCAAGTTCTTATGGATTGGCTCTCTGCAAATAACATTTCTCATTCCTCAGATATGTGAAAAATTGAATCGCTTGATTTGGTCAAAAGAAACTCGCCCACAACTAAACTATTTAAATTCGACACGATGCTCAAAGAGCATGGATTTCTAGCTTTGAGGCTACCACCATATCATTGCGATATTAATGCTATTGAGTACGTTTGGGCAGAAGTGAAAAGTTTCATTCGCCATCGCAACGTAACTGGAGATATTGACATGTCGAAACTTTTTAAACTTTCAGAACAGGCGATTGAAAGTATTACAATTCAAAACTGGGGAAAATATTGCTCTCATGTCACCTCATTGGAAAATATGTATTGGGACAGAGACGGAATTATCGAAGAATTATGCGAACCTTTGGTGATCAGTTTAAGTGATGGCGATTCGAACACCGATTCAAATAACTATGAAGATTAAAAGGATTTGATAATGGTATTTTTTTCCAACCTTTTTTTGCATGGGTTTGTTAAAAGAGTCACAACAAGTCATAAATAATTAATCGGTTTAAGATATTAAAGTGTCTCAGTTCTCTCAACTGTAAGTTTAGAATATCCAAGTTCATTTGAAAAAAATTTCTGATTTTCTGTATAATTATTTTTATTTTATAGAAAACTTTCTTAAAAATAAACTTAGTTACATTTTTGTTTTATGCTACACCTTTTTTTAATTTTATTAACACTCTACGTACATTTTTCCAACTGTTATGCAAGCAAAATAGTTACACTTTAAAAACAGCAATGTTCGTAAAAGAAAAGCTAAATTTTCCGGCCTGTAATAATAAACAAACACATCCCAGAAGACAGATTGATTACCCTATTATCGGAATGGATTCTCCTTTTTTCTGACATGCGCAGAAGTGTCGAGGGACCTCGAATCGGTGGGCGAACTATAGCAGTAGAAATCTTAACCGCATCGGTTTAAAACATTTTTTTTAATGGTACGAATTAAAGGGATTACAGCCTTCAATTATTTAGCCCTTATATGTAATATATAATATTATTATTATTTTTTTTTTTTTTTCTTTCAGGTGATAAGCTTAAACATATTTAACGTTTTTGAAAAATTATAGATTTTTGAACTCAAAGAAAATATCATGATAATTTTGACATATAGGTTGTCAGCGGAAACAAACTCAGTTTTAAAAAAAAAAAAACATTCAACATATTTTGCTGTGAATACCTATCTGAAGAGTAAAAGTCAAACGCTAGAAAAATCTGATCCCACTATTTTTTATTTATTTATTTTTTTAGAAATTATCTTCGATGGCTGTTAGCATTCTTTTCAGTTTGTTATTTGCTCACCAGACAACTTGCTATTTACTTGCTTACGATTCAAAAAATATGTGCTTCGGTAAATATTTAAACAGATAAATGTGCAAACTTTGGCCAGATATTCTGCTGATAACATTACCCAATGTAAACGTCTCTTATCGGACTTCTTATTGGATCTTTAAGTTTCGGAATTCGCCATTAAATGGAACCGTATCAAGGACGTGTTCAGAAGAAGGAAGGCGTGTTGGTCAGTAGAACTCATTTTCTCGCTACCTGGCTTGATAGGTTAGGCTGAAAAGACTTACAATATTGACCTTTTCATCAGAAGTTCAATTTGTTCGGTGAAAGACGGAAGGAGTGGGTTTTTTGTTGTTTTTCTTGAAAACGTCTTAGCTGTTCGATATCAATCTCTTGATTACAGGTACAAACCAATAGAGCGACCAGTCGAAAAATTATTCGGTGTTCTCTGAGTGTGGGGATTACGACATGACGAGTTTAGCATTAACTATGGTTTAAACTGACCAATTAAGAAACTGAAGTATGTCCACAAATTTTATTATCTATCTTAAATATAAATATCCGACGATCGAGGCATGGACGTATTTTAATTACATGAATGCTGGCAGGCAAACAAAACGAAACCCAGCAACTGCTTGACATTCTGCAACACACACACACACACATACATGGAGGAGGACTGAAAGTGTCGTGATTGCAATCACGACCCTGCGAGCTCTACACCGATTATCTGAAATATTGCCGTACATGGATGCCATGTCCGTACTTTTTTTTTTTCCCCCGACAAGAGGCAGCGTTAAGATTTCCCCACGAACAATATACCAAGGTCTCATTTAGTTTTTCGTAGCATTGCTATTTATAATAAATAAAAACTGCTGGTTTATAATGGTTACATTTTTGATATCAAACGCATAAGTTTATATAATAGTTCTATTTGTTCGGCGTGATCACGTTTCCAGAGCAACAATAGATTCTGCTTGTTTATATTGCATGCTCATGTATTACTTCTCCCTTCTTCCCTTGGGCCGTTGACAGTTTAATACCTTTTGACGTACCGAGTCACTTTCCTATTATGAATTTCCCTGTGTAAATGACGTCGTTAAGATCCGACTATAAATGAAGACATTTTTAGAGAGCAGTCTGTTGCCTCTTTTTAACAACGCTAACGATCGCTAAAGGGTAAGTTGCTTCGCAAAATAACAGATGGAATATGATATTATATATATATATATATATATATATATATATATATAAGGGCGTGAGACACTGAACTATATGAGACAGTTGTTCAGGCCCTAAAAATTCTTTATATAAACACGACAGACGCAGGTCCAGATTTTCGGAGGAATTTAAAAACTTGATAAATATTAGTTGTTTAAGATATTAATATTACATTCACATTAATAACATTTGAAATTTCAATCTACCTTATAATTTGAAAAAAATAGTTGTGAAATTTATATTATATATAATTATGTAAAAATGAAATGTTATAAGTAACAGAAATTAATCGGAGAATGTGATGTAAAAACAAACAAACAAACTGTATGCTGCACTCGTCTTGAAGTATTGCTATTAATACTCATTTTACTGCAACAGTTTATTTTATATAAATCCTTGGTCGTGGATTTTATAAAATTTATTTCAACAGCTAGGAACATTAACTGTTATTTCAGTATAAATTTAGTCGATCTGATCATAAATCAGAAATATCGTCCTATTACATTGAACACTGAATTTAGGTTGCATTCCTTTCGGCGTATCTATATAAAAAACAAGATAAAAACCACCGCATAGGTCATGAAAAGATACTAAAGATAAATCTTTCCCTTCAAACGATTCAGATTTCGAAAGTATCGCATTTACTTTACCTTTTTATGACTGTGGAAGCAGCTGATGAGACTCGCAGCGTATAAATCACGACATCTGTGCTAATCAATGTTGAAACTACACACACACACACAGACGTACACGTGTTACGGATTCGCTAACGAATTACCGTTCCAGTTACTGGCACATTACATTCGACTTCAACCTTTGCTCAGAGACTACGATTTTACCCTTCTCTTCGAAAGTCGTAAGCCTTAAACTGCGCTGAAGGTAATGAATTAAAAAAAAAAAGAGTTAAAGATTAGGTTTATATCAAGCAGAAGCTCCTCCCGACTGAAACTGGTCATATCTGTTCCATTCACTGGTTTAAAAATATATTCCAATAAATGAAATGGGAGCTATCTTTTTTAAAGCCAGTCTTATGTAAACAGATGCCTGAATGATTACATGCCTTAACATTAAATATATTTAGATGTTTTAGCCCATTATTATTAATTAAACCTTTTAATGTTTTTTCTTGGGCTTGTAAAAACATAACGTGCTTATTTTTATGATATATAATAGTATAGAGAAGATGGTTAATATATTTTTTGTTCATTTTAAAATTGTTCGAAAAACATGACTAATCAATAATATACCCAATTCTCCGGGAGGAAAAAAATCGAAATAAATTGTAATTATTAAACTATATGACAACACAGTGCTTGTAAATTGTCATTTTGTTCTGATCTACTGCCAAAGTGAACGCCTTACGATCAGGGCCAGTCTGTATTATTTTTTTTAAAAAAGCAATTTTTCCCCCCCAGGCGCCTTTATTATTATTATATGTAAACTACCGAATATGTTTGGTAAACATTGCAATTATGTGAAAAACAATTACAAATTGCAATAAATTTAGTTTAATCCTTTATCCAAGTGTGAACAAACAAAGTTTTCGCCTAAAAGTATCTTCAGGACTGGGGTAATGTGGTACAACACCGAGCAACTCGTTGCAGAGTGGAGCATGCTAACATCACTCTTATCTCAGTATCTCCCATAATGCAAATCACATTTCCTTGCGGATGTGTATAATGTTATGCATTAAGGGAAGGGCCACTACCCAGACTAGTTTCGAGTTTATTGAGGTCTCTTCAGTGGGAGCCAGGCCCAAGTGGAGATAGCAGGCAGAAGCATTAGCAAGGTCATCTCTACCTATAGGAGTTGCCAAATGGTGTGCCACCCTTTTTACAAATTGCTTTCTTCATCGAGAACTCCGAAAGACAAAGCTATAGCTTTGTCTAACTTATACGTATAATAGTGTCGGTAATCATCACCAACAAAGTCAACTCACATTGTGAAATTGGTTAGCAATTTAAAAAATGTCATTAAAATTTTCATCTTCAAGAACTGAACCTTTTAAGACTGCAACTTCGTGACCATGGGGAAAAAAAGCGGGAAAAAAACCAAGGTAAGAGCAACTAGAAAGTATTTGTTGTTATTATTATCGTCTACGAGACGTCATATATGACATTTGATCTTAAAATTTGAAAATTAGGTAACTCAAATACAAGAATTCTTTTCATCGCAAGGTAGATAAAATCTCTCTCTCAATGGTGTATTGTAGGATGAGAGCTACAGATCATTGACTGAAATTTTGGAAATATATAATGAATATTTGCATTATTTCTGCTACGCTCTTACTATGGAGGGAGATTATTGGGTACACAATGACTAACTGCTTAAGTAGCCGTACTTGTTACGAAGCTCATCGCAATGATTTCACCCCCCCCCACACCCTCACAGTAGAATGCGAAGATAAGCGTCGCTAGAATTAGTTCACTCCTTACATACCGTAGATATCTAGTTGGTGTTAGCTCGACTAGATAACTACGTACAACAGACAAACATGCTACATTTTCGTTCAAGTTTTAAGTCTTGCAAAAATTCCCATAACAACAGTTAGTTCCGCTTTCATGTACTTGGTTCGTCACTGCTTCAAGATGTTTTGCATTCGAGTTCAATTAACACTAAAAACGGGAATCACGCTTTCGAGAATGAAATAGGAAATATTTTAGTGGGTGACAAAGGTGTAGTTATTTCTGTACATAAAAGTTTCGTTTGAGACACGTGACAGATTATATTTTTTATTTAATTCAGGTAATTCATGTAAGTTAAGAAAACATATAAACTATGAAACAAATACATAGTATAAAATTATAAAAATTACAAATTGTACTTAAACTTCATTGCACATAATGCATAAATGTTTTAGGCAAAATAAAAATGAGTGCATATTCTAATCTTTCATAGCACGAGGATTTGAGGATCGGTTAATAAACATTAGTTTTGTCGTGTAATCACCTGATGCATTACTACAAAACAGTAGAGTAATTCTATCTTTGTAAACTTTAAATCCAGGAGCTGATCTTTCATTTTTCGAAATATAGGTGCGTTTTGGCACTTTTTTCCAATATAACCCGGATTCATCCGCATTGAACACCTGGTTTGCATTATAAATGTTTATAAACTTTGAGAGTTTTTTGTTGAATAAGATTTCCATCCATAGGAATTTTCTTTTGAGGTGCAAACTTCTATCGAAATCATTAGAGATTTCTCCATTTTTCCATTAGACTATCGCGTACACGAGCAACGCGCTTTGCACTTATCGTTGACCCAGCAATAAACACTTTCTCGGATTTTATGTTCATTTTGTTTGATGGTTCGAATTGTTGGTTCATTTAGATTCAAAGTCCCTGAAAATACTGCTGGTTTTTCTCTATTTTTCAACCGATCCAAGATTTTGAATATTTTTCTTCGAGAGAAATTAATTTTGTTTTCAATGTTGGTTTTTCCCTTTCGTTGCAGTTTGTTCACATTACTATAAAAATATTTTTTTACACAAAAAAGCAAGCATTACATATTTTATGTAACTCACCAGAAAATAAAGTGCTCAGCTTGACATGAACACACGTATGATTTTTAATGCACTTTCCTGGCAGAAACGAGGACAATTTTCAGCAAATAAACGTTTTATACCGTAAACAATTGAGGTACATGCGTGCTAAAGGGTATTCCCCCTAATATAAATTCGCTACTTATAATTACATGCGGGATTCAAGCAGACACAAATTTAACGAAGATAAAATTTGATTTTTAAGTCGCGCGGTGAAAAACATGTGAAAAGATGAAGGGTTACTACAATTTGTAGACCGTGTTTTTATCGGAACCGTGTTGTATAAGTACCGCGTTCAACAAGGGTTACTACAATTTTAGACCACGTTATATCGAAACCGCGTTGTATAAGTACCGCGTTATACGAGGGTTACCTATATATTATTTCTTCCCGTAATAATAGGTAACTGAGCTAGTAGAAAGTTTCAGCAGTTTCCTGCAGTAGAAAATGCGAAGCTCAATTGGGATCATTTTGGCAAGGGCCCTTAATTTCAGATAATTAGGTAATGTGAATCAGAAAATTTTCCAAAATGATATATACACTTTTAAATTTCTTGCTTTGGGTAACCATCGGGCTCAATCGGCTTAATATCAGCCCCGCTCAGAAGCCCAGCGAAAGACTGCTTTGGGAGAGATTCATCGAATAATGTTTCACTGTTCTGTATAATGATGGTGTCAGATTTTTTTTAAATCATTTCATTGATAATTTTCGTAATAATCAGCATTTATAGATAGCCTCTTAGTATGATGTAAGAAGCTATGAATCCGGTTGGAATTCAGTTTGTTTTCAATGGCTTTGAAAACGCCACTGCTGTATTTTAATAATGTATGAAATATTTCAAATACAACCAATAACAAGGGGAAAAAATCACCGAAGATGTGGTAGTAGTGTCTAAGTTTGTCTTTTTTTTTTTCTTATTCAAAAAAATCCATGTTATTAAAACAGACAAACAGGCAAGATTTATCGTTGTTTTAACACGTTGATTTCTATAACATATTTTTGAGAACTTCATAAATAATCAACCTTAAACAAACATGTGCTGTTAGAAAGGACATGAGGATGTTCCCTAAATTGCACAAACGCTATCTGGTTCTAAAAACAGATAGCCTCCTATTATTAACTTTACTATTAACTATACACCTATCAACTATATTAATTTGATAAGCAATTATTTATAACAAATATGTATTTGAAATAAATCTGACCACCTCAATTTTAAGTCATGCATTTTTGGAAAAATTGATATTTTTCAAATATCACCAGAACAAATTTCTTTTTCAATTAATGATAAGAAAGATTTCTTTCTAAAGTGGGAGGGAAGCTAGTGAAAATTTATTATTCCTTAAATAGTTGGCGAATACAAGAATACGTGGCGATTAGCTAAGTAGAGCATAAATGAGGAAGAAGGAGGGGGGTGTTACGCTCTGCATATGCGAGATCAATAACTTTTCCTGAGAACATAACGTACAAACGAGTCAAGATTAATTCTCGCAACGACAACTTGCTGTTTCTTTCTTTCTTTTTTGAAATCAACAGACTGGAACTTGACTCTTTCGGTATGTAACAGCTGAGGTATGCTTGCCGGTCACGAGGAAGTAGAACGACGAAGGTAGACAAAGAGAAAACCTGGAAATATGGTCGATTTACAATTATTAAAAATTAGCGAAGCGCTTGAGAATAAAGCTTGGCTAAAATAACTAATTAAACAAATAAGACGAATACACAATTTTTGTTGGCTGTTGGAGAAAAGCAAACTAAAAGTAAACACTCGCACTCTTCACTTGCATATTTAATTACATCTAATTAATTAGTTGGTAATATTTTGGCAGAAATTTTCAAAAAAAAAAAATGTTACGTTTAGCAAACATTCTCCACAAAAGTCCTTTATACATCTCGCCAATTCCGACATATTATTATTGTTTTAAATAAAGTGTTCTTATCCTTTTTTTTTTTTTTTGTTAACAGCTTTGGCAGGGGTCCAAGAACCTCAGCTCTATATTTCGATTGTGTGTTTTTCAACGTACAAGTTAATTATGAACTCAATATTCTCAGAAAAGACGGCGTTTGTATCGAAATGGTTTTGGCAGCTTCTAATTTTTTATTATTATTATTATTATTTTTTTTTTTTTTTAGATCTTGATGGTGCTGATAATCACTCACTGGTCTATTGATAACAGACGGACACCATTTTTTCTGTCTAACGCTTTTTGTTTATTTCTAAGTTCGTTAGTCACAATGGTTTCCTTCTGGATAATTAATTCCTCTTCTCTGTAGAAGGAGATAATTTATTTCATGGAAGTAAAATTATGTATTTGATATTAATAGTGGACTGTGTTAGAATTATTTCGGTGAAATGTATCGGCAAGTGTGAACTGCGATGGCCATTCGGGACTTATTGTTAGTAAACAACAGACAGGAAGCAGCGTGTATCTTTGCACCAATACTCTCTATGTTCGTTGTAATGGTTCTTTTCATTGATGGAAAATTTCGTCAACGTGCTGATTCACGAAAGGATGTAAATCTATAGTACACTAGTACCTTAGGGAGGGGGGGGTCAGGATTAAATACTTCGGAAACTGTGCTCCAGAGATCAAAATGGAACTTTTTTTTCCCTTTCAAGACATTCAGGTCTTCAATAAACAGGATGGTAGTCGCACACCGGGAGATGAAATTCATCTCCTATTCGAATATTTCCTATCGAATAGGCTATATTCGAATTTCAACCCGCAACCTATTGATTGGAGAGCGAAGACATTAATCACTCCGTCAAGCAGGGAAAGAAAAAAATGCATGTGTCGTTTATGAAAATACGCTCTTGCAGCTTTTGGATGTTTGATACTGCAACCAAACTCTTGATTTATAGAGCTGGTATGTTGTCTACGTTATCCGGCATCTGAATAAAAAAATTCAAAACATATCACCAACGCTGTCTTTGCAGAAGCCTCAAGATTCAACGAAAAGACAGGCACACTAACATCTGCGTTATGACTCAAGTAAATATGAAGAAATGTAGCATTGCCATAAGTAACTGGGAAGATCTGGTTTTGTGTCAGTCAAAATGAAAAAAGGCAGTTTTATAGGATTTTAGTATTTTGAAAAAAATACTAAAAATACTGAGAGAAAGAAAGAGAGAGAGAGGGGGGGGTCACTTATTATGGGTTTAGCTGTTATATTCTGAGGCCGCAAAATAGCATCCTTACTTGCAAAGATATACAAAGATTACATTAATAAAGGGAATTTGTAGTTGTATATGCCATATGTGAAGAAAAACATTTCCATGTTAAGATTGATTAGTCTAAGTATTCATCCTGCTTACCATTCTATATCTAAGCAACCACAGAACATACTGTCCATTCGTTTATAAAACATTTTGAAAATTGCAAGCTCTGTTGCAATTATTGTACTAAGCGTCAAGAGCACAACAGAACATCTTTTATTTTTATTCAGTTATTTATTTTTTTTTATTTTCTTGTCTGATGGTTCATATAGAAATAAACTTCTGCATAAACTATTAGCGGAAACAAACGTCATTATAAACACCCCTTTCTATGTTTTATTTGAGGTTGTCTGGCTAGTTAACCTCTAGTCGAAAAGAAAATCCTCCTCTCCATGGCCAATTTAAAGTGCTCCAGTCTAATTGGTAGTCGTGGGTAGAACCTAATGGTGTTTACCGACACCGTCTGCTTACTGTCTACCCGAGCATATCACAGGATATGGTATCTGATCTAATTGAATAATGCAAAAAACGACTTTAGCAACAATGTGCAAATGAATCCAACCAGCTCGGTTAAGTATTTGCAAGTAAATTACACTTTTATAAAGTACAATATTCATTGGTAAAAATGACGATTAAAAAAAAAAATGGAACTGTTGCTAAGCAGCAGTTTTTGTTAGTTTCAACTATCAAACCATAGTGACAGAATAAGTACATAATAACAAAAATGCAGTTCTGTATTATTATGGGTTTTGCAAATACGTAAGAGCCTATTACATGCCATTAAGTTTAACACGAAAGGGAAGATGAGATGTCATTTAGGATTGTGATTTGTGCATCCAGTGAATCATTTTTATTAGCGAATGATTTGAAATGGTATTAATAGTTCTCCATTGGTTAAATTGAAGAGCCTCCTTAGCTCAGTCGGTATAGACGAAGCCCTTTGGTCGAAAAGACCTAGGTTCGATTCCCTTCAGTGACGTGAGGAACCGGTCTCATACGGAGGTGGAGGTTTCCCTCAACAGGCAAACCGGTCCCGTGAACATACGAATTGACAATCATAAAATCTATATACTACGGCAAGGAAGGCAACTGGAAACCAGCTTGCTCATAATCACCTCCCTAGTATGGTAGCATACAGCTACCCCCCACCAGCCGTATGGCTGAGGGAATAGGATAGGTTAAGTGAGAATTTGATAAACTTCTCAGATCTTTCCTTTGTCTTCCTATGCAGTAAAAACACCGTGGAAAACAATTTACTCAATTTAACAAATTAAATTAGTATCTTATTCTAGTTCTACGAGGAGTTAGTTGTTGAAAAATGAAAGATCGTATAAAAGTATAGAAAAGCTCTCTCTCTTGAAAGTGAGGGATACTACAGATAACTGAATTTGGCATAACCTTTTCTAGTTTTTGGATTCTATAAAAAAAAAAATAATAATAATAAAAGATTTACGTGGGCGTATAAGAAGACGATTGATACAAGTCAATATTATATTATGACTGAAGCAATAAATAACTTTATGGATGATATATGAAGATCTCATCTTCCTTTTTATCCTCTTTTACCTTGCGGTGTCGAGGGTTTTTTTCTTCATAAATTTATTCCTTCAACTTCGCCACAAAGACTTATATATGAAATACGAATTGCAAAATAAGTTTTATATTATCAGCAGTTGATGAGTATCGCAAGAGTACAGTGTGCGGTTTGTTATGTAGTTCTTGCTGCCTCCACTTCGAATCCACTAGTTAAATCGCTTTTAAATATCAGATAACAAAGCATTATTATTGTTCTTGTATCCCCCCCCCCCCTGCGCACACAAATACTGATATTTTTGAAGGTGGAGCCTTCGACTTCTAATCATCACTTATACTATTCTCCAATTTCTAGTCAGTGATCATCGAGACGATTTGGGTTATTTTGAAGTGAACAGCCATCTGACAGAATTAAAAAAAACCTGATCGTACATGTCACGTGATTCAGTGCGATCCCGTCTGAATTATTTTCTATTGCCGCGACAAGTGACAGCGGTGGTGCAAATGGCAGCTCTTTATCATCCCAGCAAAAAAACGTGCATTGTGTTTCCGTAAATACGGGCGATCCCGCCACGTCAGCCGACGAACATCCACGACACGTACGTCACGCGGCGTGAAGTGGTGTGTGTCATAACTACTTCCTGAGACACGCGTTACGTAACCTCCGCCACACACGGCAGCTGTGTGGAAAGTCGGGGGGAGAAAAAATATCCGAATCCGCAGTCCTGTTTCGGGACATAACTCTTATTAAAGTGTGTGCTGCACAGATATCGATCTCGATGTCCGCGATTTTTTTTTTTTTTTTTTCCCCTTCATTGTACGGAAAAGTGCTATTGGTGAAACTTCACTGCACGTGCTCCTTCCTGTGATTTTGCGAACAACGGATATCTCGGCCTTATCGACACGGGGTGATTTGTATGGTCGCTCTGTATACTACTTCGAAAAGCAGGGCATGAATAAAAAAAGGAAATGGAGGAGGGTCCAGTACTTCAATACTATCCCTCTTTAAATCATAAAAAAAACTTCATGTTATCTTTAAATAAATAATGAATTACACGATAACCACAGTAATTAACTTTAATGAAATAAAAGTACAAATATTTTGTACTGAAATTAAGAGAACATTATCATTTCGAAGGAATGGAATACAAAGTACATAACAGTCGGTGGATTACCAATTCAAAACTGTTGCCGCGTGCTAGAAATTAATATTAATAAAATATTATTAAATAATTCTTAAAAACTATTTCTTTGATGGTTACATAAGATAAGAATCTCCCAAACTTTTGGGAGAGCGAGACAATCATTTCGATTCAGATTTGGCCAATGTAAAAGGACTTCGCAACTTTCTTTGAAAAGTCTTTTCAAAGAAAGTCTTTTTTATCCCACTGGATATTGTGTTCAGTGTCAATACCATGTTGTGTCAGACCAGATTTTTGAAGTTTCGTGTATTCGATATAATATTGACGTTCCTTCCTTCTTTTTTCCACAGAACAGCCTGTTTGTCCAAAGTATGTTAGATTACTTTGGACAAACAGATATTCACACGGTATCTGGTAAACGCCACCTAACGATAGAGGTGACAGATTGTCTTTTATAGATAGCAACAGGTACAAATATTTCTTTAATTTTAATGAAATATTTGTGCCTTTTATTTCATTGAAGTTAATTACTGTGGTTATTGTGTAATTTATTATTTATAGTTATGCCACAGGTACCTTTTAAAGATTAGATTCATATTATCTTATGTACATGTCGTTTTCTTATGAGATGTTTCTCGAATTGCACGACTTGATTTTAACAAGAAATATAATCGGACAAGTGAATGTTTTGGTTTTTGAAACCGATGTAGCAATGAATTCAAGTATGAACAGCGTTTAGCAGAAAGGAATTCCAGCAGCAATATATTTAGCGCAGTCGAACACGTCATTATTATTCTTATATGTTTGTATATAAACATCATGCATCAAAGGGGAGAAAAATAAATAAAAAAATTATGAGGGATGTTTGAGAATGAGAGAATCTCTCTCTCTCTGTGCGTGTGTGTGTGCGTGCGTGCGCGGTTAACAAGTTTATCGTTCTCTTGCTTTTATTTTATTTTATTTTAGCAATGGATCTCGAACTGTGTTTGCAGGGTTAGCCTTTTCTCCAGTGCTTCGATGTCTCCTCGCAAATATAGAACAGACTTCAAACACATTATTAGTAATATATAGGGCTCGACAAATTATGCAAAATCCTATTTGCCACGAAAAAAAAATTTACCCTCCCAACAATTACCCCCCCCCCATTTTTAATGATGTGTCATCACAATAAATCAATAGAAGTATATCGATTAGATGTTTTATCATCGTTTTGGAAGACTAATTCCTTTATGTAAGAACCATTCCAAGAAGGAGAAGTAAATAAATAATAAGAATACGAAGAACAGTAAAGATACTAATTTTTAGGAAGATATAATTTATTATATTCGTTTTTGTTACGATAATTGGTCCTTTATATTACACATATTTTTCTGTGTTTTTAAAGTTAAAAGAAATTGTTTAGAAAGTTATCGTTTATTAAATAAAAAAAAATATTTCGTTTTGTTCCGTCTACAGCTACACGCCAGCTGGCAAAATCTATTTGCCACGTGCGAGTGAGTGACAGTATTTTTCAAGCAGTGATATAGTAAAGGATAAAAAATAGATTTGAATAATTAGTGAGTTGTGTCTTTGCCACACCTTCCACCACGATACTAATAATAATTAAAATAATAATAATATATGCACATAGGAAAACTTCACAGGCATTTTCACTTTTTTTCTTCAAGCTGTCTCTCTCAGAAAAAAGAAAACCTAGACCCAATAACTGTGCCATTCCTCCCGTATAGTTGAATGATTGTTCTGTATATTGAGAAATCTCATTACTCCAATTTGACGTTAGTGATATGTATAAAGCCAGTAGTTTTTCTCTTTCCAGATCATGTGCTACTTTGACTTGGCATCTTCATTTTAGACCGGATTGCTTTATAAATGATAGTAATAACAGATGTATCATATTTTAAACCTTTTTTAAGTGGTCATTATTTATTTACTTAATATTTTTGGTACTCTTTGTATATATCAACGATGCATTTCGCAAAAATTATTAATAATCCCAGATTATTAGTAATTGCACTTGGAACTCAGCAATGACAGATTTTTGAAATTGCGCGCTGTTTCTCTGATTTCATGATTCATAACAAATAAATGAGGAAATAAAATTTGTTTTAATTTTTAGTATTTATAATAAATTTTAATTTGTTATGCAGTAATATTGGATGCCTTCCATGTCACATCAACTGAGTTCGGTATTAATCACTGATTAATATGAAATTGGATGGTTACTGAACATGATTTCCAGGAGGACAAGACAATGAAAGATAGCTGATTTCATTTAAAAAAAATAAATAAAGCACAGATTTCTTTGAAAATATCTACGTAGGATAAAAGCATATTTAGAATACTATCGGATTGAATTTTTTTTTTTTAACTTAGTACATGGACGAGATGTTGGAGAAAAGAGATGATTGTATTAGTGGTACCCTAAAAATTTAGGGGGAAAGATTATATATAAACCTTTATTATATATAGCAAAAGATTGTCTGACAGCTTAGCAAAAATAATTAGGCATATTCCTTTAGACGAAGTTTCAAACTGTTTGATTCTCGTCAATAACAGAAATATTTAAGGAACTGAACGCAAGTTTATTGGTTCATATAAAGGTAGTTAGTTTATTTTTCTCTGTGGAGTTTTTCCTCCCACAAAGCAGGGAAACTGGCCAGACAAGCACACGAAATTGATTAACACAGAAATATTTGTGGAGTTTGTATAGGATGGAGTGGCCTCCCGTGATGAATTCTGGGAATCCATGGAGGTTTCATGTATTAATAATGAGTAACTATCGCCTACAAAATGAATTATTTTCTATCGTGACATTAGAATAGCTATTTCTTGTGTCCATTTACTGACCGACCACTGATGCGAGAACCTTAGTTGCCACAGTGCCAAGAAGAGTCAATTCATGTTGAAGAGGAGAAAGAAATTAGGAGATGTACAAATTCCTCACCAACACCTGAAATCACGTAATTTATTACGTAAAATTTTCAAACTGTTGTACAAGCAAAATAGTTATCACTTTAAAAACTAGAATTTTCATAAAAGAAAAGCTAATTTTCCGACGTAAAAAAATAACAAACACTCATCATTGATTACAATTATCGAAATGGATTCGCCTTCTTCTGTCATGCGCAGAAGTGTCGAGGGGGTCTCTCATCTGTGGTCGGACAGATGTATTAGTATTTTTAGTATTAGTCTTTTCAATAAAAGTACTTTGTGGGGCAAAAAGATCTCTTCGTCTGTCACAATCGGATGACCGTCAACAAAGCAGATAAAAAACAAAAGGTTTTTGTTCCATCAAAAGGGAAGGCGATGGTGTGTGTGTGTAATTATAGAAATTTTGAAGAATGTTATTTTTTTTCAAATTCTTCACCAAAAAATCCAGTTATTTTATAATTTAGTCGTGCACTGCGGATGTCTTCTAGATTTAGCTACCGTGAAATTATTCGCATCCTAGGCCAGGACTTGCTGTCATATACAATTTTGCGCGCGCGCACACGCACGCACCAAAAAAAAACATAGTTATATATCCGAGATATTAACTAACGCCTACTAGTCATTTACGGCTTGCGATAGCACCAGGAACAAAACACTGCTTCAACGGCTTGAACCAACAAAAAATAACTCTCTCTCTTTCGTGTGTGTGTGTGTGTGTGTGTGTGTGTGTGTGTGTATATATATATATATATATATATATAATAAAATTAAATTGAAAAAAAATACTAAAAATAAACGAACCATCAGAGATAAGAATAACGGAGAAGCGAGGAGAAGACAGAAGCGTGATTAGATGTATACAGCAGATTTGAATTCGACACTGAACAGTGACTAACCAATTAAGACACTCCGTGCGAATCGGGGAGGAAACGGAAGTGTAGTTATACTGCAAAACCAAGTGGAACTTCTCAATTATGATGGTAAGACAGCGTACAAAGCAACCTTGAGTAGATGAGGATCACAAGCTGGAGAGAGAGAGAATAGTAAAAAGTAAGGTCTGGAAAAAACTTGTAGAAAAGATCTTGAATGGCTTGGAAAGCAGATAGAGGATTTCAGTTTATGGTTTGCAGTTAAAATATGGCTTTATTTTATTAAGGGGCTTGTACAAAAATAGAATATAAACAAATAAAAATTAAATAGAATACTTGGTGAATAAGACCCAGAGGGCAATAATGTCCACTTTTGAGTAAAGCACACTTACGAGTAGGCAATATTAGAGATCTTTAATCTCCAGTGCTGTTTGTGACATCGAAGAATCAATTAATTTAGTTAAACAGTGAATTAACTGGATTTCGTTTTAGTTTCTTGTAAATAAATCTTCTAATGTAACCAAGTAGAATTTTACTGTTGTAAATAACTTTAAAAACTTTATTTTTAGAAAAATAAGTGAATTATTTTCAAAAAAAGTTAGTTTTTTTTTTCCTCTAAAATGTATTTTATTATGTAGAGGAATACAAACGGCAATTAAATACCATTAGTTCAAGGTCCAAACTTTCATTTAATCAGTTAATTTTCTGATTAAAAGAAGAGAGTAGAATTCAGGTAATAAAACGAAAACACGCTCTACGCCCAACAGGCTGCAATTCGAATCTCATCAGGCATGGATGTCTGTGAATTGTTTTTAGGTGGGAGATGAATTTCATCGCAGTGTGAGACCACATCTGGGTCACAAGAGGCATGGGGTGGCTTAAAAAAGTTCAGTGCTTAATCACTAGAGCAGATTACCCAGTTATCTTCCCCACGATACTACTAATAATGTGCTGTAGACCTTTCGTGAGGGAGATCAAAATTAAAATTAAAAAAAAAAAAAAAAAAAACCATGTTTAGTCTCTAGAGCAGAGATGAACTAGAACGATTATTAAATCTCCATAGGGTATTAACGGAACTAAATGTGCAATACGTTACAACCTTTCGTAGGTGCGATTCATATGAAGAGAGAAAAAAAGTCTTTAGCGAGTCAGATATGCGTCCCCATTATCCTGTGGCAGCAGCTTCACTTTTCATAAATTCTTTTGTTTCAACCCCACAGCACCTGCATCGCTGAAATGCTGGAAGTATGGTTGTGGTGGGATTCATGCGCCATGGCATCGGCTATCTGCATATATTCTACAGATCCCTGGTGTAATACTAGGAATATTTATCTCGGAGATGGATGAAAATATACTGCAATAAGCAACTTTTACACCAGGAAACAACTTATAGAGAAACATAGGTTATTCTGAACAATTTCAGTTGCCTAACAACAACAATAATAATGAAATGCAACCCCATAGCCAAGACGTATGACAAGATGTGGTTCAGTGTCATCATTGATATTTTCTCTTACACACACAATGCTGAGAAGGTAATCAGCTGACGCATGCTGTTAGAAGCGATGGACTGTTTTTTTATGATGCCGTATTTGGAACATGCAGCTATTTTTACTTACTGAGCAGTCATATTTTCAGCCTCCCTCACTCAAATGGCTTGTGGATTTTGTTCTTTGTATATTCCAGGATATTTATTCCCGCTGTAGTTATCGAAGCGTTAGTTTTTTTTTTTCTTTTTCTTTTTCCATTCATTGAAGACCAGTAATATCAGATTAAAAAAAAACTAATTCATTTTGATTGCATATATCAGAACACAAAATTGTAAGTAAATAACTATTTCTTGACTTATTGCTGATAACACCAGCGAAATATCAGCAATAAGTCAAGAAATAATTATTTACTTATAATTCTGTATTCTGATATATACCGTCAAAATTAAACAACATTTTGACTGCAATCATGCTGTAATAGTATAAAGTAGTAGTTCCTGTTAAACTGCTACACGGATCTCATCGGATCATGACTGTTACCAGTGGAAATCATTGGTATTGATGTAGTGCAGAAAGTTTACACTTAAACATTACACTCGCCAAATTATTGTTAAGATTACACTATCAAATAGTATTCTAATCTGCCAAAATGCTTTTGCATGTACAAGGATTATTACTATGCATGAGACTTGGATTCGCCATTACACACCAGAATCCAAACAGCAGTCAAAGCAATGGGCAGAAGCCGGTTGTGCAGCTCCAAAGAAGACAAAGTCGGTTCCATCACCAGGAAAGGTCATGGCATCGGTGTTTTGGGATGCTAAAGGCATTTTGTTTATTAATTACCTTCAAAAGGGTAAAACAATAACCGTGGAAAATTATTTTGATTTTTTAACCACACTAGACGAAAAAATTCGTGCGAAAAGATCCGGTTTGCAGGGAAAAAAAATCATCTTTCATTGGGACAATGCACCTGCCCACAAAGGTGTTTTGGCAAAGGGAAAATTAAGGGATCTGCAAAATCTGGGGAATATGCACCCTGTTCCCCAGATTTGGCTCCTTCTGATTTCTATCTCTTCCCAAAACTAAAACTCTTCCTCGTTGGTCAACGTTTTCTTCGAATCAAGAGGTGATTACAGCTGTAGAAGAGTATTTTGCAGATCTTACTGAGAACCACTACAAGGATGGGTTAATGGCGCTAGAGCATTGCTGGAATAAATGTATTAGTCTTAAGGGAGATTATGTTGAAAAATAAAAATAATTTTCAAATTATAAATTCGTTTTTTCATTGTTAGACCTAGAACTTTTCAGACCACCCTCGTACTGCACTTATTAAAATCACAAAAGGGATGCCACAGTTGGGATGATATACTCTGTGTGTATCCCTCTCAAGGTCATCCCGAATACGATATTAGTACTTATTATATATAAAAATGCTCCACCTGGTGAATCTCTTCATGCCTAATTTACTGCACAGCACACAGAGTGACTTATTTACATATAGGCAGTTGTTGTACAACGATTCGCATAAGAAGCTACACTCTCTTTAAGACTCATTTATCAGGTCTCGAATCTATTTATCTGACATCTACCAACAGTCGTTGACGCCTCCTCAACGAAGTAGTTCTTACGTTCGTCCCTGCGACCTAGTTCTTTATTCATTCTTCCTAGTTCCGACATCCTTTTGAGTACAATACCTGCTGTACTTCTTTCGTTCTTATATATGGTTATAATCAAACAGGATTAACTAATACTTTTTTCTGTTTTTGTAATTATAGTTGCAGATAGGTGTTGAAGTTTGCTATACCAATTCAATTAAACATATACTGTAATCAAATATTTTTGAGGTAACACGTAGAACATCGAAATCTTTCGATATTTGGTTTATATGACCGGTGCTAGTTATCCTGCTTACTTTAGCACTTTGAAAATGCAAGTGACGTAGTCAGCAAAGGATGTATGTACTCGAACACACAAAACATCACGGATGTAATATTCGCTCTGTGTTGCAGGCTTACGCGGCTGCAAAGCAGCCATCCCATGCCGCTGACGAGACTCAGTCTCACTGTCAAAGACGACGCTATAACGAAGTGTGTTTTTGTTATTGTAATGTTAACAGCAATAGATCAGTCGTGTGAATTTTTTAAAGTCTGATCCCGTCCAGATGGCAAAGTGTATAGTACAATATGCATATTTGATACACGATTATATTTTTAGTTGAATAAAAGTATGTACATCTCAAGTTGTTCATAATTTCGAGAGCTTATAAAAGTATGTTATTCCCTTTTTGCTTCGAAAATCATTGATTCACCCCACCCCTTTCGGTTCACGATTGCCCATGCTAATTCATTTGTAGCTTAGAGGACATCAATTTTTGCGAATTTGCTTACCAAGCTTAGAGGGAACGTTGCACGGATATCACTTGAAAAGAAACGCGAGGTAAACACACACACACACACACACACACACACACACACACACACACACACAAATTACTTTTCGCATTTTCATAAAACAACACCGGTGTGAATGAATTAATTATCGCAGCAATTATACAAAGATAATCGCTGTTGCATTATAAACTATACTATAAACTTCATTGCATAAACTGGAGCTGTCGATGTTTGCAGTTGTAGATTATGAATATTCACTAAATTCATCACATCTTCAGATATTTCAAAATATCTGAAGATGTGATGAATTTTCTATATCCTTTTCAATGAAGGCCCTGTTAACGTCTAAGATTTATTCGTTGGTTGATTAGGGGTATATGGCGCAAGGACAGCTAAGGTCATACTGCGCCAAACCAAAGGCTATAACAGTACTTAACATCTAATTGCTTACTTGAACTTAACGAAAAGGTTTCTCCTGAAAATCTAGATTTTATCTCCATAAAGGCAAGAAACTAATCCGAAAATGAAATGGAAAGTAAATCTCATAAATTTTCTAAATCTATGAGACTGTAATTTCCACGGTTTGTATCCTTCATATTTAGTATTTAAGGCCTTGAAAAAATGGCTTCATCAGTTATCTGAAGTGTCATATTTCAACATAAAATCAACAACATTTACGGAGATTTTTGGTACTTTTTCCTGAGATGTGGAACTATTCTATAGGACAAAACAGGTTTGTACAGAAGTTCCTGTACAAAAATTTTTAGTTACGTGTAGTGTCATAAATAGGATTTTTCGTTTTCCGTAAAGAACTTGGAGAGCTTCAGATTGGCTTCCTTTAAAGTTTTCATAAAGATCCCTTAACACTTTTATTGAATCCATCCCAGTTTTCTTACTCTCCGCATTATGTGGTTTCGAGACATAAAGATTAATTCCCTGTGGTTGTGCTTTGAAAAGACTGGAGAAAAATACTAGCGTCAGAAGACGTTAGGAGCGAAATATTATCAAACAAGAGAAATATGAAAATATTATCTTCACTATTTCAGCTTTGATGGAATCATTCGCTGCTTTACATTATAATTAAATTATTATACATAATGAGTTCTTTTAAAAAATTTTTTCTCTTTTTTAACGAAAATATTTTACTACTGTTGTTGGTGAATATTTTCATATTTTAACATTATATAATACCTGCTATAAACGAAATACTCCTTAATCCTAGCTCTATCTACAAGCGTAATGAAAACTATAAAATTAAAGGGGAAAAAATGAAAGCAGTTTCTGCCCCAAATGGATTTTACAGCAGCTCTGAGCAAGGCGAATTACATAATTCTTAATTACATACGAAAGCTAGCGCAGAACGCAGCTCAGGTCCGTATTTCAAATAATCAGGGGAGAAAAATATTTCAAAACATTTGCTTGCTTTCCGTTAGATGCATTTAAAATTCTTATACGAGAGCGAGAGAGAGAGAGAGATCTGTATAACGAATGATGCATGCAAAAGACTTTCCTTGCACGATGCTGTTGAAATACTAAAAATTTATGTACTGAAACGGAGGTTTTGATCTTTTCGGTAATTCACGTTTTTTTTTGTTGTTGTTGTTTGGAATCCTTTATAGCATTTCAGAAAATGAAATGGACTGTGATTATCAACAGATTTAAGGAGCGGAGATAACGTCCACATGTCAAAATAGTTTTCGGCGAATTGCAAAGAAATGATGATCAATGGCATGTCGGTCGTTTATTGATTCTCGAGAGATGTCTGCTATGTGTTTAAAACAGCTTTGATTATGACAGAAGCTGCTTTATAGTTCTACAGTATTACTGATGAAGTGAGTACCTACACTTTTACAACGTTCAGTAATAAGTTATTTTTCCCGATGAGAAAGTTTAAGAATAACTTGTTTTATCTTTTCCACTGCAGCGGTAATCCGCATTGTAAGACATTTAATATATAAAGGAGGAATGTTTAGTTGTTTGTCCCTTGTACAAATCTCATTGCACTTACCACTTGTTTCTTCGAAATGAATAATTGTTTTCTAAAGATTATATATAAAACCATTTTTCTTTCCATTATTTTAGGAAAGCTTCTTAATTCTGTATTATAAAATTTGAAAAGTCCTAATAAACATGGTATTCACCATTTAAAAACAGACATATCGAGACCTATTGGGAACCACTGGCAATAATAGCATACAAAAGAATCATTTAAGGATTAAAGATCGAGCTCTTTCAACAACACCCAAGCTAATGCTATCCCACTGAGTATAAACAATACTTCATTCTTCTACTAATAAAATATATATATATATATATAATCTCATCCGCGCGGTTAGCCTCGTAGCTGTGCGCTTCGCAACCATATGCCTGGGGATGGAGCGTCCTAGGTTCGATTCCCGTCAGTAACGTGAGGAGCTGAAGGAACTTCCTCAGCTATAGCCAAGTTAGCCCGTCTTGGGCGTGGACAGTAGGGTTTTTTCCCCAGTTTATCGTGGGGGTTTTTCATCCCGCAAAGCAGGCAAACCGGCTTTGAGAACTCAACATTACGGACATAGCATACACCGGGGCGTAGGGCTGACCACTTTATCCTGTGAACGGTTTGAGGTCCGATGATTAACCCCTTAACATACAAAGACGTCTGTGACACGTCTTTTGTTTATTGCACCAAAATTGATTTTGAATTTTGGTTTCACATATAAATACAATCGAATATAGACGCTAGACAATCTTGTGCCTATTTCCTTTCAGCCAAGAAAACTTGCCAACGGCGTGTATCAAATTCATCATTATTTTTCAAATAATGATGAATTTGATCTCCAGCAAATCACCCTCGCCCAAAAAATTGGCAGAAAAACGACCGCTTTCTGATTTTTAATTGGTACGTTAAGGGGTTAATAAACTCTCGACACTGCAAGGTAAAAGAGGGTAAAAGGAAGAAGAAGATGATGATGATGAAATAAAAATATCACTGGATGAAGTAATTTGTCCTCGCAATAGAATCTAAATAACATGTTCTTTTAATGTTATTGAACAGAAATGGATGTTCAAAATATCGACTGCACCCTGATCAACCAACGCCTGGGTTGCTCCCCTGTGAATTAAATAAATCAGTTGTGAGAAAAAAACAAGTTCGAAATTTTCTGGTTTTTCTGTCTTATTCTGAAGAAAATTAATTTCGTTAAGCTCTTTTTTAAGATTATATATGGACTTGAAAAAAAAAATGTGGATTTAAAAAAAAACTGTTTCTCCTGCGAAGAACGCTTTCTCACAAAGCTACTCCCACCGCGATGTTAACCTCTTGCAGGGAAGCATGCACCGCAGGAGAAGATTTTAGATTCATCTTATTAAAAACAATTTGTGATTAAAGATCCATCATGGAAGCCTTTGGTCCACTTTTTCTGAATGCTTCATATCCTCTATGGTCTTTATATATAACTTGATGTCTTTGCTATTAAGCTTTTATAATGCAAGGAAAGTACACTACTTTGGTGATTTCATGGTCGAGAGTCATTTAGTTCAAACGCCACGTAACTAAACGCTTGAACAGAAAGGGGAAGTTTACCACACGTGGAGTTCTAACAAGTGTGTTGAATGCAGGATCCGTGACAGAGCAAGCAAGTGTACGTCCGGTGATGTTGGACGAGTGGTCTCTTTACTCGCTGTACCAGAAAGAGTATCCGGAGGCTAAATCATGTAGGCAATTCTCCACACGAAACAATAAAGAGGTAGAACGGATAGAACTGTGATAGACTCGTAAGCAATAGAAGGGAATGAGATAAAAGACAAATAATCTGCGATAGAAAGCACAGAGGAAGATGACTCGGAACCTTCTTAGCGGAAGCTCTAACGATTTAGGAATATCCTAGAGTCTACTGGTGCCTTTTAAAATGGCTCAAAATTCAGTGAAGAAAAATGAAATGATATGACAGCTATTTTGAAATCAATTACACACGCACGCACGACGTACACGCGAGTTAGCTGATCACATATGAAGAAGGCAAGGTTTATCTCTCAAAAACTTGGGTTTTTATTCCCTTCCAAACATCTGATAAAGAAAACACACGTGGCTCATGGTTTATATGCTTCATCGTAATCCTAAAGAACACACGCGCGCGCGCGCACGCACGCACGAATACATCTGCTGATATTTGAATAAGTCTAAATGAGAGTTCCACAGAGCCTTCCAAATACACATCAAGTAAACTATGATCATACACTGTTTTTTAATCATATATTCTGTTGCCGTACATCAGCTTAGAGAACGTTAACGAACAACTCCGATTTATTAACGCGTTATCTTTCAATGACAATTCTTGTTTATGAAAGATAGATTTGCGCAGACAGATAAATTGGAATTAAAACTCTAATCTAAAATTGTAAATTAAAGCCGGAGTTCAACCTCCAAAATCTTTTATTGAAAACTACTCACCTTTTTTTTTGGGGGGGGGGTTAATCTCGACAAATAAATAATAAGCTCTCTCTTGTATTAAGAGCACATCCCATTGATTACTAACAATACCGGGTGTCCCACTCGGCGAAAACAGACAACACGAAAATTGGATATATACAGAAAAAAAAAAAAAAAAAAACACTGCATCCGCCTACGAGTAGCTTAAACAAAGTTTTTAAACCCCCCTTCCCATTAGCAGATATACATTAGAGTAGAATAAAAGCTGTCAACGAAACAACTTACCTACAACACTGCTGAAACCATGGAACCGGGACGCTGTGGCCCAACCCACTCCAAACAACAGCTAGACGCTGCCACCATGTGCTCCGTGCTTACCGAAGTGTCCTGGAAAAACTAAGCGATAACAAACGCTCCGTCATTCATTGCAGGGGTTCCCGGAAGTGGAAGCTGAGCAACACATGAGGGATGTCCGAGAGAGAGAGGCAAGTAGCTGCGGTAGGTTTTAGCGGTCTGTTTTAAGGGTTTTTAAGTGAATTTGTATCGCTGAAATCAATCCGTATGCAGATGTTCATTTATAAAAACCTGAGTTGAGTTCGGGAAGGAAGTGAGGACAAAGATTAAAACAAGCAGTTTTATAGAGAAGAACTGCACGCTTCAGAATGTTTTAGATGCGATCACTTAGCCTATTGTTTTTTTTTTTTTTAGCAAACTTTGTTTTCAGATAGGGCTGGATATCAAAGGAGAGAGTTCCATTCTTAGTAAACGACAAATTATCTCTGAGCCCATTGTGAACTGAAAGACAACAGACTCAATTTTTCGTTTATTTTTTCGAAACAAGGAAAACGAACTTGAAAATAAACGAATGATAAGCTTCAAGCCGGTTTAGGTTCTTTTTTTTTTATGCGACAAAGTTTTCCTCTTTATTTCGAGATATTTATGACTTGGAGGCGTAGCCACGTTGGCATTAGTTTAATTTTCCTAAGAGCCCCCATCCGGTACACAGACGCTTACTCTGATATTCTCCTCTGTTAATCCACTTGTGTAATCGGGTGAAAAGCTGCGCATAGATGGGTGAATCTAGTGGGTATACATATAGAGGGGATTCTCTCTCTCTCTCTCTTCTGTCAGGGCAAATATTCTCCCCTCCTCGGCATGATTAACGTTAACGAAAAAAAAAAAAAAAACCTTCAACATATTTAGAAAAAAATGCTTATTTCCTCTTCCCAAAGTGTGCAAATTTCTCGGTGAAATTAGTCCAGATTTAATAGCGGCACAGGTGAAGGTAACAAGAGCTAAGTCAATAATTCGCAACTTACGTAGCACCTATTATATTCGTTTTGTCCTTTCATGCGGCCACCTAAAAGTACATAATTCCACTTTGGTTTGGGCAGATTTTATTGACATTTAGTACGCTGGATATTGACTGAAATTTGCCGAATAATTTCCATTTTGGTTTCGCTCAGACTATTTTCAATGGGAAATTTTAAAAGACAATAAAATTTTATGACTCAAATAATGATAATGTTATTTATTGTGCTTATGACATATTGCAGTGTTTTATTTTTAAAGAGTCACAAAGAAAAGGGACCTAGAACAGGATAGTGTGAAGAAATAATCGGGGAGGGGGATGATAATAACAGAAACTAGTTTTCTTCCCCATTCTGCTCATATGCGATGCTTTTAATCGAATTTCGCTTTTAAGTTTAATTCATCTCAACATTTTTTTTTTTTTCGATGATTACCTCAGTTTTGTTTTAAATTTATGTTTCTGCCTGTAAAATTTAAAGCACTTTATGTTCCGATTCTCGCTTTTATTTACGTTATTAATTTACATATTCTTAAGAGGCTTAATTTCTAATTCTCGGAAAGAAACAGTATGATGGAGGCGAATGAGTTAGAGTTGTTAAATACATCACAAAATCCAGAAATAAATACAAACGGGGACTGAATGAAATATCTATGGGTCAAGAGAATTATATTATCTGGCAGCCCTTGATGCAGTTGTTTGTCTTTAGTTAGGACATATGGATAGTGTCAAAACGGAGGAGTGAATTTGGGATTATTTCCGAAGTGATAAGGTCAATTGAGAAGTTGGTTAAGGAGTCAGAACTAAGGATTATGTACATGATTGTTTAATCAATCTAACCTGTGAAAAGTTGCTGACATATAGCAGATTTAATACCTTGGATAGGATAAGGGTTAAATTATTCAGAAATCTGTGTCCACAGACTATGTCTGTTTTATAGACATGGATTTTCGGAATTCAAGTCAATTCAACTCCGATATGAAAGGCGGTTTAACACCGGGAGATGAAATACATCTACATTCTATACACATTTACAAACATCCATGGCAAGGTGGGATTCGGATTCGAAAGTAGGAGTTTCTTGTTTGGACAAAGAGATAAGACGTTGTTCACTAGACCAGGATGGTCTGCTACTCAGTATGACAAATTTTTAAGGAAACATGGTTGTGAAATAATCTACTCATATTTTATAGTAAACTGACAACTGATTGGATAAACGCAATTGCTATACTACGAAGGAGGAGTCTGGAAAGTTCACCTGGAACAAAAATGACATTAAAGCAACTAATATAACCACAAGAAAGACATACTACTAGCAGAGTTATGAAGGTAACTTATGTTCTTTCTTGTGGTTACATCAGTTGCTTTAATGTCATTTTTGTTCCAGGTGTTTATCAGAACTTTCCACACCCTCTCGTATGATATTACCAAACTTCAGAAAAACGCTTTCAACAGAATACAACATGCAAGTTATTACATTAAAAATACACAAATTGAGATAATTGAAAATGGATAATAAGAGAAGTTGAACGAATGAGAGAGAATTTGGTAGGTACCAAAAATTAGCTGTGGAAGAACAGAAAAGGTGACCAATTAGATATCAAAAATCCTTTAAGAGGAAAAAGTAAGTGAATCCTTCCTAAAAGTAGTACGCGCGCGTGTTTGTGTTGTTTTGCATCTTCTAGAGTATAAGTTATCGTGTATATATGTATATATATATATATATATGTATGTGTGTATATATATATATATATGTATGTGTATATATATATATGTATGTGTATATATATATATATATATATATTTATGATGTAATATAGTGTAAAATACTTTTACAGATGGTTAACCCTGCAAGACATTTTATTCTATCATTTTGTGCAGTTTTGAATAAAATATAAATATTTCACCTAAGAGTCACACTTACATTAAAACAAAACAAAACGAAAAAAATAATTAAATAAATAAAATAAAATAAATAAATCCTGTAAAACCTTTTATTCTCCAGAAAGAGTAGACGGGGATCCTTGAGGCCTAAATACTTTTTTGAAGAAAGGTAACAGCAAGTCTCCATCCTTTAAGCCTTCCCTGATAGTGAGCTCAAGCTATCTATGAAACAAATCCTTTCAAGGGGGAGAGAGAGTTTACAGCAGAGATAGCTGTCTGCCCTAAATCCTAACACTTCTACTATTGTCTATAAATTTCCGGCTTGGTTGGCCCTCAGATTAACATATGTGCTCTTCAACCAACACGCTGCGTGTTCGAATTTAGCCGTGAGTATGGATGATTGTGATTGTCTTTAGGTGGGAGATGAATTTCATCGGCCGGTGTGAGACCACCGCCCTCTTTATTGAGGTCTAAAGTGACTTGTGAAAGTCCATGTTTGGAGTCTAGAGCAGGATTTCAGGACGAGGTAAAAATCATTAAAATTACAAAAAATATATATAAAATGAATAAAAAATCCATATCCTATCCATGGCATGAATGTACTATAAGCAGGAAACAATTTTCGTAGGAGCTATATAAAAATAACGTGAGTTCTTCTGTCGAAATTTTGAAATACGAAGTTAAAACCCAAATCTTTCTGGGGGGCGGGGAGGAAAGATCTAGTTTACTGTGTCAAACATCGATTAACTTGAGAAGTGGTCGAATAAAGGCTTAGAAAAACTACTAGGGAGCAACCAGAATCGAGCCTATAACGGTCTTTCTTTGGGTGGCTTAGCGCTATTTCCACAAAGACGCATAGTCACCCCCACTTATTAAAATGAAATAAAGGTAAACAAAGCAATGAAATCATCTTAAAGCAATGAATAATAAATACAATTTAGATAACAGAACAACCTTTGTTTAATTAAAAAAAATCCTGCTGGTTGGGTACATTTTCCAGTTAGTTAACTCTAATATTACATATAAATATAAAGAAATACTATTTGCAGCTTCTTTCACTGGATACTGTGAGAAACTTACGAAAATATCTTTTTTATTTTTCTTATTTACTTTTTCAAGTAATGTGAAACTGCATGCAGAGTCTGAAGCAGTCACTGCAGTGCATTATATTTGAAACAACTTCGGCAAACATTGACTAGAGAGAATATTACAATACTTCCGATTCACGAACTTCGAGCTTTGAGTGTCAGTAGTTGCTCCAAGTGGCATTCAAAGACGCAGCTTCTTTGGTTAACAGAATATCGCTTTCAAATGTGAAGTACTCTGTACGCAGTTCAACTTACTGGGTGTGTTTGTTAGCATATTGTTCTCTCCCGAATTTGATAGAATACAGTTCTTAGCCTTAAAGCTGTCAGCTAGTACTTGTTTGGCTCTGCTGTGCTCAGTTAAAAAAATAAAAAAAGTATAAAAAAACTCAGCTTTTACTTCCGGTTAATATCGCTCTGCATTAAACAGTACGTGATGCAAATCTTTTATGAATATATTAATATAAGAAATGTAGCATCGGCTAACATCTTCATTAAAACTACGGCGTTGTAATTAGAATAAATTGCAAAATATGAAAGAGCTCATCCAAGGATAATAATGATTGCATTATGCTGGCTACACAGCTTCACAACCTGAACTTTTCCGCCAGTTAGCTAAATTGCTTATTATTTGACAAACTCCTTCAAAACGTGTTGCCAGAAGATAGTTAACAAGGAACTCATTGAAGAATTTCAACAAAAATACGAGTCTCTCTCTCTCTGGTTCTGAGCGAAGGTACTAATTGACATTCTTTAATGCGGAAATTTTAATGACTTTTTTTTTAATGATTCCACTGATAAAAAGATTTTTTTATGATTAATTGATGAACATAAAGTTTAATGCAGCACCAGTGAGGTTTCTTTCTTAATGAAGGCAGGGCCTTTTATATTGTCGGAAAATGAATTCGACAGTTCATAATTATTTATTAAAGTTATTTTTTTAATAACCACCCAACCTCCAAAACGTTGCGTGCCTGTAGTATTTCAGTATCTTGGGCAGAGTCTGGGTTAGGATTTAGAATTACTGGAAACCATAAGGTCATGAAGACGGTGTATACATCTGTTAACTGAGTTTGTTTGCCTGTTTTGAGCGGGTGACAAACTCTGAATTGGATTATCCGGAATCCAGCTCTGGATCCCACTTTTTTTTTTTTTTTTTTTTTTCACGACATTCAGGCCACCATTAAGCAGGATGCCGATCTCACATTAGGTGATGAATATATATACACACAAATAAATAAATAAAATAAAAACATCCGTGGTCGCAATGAGATTCCACTCGGCCACAGACCAGCAAAAAAAAAAAAAATGCTATCAAAACCTTAACCATGAATTCAATGAAACTATAAACATTTACATATAGACCACTCTTTTCTATTCCACTATAATCGGACATCATCCTCGGTATATATTCCTAATAGTAATTTACATACATATTATACACGTACACCCTTTATTTATGAGGAAATAGCTAATGCTTCTTATGTTAAAAATTTTATTGTATTAAAATAAATTAATTCGATATTTTCATTAATTGCATCTATTTCAAATATTATAATTAAAACGGCATATAGTTGTAATTTTTTTTTATTATTTAATTGACAGTTTAAAATATAAATACTGCAATGAATTTTTCTCTGAATCGCCACACACACACACACTCATAACAGTATAACGGTGACGCAAATAGTGTGCGTTCGATCGGTATTCTTGTCTAGGCCAAAAAACTATACAAGCCACAGACCATAAAATGCCATTTTTATTTTAATTCATTTTTGTCGTATCATGAAGTATCCAGATGAAATTCACTGTACCGTAAAAAAAAAAAAAAAAGCGGTAGCAACTTAAACATCAAAGAAATCGCATACTCGCACATCGGTGAAGAAGAAAAACAGAATCCAAAGGAATGCCAGTAATTGGAATACAAATATTTTTTAGACAAATTGTCGATAGATAGTTGACCTGCGCAAAGATTTTATACGCGTGTGCGTCTATCCCATTCCAATTCAGTAGTTGTCAACATGAGGACAGGTCAATAAAAAAGCTCAAGAGTAGCGTATGCAAAATTTGAGTCGGTGATTTTGTGCATGGAAACTGGCAACGTCACGAAACAAAATCTGTTTCTTAGACCCGTTTCCTGGCCACCAAAGAGTATCCACTTTAAATTCTTAGATTTAATTTTTTTTTTTTTTTTTTTTTTTTTTTTTTTTTTTTTTTTTTTGTCCCTATAGTGTTATCAGGCGAGTCAAAAATATAAAATTAGACTTGTAGCTCGAGCCTAATCATTTATAGATCTCACACTAAACTTGTTCACCTCCCTTCCAAATCTCTAGTGAACTTTTACATACCAATCTGTCATTCATAATATTAGTCACTGGTGAATTTGCTTCTTTTATAACACGTTGCATTTGTAATGCAATCATATACCGTCAAGTGTCATCGCCATCCAGGAGGTTGACTCTTATGGATCTCTACCTCTAATCCATAATGTGCAGGAGAAAAATAAGATGGTGAGGCGCTAATCTCGCAGTTGTGTGTGTGTGTTCACGGGATCGGTTTGACTGTGTTGAAGGACGAAAAACTTTAGTTTCCCCGAGGTAAAAAATCCTCCACCTCCATATGAAACCAATTAACTCGCCATTTGAGTGGAAACACCCGAGAAAGATTGCTTTCGTCATAGACGGGATCGATCGCTAAAACTTTGAACAACCAAAGTGCTCGTCTATACCAACTGAACTACAGAGGTGCCTGCAATGCAGGAGAATTGTATTACCATACGCGTTATAGGTAGAATAAGTACATACCAAATACAAAACTGTTATGAGGGGGAAAAAAAATAAAGCTCGAAATAAAAGTTATTAGTTGAAACTCAATCTGTGAGATCAAATGATGAAAAAATAATGTTGTGTGTTTGAATTTTCGTGTTAATAATCAGGATCCTACTGAAATTAGCAACTGCGAGATTTTAAACTATTAAACTGTGATATTTACGTATTTTTCCGTGTATAAGACGATACTTTTTTCTAAAATTTTTAGACCAAAAATTAGGGGGACGTCTTATACACGGGGTGGAGGGGTAACCGGTTGAGAAACCCGCGGTTGCCGTGATGAAATTGCCGGTACCTTGTCTCCGCGAACAGGCTTCCGCTAATCACTAGTCTTTGTTAACTCTGTCGATTGACGTCATTAACGGCTGATTCTGAATAAACCAATCAGAACTCTGAAAACATTCATACTCGTCTGCAACTCTTTGGCAGGGTAAGTTAATGCATTAATAATATTTTGAGCAGTAGCTCATAAAAATGTCTCAAAATAAAAAAACGATGAAGAAAATGATATACCCAGAACTGAGAGTGATGCATAATTTCTTAGTATGTACCTTAAAAATATTACATAATTACTAAATATACTTTGAATATTTAAAAAAATATCAAATGTATTCTGTTTTATGTTTAAAATATTGATTTCTTAACTTTGGGTTCGAAAAAGTAGGATTCATCTTATACATGGGATCGTCTTATACACGGAAAAATATTTTTAATCACCTAGGTTTGTGAATGCCTTTGAGCAGGAGATGAATTCATATGATCATGTGTGAGACCTTTCATCTTACAGGCCTAAGTGGCTTGAATAAATTCATGTGTGTTTATGAATCGGATTTCTTTACTATGTAAAAAAAAAATAAATAAAAAAGACAACAAAAAAACGTCAGAAATCCGCGCTATTAGTGTTCATATAATCAGCATATTAGTATTATATAATCAGCTGATTATATATATATAGTGTTCGGAGACTGGAAAAATTGTTGCTGAATGAAGTGAAAGTAGATGTGCAGAATCAGAGAAACTAGAGCTTTTAGGCAGGGTGGGGATGCTGTTATGCATTTTGTGGTGAAAGAATTAGCAAGAGTATATCACATTGGTGGAACTGTACTCCAGGAGGTTGACGAAGCCAGAGATTTGAGTGCGTTGGTGGATAGGGAGTTGAAGTTTAGGGGGGGGGGGGCACATTGCAAAAGTGGCTAAATCAGCTTATCAGATCACTTGGTTACTGAAGAATACTTTGACTAGCAGAAATAAGCAAGTTTGTGTTCCTCTTTATCGAGCCTTGATAAGACCCCATCTTGACTACTGTGCCCAGATCTGGGCCCCTGGGTTTGATGGGGAGGAGGTCGAGGGGATCCAGAGGCGAGTGACCAAGATGATAGCTGGTCTATGGAATGAACCTTACGAGAACAAGTTGAAGATCTGTGGGTTACAGAAATTGGTTGATAGGCGGAAAAGGGGTGATATGATTGAGACATTCAAATTACTGAAGGGTTTTTACAAGATTAATTCAGAGGAAATTTT